>NC_046384.1:2725980-3068480 GCF_011125445.2 Fundulus heteroclitus
CCCTAAAGGGACACTGAAGAGAAATAAGAAAATATATACTTTCTTTTGTGCACCAGTTAGTTTCTCATGCGTGTCTGAACGTCACTTAAAACGTATCCTGAAGTCCTGCGGTCTATTTCGGCGCAAAGGATACACAAATGTTGAATATGTTGTGGCATTCATTCAACAGTGGGGGGCATTTTTCTAATAGATTAGTGTTATAGAGCAATTAAGTCTCTTGCAACCCAGTTCATCATTAGATGATTTAGAGATGGTCTATGGTGTGAACTGCAGCCTCATCTGCAGCAATTCACTTGGTTCATCAATGTGAAGTTGTCTCTTGGATTCCAAGACGAGTCACAGACAGATGCCTGAGTTTTAACATGTGGAGAAACTTGCTGCTGACAGGTTATCTGCTCCTGCTAAATAGATTATTGTGTCACCTTATAAAAATGTATTAATTATTTACTCAAGGCTGTGCTGTCCATGGTGCTGAAAATGTGAAAGTTAGTAGGATGACCATCTTCAGCTTGTTCTGCAAGACAACAAACCATGCTTGGAGCTGGACTTCTAACGCACACAAGCGCACACACACACACACACACACACACACACACACATATCTACATACATACACACATACATACATATGAATAAATGTTAGAGTTCATGCCATCAGAACATTTCAAGCCACCTTGTGAATTTATTTCTAATGCACGAAGCTTTGCATTAGCAGCAGCTAACTCCGTCTCAAGTTCAAATTGCTCCTTTTCTTGTTTTAGCTTCTCCTCCATGGCTTCAAGCTGATGTTTCCTTTTCAGAACTGCAGCACGCTCCAGCAGTGCTGCTCTTTCGGCCTCTCTTCTTATGCGTGCAGATGTAGTGGAAGAGACACGGGATATTTGAGTGCATGGTTTGGACTTTGCAGAGCACACATTGGAAACACTGTCTTCAGGGTTAATTACATCTTCAGCATTGTCTTTGGCTTGATCATCTGTATCTGCATTTGGTATCACAAAGGGCTTACCCATTTCACATACCCAGCCCTTGACACGTTCAGTAAACTCCAGGTAAATACTCATTTTACTTTGAAAATGTTCATTTTGTTTCTTAAGTTTATCAGAGGGGAGTTGCATACTTGTTAGTTGTTTTATGCAACACCTCTGCATCCTCACAGCATTGCATAAATGTAGCCAGAAGAGACTTGATCGAGTCAGCATTATCCTTTGATTCCATTAAAACATTTAAATCATCTTTTATCTGTCTTGTTTGTTTCAATTTAGGACTTCTTTTATCTTGGCATGTTTTTATATATGACATCAGGCCTTTCTCAGTGAACTTAATGTTTCTTTTGGATGAAACCTCCGAGTCACTCTTGGCCATCTGTGGTTTTGTTACAGCAGACATTTTTGCACAAACTTTAAACTGCGTGTAGTTTTGTTTTTGCCTTTGTTCCGTTTATTTTTCAAATCCACTTGCTTTGCTTTGGAATGCAATGCTTTAATTCAATCTTTAACTCATCTTCTTGAGCCCACCCACTTTCATCCCAAGGTGCCTGGAGTACATGTATTTATACACCAGACACACCCAAAACCTGAACAAAATGAATTAACAAAGAAATAATTATAATCTAAACAACTACTTTAAAACAAAAATGCAATAAATAACCAAATGAATAAGAATGAGTTCTAAAACAAAAATAGAGAAATAGCTTCTACAATATATATATATATATATATATATATATATATATATATATATATATATATATATATATATATATATATATTAGGGGCTCAGTATTTCTGAAATAAGTCACTAAGATTTAGTTTGATTTTCATGTTGTTAAGGTTTTGAATTAGTTGATTTCTCTGATAATTCTGACAATGCAGAAATAGAAAGAAAAACTGGTTCTATTGTTTTATCTTCCCAGAATTCACTTTAACCTTTCTGCTGTTTCCCTGCTATGAATAAAGTCTTGTTTAGTCCAGGATATCCAAGTCTGAGTGGTAAAATAATTGTCTCCTCCCCCTGTTCCTTCCTGTTCTTCTCGTCTCTCTAATTTTCATTTGAATATTTTAAAACCATCATCCCTTCATTCCTTTCTCCCATTATTTTTTGTCTTGTCTCTTTCATTTACTTTCTTATGTCCTTTATTTTTGTTCTCCTAAACATAAAATCAGTATCAACTAATAAACATTTAGGGCTTTCCTTTGCTCTAATATCTGCCATTTCATTGCCCTTAACCTCACAGTGGGCTGGTACCCATAGAAAGTTAACTGTGAGCCCCATCATGTTGATTCTATAAAGTGTTTGTTGTCTCTAAATTAATACATCTGGTCTACTATCTAACTGGCTATGCTGTAAACTGACCAAAGATGAATTAGAGTCTGAATAAATGAGTGATCTTAATGGTCTCACCTCTTCAACCACTGAACAGCTAACAGTATCGACAGCATTTCTCCTGTAGAAACTGAAACTCCATCCTGAAGCCTTTTCCCTACTTTGATGGAAAATAGTGGGACGATGAACGCTGTCTCAACCTGATTAACTGCATTTTCTGAAGCATCTGTGTATATATGTACATCATGATAATCCTGGATGATATATTCCTGCACTGCTTATGCATTCAACATAAAGATCTATCCTTGTTCTTTTCTAATCATGTAAAATCAACTGCAACCTCAGGAAGCCTCCATGGTGGTATTGTACACACGTGGACAAAGATGTTGGTACCCCTCTGTTAATGAAAGAAAGACAATAGTAACAATAGGTACTGAAATAACTTGAAACTGATAATAATTGTTCTCCTGGTGAGCAAAGTGCTCCAGTTGTCTCAGGACTGAAGGCTGCCTTCTCCAGACGGCCCGTTTCAGCTCCTTCCATCCATATTCAACAGGATTTAGATCAGGACTCATAGAAGGCCACTTCACAATAGTCCAATATTTCACTCTTAGCCGTTCTTGGCTGCTTCTAGCTGTGTTTGGCTCCTGATCCTGCTGGCTGGAAGTCAGGCTGATAGATGTGTCTGTGTTTATTTGGATATATTTTAAAGCTTTATAAACCCTCTCCACTCTCTTTATAATCTTTTTTCAATTTGTTTTTACCTAGATTCTTTTTCAACCATTTTTATTGAGAAGTCAAACGATTCTATACGTTAGCTCTTAAATTTTACTAAAATGGATTGGCCATTTTTTTCTTATACATCAACACACAAATGCAATATAAAATTAATAATAAAAGCAAAAACAAGAACTAAACTAGATGACTAAAACTGAGGGACCCCTGTAGACTTTACTGTAGTCACCTCAACTGGTTAAATAGAAATAAACTCCCTCCAAACTGTCCTTTAATGAAGTGAATATTGGACACAAAGGACTCTTTGGATAGAGTGTGATGTGATAGCGATATAGTGGTGATTTAATGTTAGGCCACCTTAAAGACTCACTCTTAACAGTGACTAAAGTACAAGTTCTTAGGCTTGTCATTGTTAGCCATATTTAAATGTTTCAGCTTACAAAAACTACATTACACGTAAAAGGCTCTAGCATTTTATGGTTGCCATCACTATTGTGGGAAAAATACATAATTGTGGCGGAGTATTTGGACTCATGGTGATTTTTTAATTTCTCAGTCTCTGAAGAAATATTTCTGTCCTTTTGTCCTTTTAGCCAACAGAAGATCCAGCTGTGTACCTTCAGAGGAGATCTCTGCCCTGTCTTGCTCTTGGATGAGCCTCGCTGTCTCCTGGCAGGTGGAATCTCTCCCATTACAACATTTGCCAAAGACAACCTTGGTGAAGCTTTGCTGTATCTGATGACATACTACTGCAGCCTACATTTCACCTCTACAAAGTGTGTCCCAAGCCTTTAGTCTGTCATTCAGACTGAAGTGTTAAAGGACAATATCCAGGAGAAAGACAGCACAGGCTCATATAAAAACATCATAGCAGGTTGGAACAGTTTTATTGAGAGTGTTATTGACATTCAGTTTTGTTGCTTTAGGTGTTGGTTTATCAGTTCTGACAGAAACACAAAATAAGTTTACAATGATAATTTGTCTTGACATTCATGTGTACAGTGATTGAAAAAAGTTTTGTTTAGGATAAACAAATTAAATATAGTTCTATACACAGGTGGACAAAATTGTTGGTACCCCTTGTTCCATCCGTCCGTCGTCTTCCGCTTATCCGGGGTCAGGTCGCGGGGGTAGCAGCTTCAGTAGGGATGCCCAGACGTCCCTCTCCCCGGCCACTTGGACCAGCTCCTACAGGAGGAATCCCAAGGCGTTCCCAGGCCAGCCGAGAGACATAGTCCCTCCAGCGTGTCCTGGGTCTTCCACTAGGCCTCCTCCCGGTGGGACGTGCCCGGAACACCTCACCAGGAAGGCGTCCAGGAGGCATCCTGACCAGATGCCCGAGCCACCTCAACTGGCTCCTCTCGACGTGGAGGAGCAACGGCTCTACTCTGAGTCCTCCCCGGATGACTGAGCTCCTCACCCTATCTCTAAGGGAGAGCCCAGACACACTACGGAGAAAACTCATTTCAGCCGCTTGTATCCGGGATCTCGTTCTTTCGGTCACGACCCAAAGCTCATGACCATAGATGAGGGTGGGAACGTAGATCGACCGGTAAATCGAGAGCTTCGCCTTTTGGCTCAGCTCTCTCTTCACCACAACGGATCGGTACAGCGCCCGCTTCACAGCAGACGCTGAATCAATCCGCCTGTCGATCTCCCGCTCCATCTTCCCCTCATTCGTGAACAAGACCCCAAGATACTTAAAATCCTCCACTAGGGGCAGCACATCCTCCCCAACCCGGAGAAGGCACTCTACCCTTTTCCGGTTCAAGACCATGGTGTCGGATTTGGAGGCACTGATTTTCATCCCGGCCGCTTCGCACTCGGCTGCGAACCGCTCTAGTGAGAGCTGTAGATTACGCCCTGATGAAGCCAATAGGACCACGTCATCCGCGAATAGCAGAGACGCAATCCTAAGGCCACCAAAACGGATCCCCTCAACACCTTGGCTGCGCCTAGAAATTCTGTCCATTAAAGTTATGAACAGAATCGGTGACAAAGGGCAACCTTGTCGGAGTCCAACTCACCGGAAACGAGTCCGACTTACTGCCGGCAATGCGGACCAGACTCTGACACCGGTCATACGGAGACCTGACAGCCCCTATTAAAGGGCCCGGTACTCCGTACTCCCGGAGTACCCCCCCACAGGATCCGTCCTTGTTCCCCTTGTTCAATGAAAGAAAAATCCACAATGGTCACAGAATTAAGTTGAATCTGACAAAAGTAAAACTTAAAATTCTAAGACAATAAATAAATGAAAATCAGTCATTGCTTTTGCTTCAACAGAATGATTTAAAAAAAACTCATGAAACAGGCCTGGATAAAAATGGTGGTACCTTTTATATTTTATTGCACCTTTTGAGACAATTGCTGCAATCAAACGATTCGTGTAACTGATTAGTCCACAAATTAGTCCATGTGTGATTGTACTCAGTATAATGTGTCTGATGTTCTTGTGTGTAAATACTTTATCCTGTTTTGAGATGAATAACCAAATGATGATTTCTGAATGCATTAGATTGATCTTATTTAGCTGCCCTGGTTTTAAGATTTTCTCTATAAAAGTTATTGAGAACAAAAACCGAAAGAAGCATTAACAAGCTAATTTGGAGTTAAATTGACTTACTAATGGACTTGGAATAAACATTTCACAAATTCTTTTAAGATATTTCTCACTTTTCTACAGCCTGGATATTTTTTCTTTTTTTTCAATAATCTTACCTAGTGCAATTGTTTACCTGAACTGGCATATTATTTCACTTAATTTGAGGAGATTCAGATTAATACCTAGCATTTTTATCTTGTTTTTAGATTGCAGGTTTTTGCAGTGTTCTAACAGTAACCAGTCTTCTCAAATAGAGTTGACATACTGATGATTTTATTTGTTTTAATTATAGTAATAAGTTTTGCTTTTAACAGAAGATGGTGTATACACACGTGCAAAATAAAAACTGTGTACAACAAAGACAATTAATCTGTTTAATATTCAAGACTAACATGTTGTGAGGGACCAAGCAGGACAAGCATGAGGACACAGTGGTGATTTTCAAGAACAATAGGTTTTATTTCCCCAAAGTAACAAAAGTCCAAACAATAATTACAGGGTCCTTAAAAGAGGTCAAATGAAGAAACTAATTTAAGGCAAAAAAATTGTCAAAGTTAAACAAAACCTCAAACTAACAAACTGACCTGACACACAACAAAGGGGGCTTAAATACTGGCTGATCAGACCAGACTGTCCCACTGAGGAAAAGGGAACATCTACACAAACTTAACAAAAATAATTAATGTTAGCTTAAGGATTAAACTTAAATGACTTATAACTAAACACAATTAACAACACAGACAAATCACAAAAGAAAAAGAAAGATTATACAAAAGAGTTAGAATAAGGACTCCATGGTGTTTCCCCCTAGAGGAACTCCAGATGGTACCACCCAGTCAGTCAATCTGGGGCTGGAGTGTACCAGCCAGAGTCCTCTGCTTCAGCCCAGTTGAAGGTACTCCCCACAACACCAGAACAGGAAACACAAACCAATGTTAAGTATTTGACTAAATTAAATCTACAAAGGTTAACCCAATGTGTGCGCTACAATTGGAACTAATGTCCTTCAATATTGTCACAATAAAAACAAACAAACCAATGTATTTTTACTGCAGCGTATGTGTGTGAAAACTTAAAGTTAAGAAGTAGTTGTTTGTGGGGTTACCAACTGTGTGGTTGCAGGTGTGGCCAACACATATGTATACATTGTATTTCATTACATCTGGTGATTTTATTGCCTTGTTTGGATTTATGATACTCGGATTTCTTCTATTTGGATTCGGAAGATTTCTGATGTATCAGCAACTTCAGAGGATGTCCGTGGCAAATATGGCCGCTTTTGATGCCATCACTAAGGCTGTGAACAAGCAGAACCGTAAGTTGGACGAGCAGAGCCGTAAGCTAGATGTGATGGAACGCAGGCTGGCTACGTTGGTTCAACTCTGAGGATAGATGGGATAAATAAGAGATGTGAAACGCGGAAAAAGCCCAACTAATTTGGAATATCGGAATCGCCACGTGGAGCCAACGACAAAGGACTCAAAGCTAAGGAAAATGTGTGCAGCTTGCTTCTGAAAATACAAGTGTATTTGGATTAGGCCTTCCCTTACCTAAAACTCCCCTGGATGTTACGGCGAGAGGGCCCAGAACTACTCCCCCCGCTCCCTCCTCCCCTGCAGACATCTGTGAATGCGTTCAGAACAGTGGTGCCGGTTGATAAACTTTCCATCATATCAAGGACAATGGCCCTCTGGACCAGTGTTGTATAGTAACGAAGTAAAAATACTTCACTACTGTACTTAAGTATATTTTGGAGTACTTTATACTTTTCTCGAGTATAACATTTTTTGATAACTTTTACTTTTACCTCACTATATTTCCGAACTTAGTTGTATACTTTTACTCCGATACATTTTCAATGTTTGGTTTAGTTACTCGTTACAAAAAAAAAAAAAAAAAAAAAAAAAACAGGCATGGGCGGACATTGGGGGGCCATGCCCGCCCGCTGAGCCAGCAGTGCCCGCCCTGGACTGGAGGCGGGTTTTTTTTTTACCTCGGAGTGGCCGTCGTTCTATCTTTGATTTGTCAATCATACAATTCAACCAATCAAATCAACGACTGAAGGCAACATGCTAGCCAATCACAGCTGGAGAGGGGCGGGTCGCTGGTTCAGACGTTCAGCCTTCAGAGAGACACCGTGGCTCGCTGTGGTCACCGTCGGTGTGGGTAGAGCGGGATGGATATTCGGTCTGATTACCAAACAATTACAAGAAATGACAACGAAGCAAACGAGAGAGAGCTGGAAGCAGCACTATTAATTTCTGTTTGAAACATCAGCATTGAAGTCAAGACTGGAGTAAACATTCACGCTAGGTGGGTTAGCTAGACAGGAGCAGAAGGAGCAGAACCAGGCAGCAAAACTGCCAAACTGAAGAAACTCGGGTTCCTTGCAGGCAGAAGGGAACTCTGCTTTGTTCTGATCCTTGTTCTCCTAGCTGGTATAATTACAAAACCTCTGAGTATGAATTTTTACTTCAGTGTTCAGCCTGACACCAGCGCTCATGTTTATCAGCCTGTCTGCTTATGCTGGACTTTTTGCAGACAGCGCTACAGGTTGCCGTATCTCACTGATGGCTTCCAGCCCAAATTCTCATAAAACCTGCCCAACTTAAAGAAAAAACAAGCCCAAATCTCAATCTCTCTCATGTTAAAAGCACAGAACTATTAAACACATAAGAAAATGCCATTAGCATGTTCTTACTGTGCTGAAGCAAAAAAAAAAAAAAAACTTCACGCATACAGGCTCCGCACAAAACGTACAATCAGACAACCAAATAACACACAAGATCACTTTAACAATCATGATAAATAAACCGTAAAAGAAGAAAACGTTTATCAATAGCTTCCCAACATGAGTTGTAAATCTACCTTAATATAAACTTAATATCTCTTACAGAATATAGCTCAATCAAACATTTCTCTTTCACAGCCATGAAATATTTCTAAGTTGATCAGTAGAACTCAACCCCTCTTGGGCATTTATATTGACCAAACACTTGATTAACCATTATTCTTTTCTTGTTTTATTATAACAATCAGTATTATTCATTATAACTATTATTCATTGATGATGTCAGATTAGACTTATTTAAAACATAAATTGATCAGTAAAATTAACTCCCCCCACTCTAACATAATTTTTAAGTGTAGAGCACTGACCTTACTTGAAGAAGGAAAACTGAAAGCTTACAAAAAGGTTGTAGTTTCTGTCTAAACTTGGTCTAAATTTCTCCTGCACTTGGTTGTTTATATTATTTTAAGTGAATTTGACTTTCAAAGTTTACCAAAATCTAAAAAAATTAATTCAAACTGCATTTGCTTTGTTTTACTTTTTACTTATACTTTTTATTACATTACTTGAGTACGTCTATTTTTACAGTAATTTTCATACTTAAGTACAAGACATTTCAGATACTTTAAGACTTTTACTCAAGTAACATTTCAGTCAGTGACTTCGACTTTTACCAAAGTCATATTTTGGAGAGGTAACTATACTTTTACTTGACTCCGAGATTTCAGTACTTTATACAACACTGCTCTGGACAGCATTCATGAACAAACTGAAGAACATTCTCTCTCTCACACACACACACACACACACACACAACTGACGGCCCTAATCTACATGGGTTTACATGCGACTAGTCTCCAATGTAAACCCTCTGCATAAATGTTGTCTCGTCATATGTGCTTTTCTTGTGTGGAGGTTTTTTGATATCTCAAACTGTACCCTTTGAGGATAAAGTGTGAAATATACCTTTTTCTCCTCCCCCTCCCCAAATGTGGTTCCTATCTTTCCACTGAGTTAAAGGCAGCGCCCTGAGGAAAACGCGTAAGTCGGGGTCCTGGGCAGTTTGGAAGAATGTGCCTAATGGCTGTGCTGAATGTCTGGCAACGCAAGGCCTCAGTCAAATCGTTCCCCCGAAATGTTTGTGATGAATATGATGGACGATTGTACTGGAACTGTATTTGATCGATTTGTGTCTCCCTCCATTTGCTATCAATCGTTAATGTTTTGTTGAACTTGTTAATGTTTCTTTTTTGTTAAAATTATGAGTTGTGCAATATTTGTTATAATTGCGTCATTTTTATCATCTAAAGAAATAAAAGGCAACATTATCTGCAAGAATAGGCCCAAAAAATAGGCAGCACATAGAGGATAGACTGATGTCAAAATAATTGGCATCTCCCTTCAAAAACCTGTTTCAGTCCATCACTAACTAATATGCTAAAGGAATGAAAATAAAGATTTTAACATTTTAAATGCAAAAGACATTTTTTCAAGTTAAATTTTGACTAGATGTTTTCTTCAAATGTAACATTTTAAAGCTTACAAAAAATAAAATGTGAGAAGACTAGAAGAAATTCCAGTGAACCCTAATTGGTCCATTACTCAAATTAAAGACCTTTAATTTGTTAAATTTTACTACAACAAACATCTTATACGTATTGGCAAAAAAAACAAAAACATTTTTATGAATATCTGCTATAGGCTTTGTTACACAGTCAAGCCATTCATCAATGACATCAATAACCTCTTGACTATTAGTGAGAAGGATGAGCCTGTCTCTCCCCACACAGTTTATTCTTGGACGCATGGATGACAAAAACTAAGATCATCTTCCACTTGTAAACCAGCTCTGCATTTGTTCTTCATTACAGTCAGAGCTGAAAATGTTGAGTCACAGAGGTAAGTGGTTGGAAACGGCAGCAATATTTTCATGGCCTCAGCAGCCAGTTCAGGTTACTCATGTGAGAGGGAGGCCCAAAAGTTTGCATGATCTTCCTGTTGGAATCTGGCCTTCAATGTTCTGTCACAAGATAACTCCAAGAGCATTTTTTCTGTTTTACCTGCTAATGCATTTCTTGTTGCAGCAGGTGAAAATGGATCAGCACCCAGTCCCAGGCATCAGTGTTCACATCAGAGAAATATGAGCTGAAGTGCTCACACAGTGATGTTAGGTGTGAAGTCACAACATCCTTTACAGTTTTTCCTCTCATAAATTCAGCCATTTCTCTGTATAGGTCATCAACTCTCTGCAACACTTTCCCATGAGACAACCATCACACCTCAGTGATAAAGCAGTGCATCATGTTCAGCATCCAGATTTGGGCAAATTTACCCAAACAGCCGTGATTGCAAAGCTCTGGATTTTACAAAACTAACTGCAGTGATAGCTGTGTTCAGAACAGAAGATCTGGGTCCATGTCTCTGGAAGCTAGTGCCTGCTGATGCAGGACACAGTGGGTAGCTATAACGCATGGATTGATGGATTTTATCCTCGCTTTAACTCCACTCTTTGGGCCGGTCATCGCTGCTGCGCCATCCGTACAAACAGAGATATTTTCCCAGCAGGTAGCACAAGGTCTATCCCAATTGAGTGTAGCTTCTTACTTTTTGCAATGCTTTGCACCAGCAGATAAGAGAAGCCCTCTGAGCTTTTTCTGATGATGTGTCAAGGTTCACTAATTGTTATTTTATGTTGAATGTAAGCTCATCCTTTCGCTGAAAAAATTCTTTGGTTTTATCTTTAAACTGGGTGCTTTGCTTTGTGGAGATGCCAGTTTAGCTTGGCTGGCTACAAAGTTGCTTGCCAGCACTGAAGACAAACATTTTGGTCTCCCATCCCCATTTTCCATTAAGCCAAATTTAATGTGACTGTTGTCATACTTCCTAATTTTAGATGATTTTGCTTTAACCTTACACCATGAGGTGAATGGAGTTAAATATTTGTCCATTGTGATATTTAGCCCAACTACGACACATCCTCAGCAGTGCCTCCTCAGGCCTAACAACAGTTTCACAAACTCCCGGGTGTCATGGTTGAGTTCTGGTTTGACTTCATTTTTCTGTTATTTTAATTTTTTTCATCTCATGTGGGTTTGGTTTGACTTTATGTTAGTTTTCATTGTCATCAGTTATTTTCTGTCATCTTCACTTCACCTCCTCTGCAGTTAGTCACACCTGCCAGCCACTAATTAGCCAGACTCACTTCACCTGCCAGCCTCCCTACTTAAGCCTCACTCTGCTGTCACTCCTTTGCCGGTCCGTCATCAGTCTACACCTCTTTATGCCAGTCCCCGTTTTTGCCTTGGAAGATTTGTTTTTTGCTCTCTCTTGTTTAAGGTTAGTCCTGCCAGTTTCTCTAAGACTCATACTCTGCTGTTTGTCCCTGGAGAAGTTCTGCTCTGTGCCCTGGTGTCTCCAGAGAACTGCTAACCTAACTAGCCGACCTGGAGAGGTTCTGACCTGTGCCCTGGTGTTGCTACGGGGTCAGCTAGCCGGGCAGCACTGAGCCTTCCAGGCTACCCGATTATTATGGACTCTCGTTCCGGGCTGTCAGCTTCTGCCATCACCAGCACTCCTGATCCACTGCAGTTCAGTATCTCCGGTCACGTCTTCCACCACCTATTATCCCAACAATAAAGACTCAACTCTAGTCCCATGTGTGTGATTCTGAGTCCTTCAGTAAACAAACCGTGACACCGGGGGTCCTCGGATACCAGTTTGAGGTCCGTTGCACTAATGGATTCAGGCATAACCCTCAAAAGGCATTCAAACGCAATTACAAAGTCTGCCTTCCATCACCTTAACATTTCCAGGATTAAAGGACTGGTGTCTAAACAGGTTCTGGAAAAACTAATCCATGCATTTAATCTTAGTCATATCAGTAATACAGGTCCACCAAAAAAGTGGATCAGACAGCTGCTGTTGATCCAGAACACTGCTGACCACGTCTTCAGTAAGACTAAGAAAGTAGAACATCAATCTCAGACAATTGACTTTAAAATACTTGTGCAAATCTATAAAATCCCCTAACATTAACACCTAAATAGATCAAAGATTATCAGTGTATCAAACCTCAAGACCACTCAGGTCTTCTGATTCAAACCTAATCTGGTAAATGGCTTGTATTTGTATAGCACTTTAACTAGTCCAAGGAACCCAAAGCACTTTGCAACTTGTAGCAAGTTGACTTCCTATATTCGACCAACTGGAACAAACTTACAGAAGACTAAAGTACTTGAAAGCCTGAGTTATTTTAAATCAAAATTATAAATTCATTTGCTTAGGATTGACTGAGTGTTCTAGTTAACCTTTTACCTGAAACATCAGTTTAAAATTGTAGTCCAATTGTTTTGAAAAATAATTTGCTTTTAGTTTCCATTTTTTGTTATATTTTGTTTCACTTTTTCTACATTTTATTCCAACTTTGTTTAAATTTTTATTTTCCTAGGTTTTAATCATGTAAATCATTTACGTTGTTACTGTACTGAAACGTGCTATACAAATAAAGTTGCCTTGTCTTGCATTGCATGGTTCTTCATGTGTCTGTTTAAAGCAGATTTGTTGTTAAATTTGTGTTCACATAGATCACAACAGAAAGGCTTCTGTCGGGTATGGATTCTCATCATGTGTGTGTTTAAAGTTCCTTTTTGACTAAAGCTTTGTCCACATAGATCACAACGGAAAGGCTTCTGTCCTGTATGGATTCTGATGTGTCTGTTTAAACTTGATTTTTGTATAAATCTTATTCCACAAAGATCACAACAAAAAGGCTTCTCTCCTGTATGGATTCTCTTGTGCATGTTTAAATGTGCGTTTTGGCTAAAGCCTTTTCCACATAAATCACAACAGAAAGGCTTCTGTTCTGCATGGATCCTTATGTGTTTCCTAACATCATATTTTCTGCTAAAGCTTTTTCCACATATATCACAACAGAAAGGCTTGTGTCTTGTATGGCTTATCATGTGTTTCTTTAAATATGCTTTTTGGCTAAAGCTTTGTCCACATAGATCACAGCAAAAAGGCTTCTGTCCTGTATGGATTCCCATGTGTGTGTTTAAATAAGATTTTTGGCTAAAACTTTGTCCACATAGATCACAACAAAAAGGCTTCTGTCCTGTATGGATTCTCAAATGTGTGTTTAAATTAGACTTTTGGCTAAAACTTTGCCCACATATATTACAACAGACAGGGTTCTGTCCTGTATGGAATCCCATGTGTGTCTTTAAAGTAGATGTTTGACGAAAGCTTTTTCCACATAAATCACAACAAAAAGGCTTCTCTCCTGTGTGGATTCTCATGTGTGTCTTTACATAAGATTTTCGCCTAAACCTTTTTCCACATAGATCACAACAGAAAGGCTTCTGTTCTGTATGGATTCTCATGTGTCTTTTTAAATATGCTTCTTGGTTAAATCTTTTTCCACACAGATCACAACAGACAGGCTTCTGACCTGTGTGAGTTTTAATGTGTGCGTTTAAATTTGATTTAAATTTAAATCTTTGTCCACATGCTTCACAACAGAAAGGCTTATCTTCCGTATGGATTATCATGTGTTTGTTTAAATGTGATTTGTGGCCAAATCTTTTTCCACACAGATCACAACAGAAAGGCTTCTCTCCTGTATGGATTTTCATGTGTGCATCTACGTTTCCTTTTAGACTAAAGCTTTTTCCACAAAGATCGCAACAGAAGGGCTTCTCTCCTGTATGGATTCTCATATGTCTGTCTAAAGTGGATTTTCCAATAAATGTTTTGTCACATTCTTTGCAGCTAAGCTTCACTCCTGTGCGGCCTTTCCTACATGACTCCAAATTAGTCTTCACTGTAGAACATTTCTTATATCCAGAGTCTGACAAGTGTTTCAGCTCAAAGAGAGGGTGCTCTACATCACAGCCTCCTTCATCATTTTCAGTGTCTTCAGTCTCTAAAGAAATGGAAGCATCTCCATGATCTTGTTTCCTAAAGGATTCATCTACATCATTCTCTTCTGGAAGCTCTCTGCCTTTAATTTGGTCTGGATAAGGCTGTGAGAGCAGCAGAGACTGTTCATCATCCAGACTCTTTATGAGAGGAGCAGAGAATGGAAACCTGAAGGCATTAATCACCTCCTTCCCATTGAGCTGCTCTCCTGGCAGACTGATGTAGACTCCCTTCTCTTCCTCCTTTATGTGGGGGGGCTTTGGGTCATGCAGGTTGGCAGGAGGTCTGTGGTCTAAAGAAGCTTCTTCTTTAACAATCAGCTCCTGCTTAACATCTGCAGGAAACATTGAAACACATTATGTACATTAGAAAGTATATTGATGTCAGCCTGAACAGATACACACTTTAAGAATATATTTAGGAAATGTTGTTACATTAAATTCTTTGAAAGAACATACAGAACAGTAAAACACAGAATAAAATAACATGACTGTTACAACCCCTGCAAAAACTCAGTTCTTTGTAGAGCTACCTTTTTTAAATTAAAGTGCTGATAACACTATATTGACCTTTCCAGCCATGCTTTAAAACAGAATGTTAGGCTTTGTCCAATGTCCTTGTCCACACATACCGCGGACTGGATTATAAGTCGCACCATCAATTTTTGAGAAAATGTAAGGACTAAGTGTCCTTTATTGTCTGAAAAATACTGTAATAAAAGGAGTATAAGCAGACATCCTTTAATTTAAATGTAGTGTTTTTGACTATTCTGCCACAACATGACAACTACAATGTTTTGATATAATTTTCTGATTAATTCAGTAAACTTTTGTCCCTTTCAAACCGGTTCCATTTGGCCTGGTTCTACTCGGATCCACCAGCTTTCTCACCATTTCGATTATAGTTTATTCAGTACCAGTGTGGCTTTTTTCATCTCTCCTCAAGAATAGGGCCAATCAGAGCAGAGATGAACAAACTGCTGTTCTCTCATTATCTGAGGACAAAAAAGGTTTTCAATGTAGAAATCAAAGGAAAAGTTCAACTTACTGTGAAGTAATTAATATTAAGGACCACCAAAAACTGAGTGGGCCTATTGTTATTCTCTCAGAACAGCAGCTAGAGCTGCAGTGAGTCCCTTCTTACTTCCCTTGGTGCTGCCTCACAGGCAGCTGCCTCAACCTGAAAGCCCTGCATGCAGTCAGAGCAGAGAGGAGACCTACTCCGTTCTCACACTGCAGATTTATAACACATGCACACAGCTGCCAGTGATTCCTCTCTGGATTTTAAAGGGCATATAAATATAATGTAAATATAGGTTTTAACTGAACTTTTTTTTCTGAATCTGTTGCACTAGAATAATTACCTGATTACCACACAGCTTGAATCACTTATTCAGCTCGTTCAATGTGCGTGCCTCTAATTACTATATTTCTGGTAGAATTAGATGTTTGCAGTGTGGATCCAGGCAATGTATAAAAACATCCTACATTATCACATAAATTAATCTTATTGTGTGTTGCATTTCAATAACATTTTAACGACAATGAGACACGTTAATCTTCATAGGTTTGTCTGATAGAAAGCTAATAAATCCAGTGAGTTTTGGCCTTTAGCTGCAACACAGGACACAGAAACAAAGTAAACCAATCCTTACTGTTGATAGGAGCAGCAGTTAATGGAAACCTGCTATCAGTCTCCTCCTTCACAAGGAGCTGTTCTCCTTCCTGACGGGCCCCGGGTTCCTCCTGTTCCTCCTTTATGTGGAGGGGCTCTGACTCCTGCTGCTCCCCCTCAGGACTCTGTTCTTCAGGAGCCTCTTCTTTAACATCTGCAGCCAACACTGAAACACATTACATGCTTTATGAACAACTAGATCTTTACAATGTTACCACGATGTCAACAGATGTGACTAAAACCGATCAAACGGCCAAAGGCGTCATGTTGCCCACCAACAGTGGACAGATACAAGCAATTATTTTTGATCCATGGTATAACGGGGACAGACTGTATATACCTGATACACCTTGTCCTACTTGACACCTTCTGCCTATGATTACTGAGCCGATGTGACATGTGAATTTCTCCAATGTGAGATCAATAAAGCCTATCTTAATTCGTACGAGTGCCATTTTTTACAGTTTTAGAAAAGAGGGAATTAAAGGTATACTATGCAACCGGGGTTGATTTTCCAGCGAGGCTTCCCACAGAGGGCGAAAGTAAAAGTGCACTGTCATAAAGATGCTCAGCTGTTCTGGTTTCTCCGTCAAGCCAGGCACGGTTGTTTTGAGCTTAGCAGACAGGCGAACGCAACGAAAAGTAAAAAAAACGTCAGTACAAACAATGACTAACACAGTGAAAGTATGAACATCAGGGTTTCCTGCAGCGCTATTTTGGCGAGGCGGCCGCCTCGCCAAACTCACGTCACCGCCTCGCCAACATTCAAAAAAAAAAAAAAAAAAAAAAAAAAAAAAAGATAATAATAATAATAATAAAAAAATAAATA
Source organism: Fundulus heteroclitus (assembly GCF_011125445.2). Lineage (NCBI taxonomy): Eukaryota > Metazoa > Chordata > Actinopteri > Cyprinodontiformes > Fundulidae > Fundulus > Fundulus heteroclitus. The sequence continues at coordinate 2,742,856 of NC_046384.1, forward strand.
AATACCTTGCGGTTCTTTGTTGTTGCTTTCGCGCTTGCATATAGTGAATGGTAGGAGGGCAAAAACACATGGAGTTCTCGCTGTAAAGCAAGACAGACTCTCCCGGTCTTGCACGAGACTTCTGAGCCTGTGGTTGCGGGCCAAGGTCTCTTGCAATAGCGTACCACGAGCGAGCTATTTTTAGAAATGTAACGTCACGATGACGTCACATCACGTGGTACGCGGTAGGGCAAGCTTGCTCTGTCCTCCGCTGTTTCGCTGTAAAAGAGACATGCGTTACCCTTGGTTTTACTCGGTAAACGACTGCTTTTTCCAAATCTAAAACCATGGTTTTTAAACATTGTTGCTATGGAACGGGCAACAGCGACTCGAGGTACGCTGATCGGCCGCATATGAAGGATGTTTTCTTCAAGACTGCCAAGGAGAAATGTGTGCGCTGGGTACACCGGTGCGGTCAGCCTACACAACAGTTCAACCCGGAAAAAGTTACCAAATTCACGTACATATGTAGCAAGCATTTTGTTGGAGGAAAGGGCCCAACCGAAGAACATCCTGACCCAATTCCAGCGACATCAAGTAGTGAACAGGTAAGAGTATTTTGGTGGCCGACATGTTAATAATGAAGCGCCTGCTACCATGATAGCATATAGGCTATCATGGTAGCAGGCGCTAACATGATACCCTGCTACCAGGATAGCCTACTCAAAAACATTTCAAATAAGACAGACATTAAACATATACCGATCCCTGGACGGTGATTACAAACAAAAAAACGGCCGACGCTGCCATGATCGCCGTGCAGGAAAAATAAACAAAGCTTACCGTTCAATCAACTCGGCCCGTTTTCCGGTCTTTTTAAGCCCTCGACACTCAAGCCATCATTTGAGCTGAACGTTGGTGTGTTCTTCGACAGTGCAACCAGTAAACCGTGTGCCTGGAACATCGTCTTGTGAAAGTTTTACGGCTGTAAAGTCGGTCATATCGCTGTTTCTGCTGGTTGCTACGGGCGTTCTCTACCTGTATGCCCTACCAAAGCGGCAAAAGGGGCGTTGCTCTTGAGACGGTGACGTCACGTGCGCGGTATGCTATTGCAAGTGCGGTATTTCCCCCACAGACCACCAGGGCGGCCGAGAAAACCTTTGTTCGACCTGAAATGACTCATTAAATCATCCAAAACGGTAGGGAACACATTAATTAACTGAAAAATGTTGCATAGTATGCCTTTAAGTGTGGAAATACAGCAGGGTTTCACTATTAAACCTTCCCACAACTGAAAGAGCTAACCTGTATACCGTAAATCAGTATTGAATGTCAGTTTTTGGCAGGTTAGTCTCACATACACCTACAAACCAACACCCTCAATGTTAGCCTATCATGATGCTGACCCCAAACTTTATTTGGTCCCTAACTTAGACTTGTGTTTGTAACCGATGAGGCTTCATGAGGGTTCCAACTAAGTCCAAGTGTGCTTTCAGATGGATCTTGCTTGTCTTGTGCCAGCCAGAGCTCTGTCGCGGGGGAACAGGCCTCACTTGGTAAGTGACTAATCACCTCCGTTGCATTACTTGACCATTGACGAAGGTCAAATCCTGCAGAGAGGAGCTCATCCACCAAGGCTCTGGCTGTCTCCACAGATGCTAAGCTTTGTAGCCAGTTGTCGACGTAGAAACACCGTGTTAGGAAACTGTGAATGTAATAATTTTATTTCTATCAAGTTACAGGTATTTGGTTTGTTTTAAGAGTTTGCTTTCAGGAAGGTTCTGTTGTATTTAACCTTAAATAGGGAGAACAAATGGTTCTCCCAGAGAAGGCCGCAACAAAGCTTGCTCCCATGTTTGTTTTCCATCCCCATGCTGTAAATTCCTGAAACCTCCTGACACAACCCTCCTGACCCCCTCTTTTATGTGTGATAATAAAGGCAGAAGGACAGAAATGACCCGGCGCAGACGTTCCTAAACCTTAAGGGAGTGTAGTTCTCCGTTTGGGTGTCCTCTGTCCTTTTCTATAGAAATGTTTAAAACTTGTGTTGTGTGGCTTTCATTCTAGGATAAAAGGGGTTATCTTTAATAACCCTATCACACCGCTCCACCGAGAACTGCAAATCCTCTCCTTCCTTACTGTGGTCAGTGATGTGACGCTGGAGGGCATATGTCGAACAACAGGGGCTATGAGTGGTGCCAAAGGGAAGCACCTGCCATTTAGAAATGCCCGTTTTTAGGTCTTTGGCCTGATCCCGCCACAAGAATCTCAAAAGGGGTCTATCTTCTGGGAGGAGGCGAACTTGGTGAAAAATCCCTTTTATAATCGCTCATGATGATGATGGCATGTTCCCGGAACCGAATCAACACCCCCAGAAGTGATGCACTGAGGGTAGGTCCAGGTAGTAGAAGTCGTTGAGGTTAAGGCCTTGGTACTGGTGAGAGCAATTGAACACCAGCATGGTTCTGATTGCAGCTGGCACACCCAGTAGACCCTACCTAACTGGCTCAGTGGGGGTAATGAGGTGAGCGATGTCTGTACCAATGAGGATCAGAGGCTGTGCATTCTTAAAAGAATGTAGAGGCAGATCAGACAGATACCTGAACTGCTTCTGGAGTCTATCAATTGAGTAGGACTGTTCTGCTAGGACCAGACGATCGGCGGTGAAGGCTCCATTCACCGCGAAGCGGTGGCAACTACTAATGGAAGGAGATATGTGAAAACAAACTGAAGTGCCTCTCACAATTTGAATATTCTGCCTTATGGTTTTTAAATGCAGAGTCTCTGGGGTTCTCTGTAGATCAAGTTTGTGAGCAGCACAAGGAGCATCGTGCGCTCAGAACCTTCACGGAGTATGGCATATGTTTTGAGACTAAAATGTCCATGATGCAAAGTGACTTGGACCACATTTAGTAAACGTTGCTGCCCTCTAGTGGTCGATCCAGGTAGAGCATATCAGTGGTGGTACTGATGAGGCAACTCTCCTCTTTAGTCGCCTCCTTTTAATCTCTGGTGTTCACATCATGAAACACCTGAAGGTGTCTCCCCTGACACAGGTTACAGGGTTTCTGAAGATCACATTGGGCTGCATGATGAGATCTTGCACAGTGCCAGCACCTATCGTGGTCCTCTGCGACAGTTGGTCCTTGGACAACTTCTGAATGAATTGAAGCATCGTCATGACTCTGTTCTTCTGAGTTCCTGATTTGTCTTTATTTCCTGCTCCGGAATCATAATTGTCTGAATTAAGACACCAGGTCTCATACTGAAGCCATTCAGCGAAATCCACTAAAGTGTAGACTGCGTTGGGATGGAAGAACATGGCTCAACGGAAGTCTGCACGCTGCTCTGCAGGTAATTTAGTCAGCAAGCAGGCCACATAAGATCCACATCTCAGCTTGACGTCACCCTCTTAATCCAAGGTTCTTAGTAACCCAACCACGAAATGCTGCCGATTCACCTCGCCGGACATCTGCCGCAAACATTACCCCGGCAATCCTATTCAATGCCATCTGGTGCGGCTGGCCAAATTTTTCACTTAGAGCCTCCAACCTGTCCGAATATGGGGTGGCGTAGTTCAGACAAGAATCTGCTGAGTTTGGCTTCCTCAAGTTTGAGGTGGTCCACCATGATCTGGTGCTTGAACAGCTCTGTCCCATCAGGTGGTAATAGATTAGTCAGCGCTACCTTAAACTGAGCAAAGTCACCTGGGTCTTGTCTAGCGAAGTAGGGAATACTTGGTCTAGGACCTCGATAGCGGGTGCAAACTCATTCGATACCCGCCTCGTGCCCCCGACGATGCCAGAAGATCTGTTAGCACCTTCTCTCGTGATGTGGCGGGCCTACAGAACTGTGGCTTTCTGACTTTGCTGCCATGCTCTGATCTTTTATGAGTTGTAAATCACTCATCAGCTTTTCCAACATCATCGACACGGGCTGGGTTGATGGAGAAGATTCAGCCTCCTCTCCTGTCTCGGGCCACGGTGGAGGATCAGGCTCTTCCTCCTCCTCTCCGTTGCCCCACCATGTCGAAGGGGTTGGCGGTGCATATATTGGTGGTGGGATTTCAAACCGTTGCTGGAACGTAGCTGTGCTCTGAAGAATACCCCAACCTCCTTCTCATTTCTTCCTGTAATTGTCTGCGTTCAGCCAACTTAGAATGTACTGCTTCTTTAGACCGTTCATATTTGGCTCCCTGCCTCCTTAATGTCTCCAGCTCTGAGCGGTATGGTGAGAAGGTCAGTGTCAACTGCCTGTGAAGCAATGATACTGTAGAATAATCTTTGCTGTCCTCTTCCGCCGTTGTGGTTTGGTAATTGTCTGTTCTGGGGAACCAACCCACTCATCTACCGTAATTTCCCACTGACAATTGGGCCATCCGGCTTTAATAGAGGGGTGTCGTCTTGGCAGCTCCCTCCTCTGGCGGCAAATATAAGCCATCATCATATCTCGTCTCAGCTTGTATCCTTGATAATCAAATACAGGTTGAAACCGGTGTCCCATCTCGCTGGTTTCATAATCCTTTCAGTATGAAGGTGGGCGGTAGGGCTGGACGATAATTCAATAACAATATATATCAATTGATAGACGTGTGGTGCGATAGGAAAAAAAGGGTAGATAAAAGTTCGATATAGAGAGTTTTCCTTCCTTCCTTTCTCCTATCATATTCGTTGCTGCTACAGTCACTGCTTCCTCTCGACCAATCATAATCGTGGAATGTTAAATGACTTACTTAAAAGTAAGTCATATAGCAATATAAGAGACAGGTTTTAATTTTTTTGATAATTATCAATAATGATCAATATGCATTTTTTTTTTAATCGATATGCTTTTTTTTCCCTATATCGCCCGCCCTAATGGGCGGCTTTGCTGCTTCGGTCTAACTGCTGCATCTGCATGCTGAAACAGTGGTAAGTGTCCCGATCCGACTCGAAGGACCAAAATGTATTGGAGATTCCACGTTTTAAACCTGAGGCTGGTCAAGTATTTATGTTCGCCACTGTGTGTCTGGTTTGAGTCTCTCTTTAATTGCTCAGCAGCAGTACAAACATGCAGTATGAGGTAGGCTTGGAGTTGAATATGTGGGTAGAGTAGGGGAACGATTGGGTGTGTGCGGTCAAAAGCATAACAGAAATAAGCCCACATTAGTCACCTCATACATCTAACAAATGCTACAACAGAGAGCTAACAGGCTTACTCACGTGGAGTAATAAAATTTTGCAATAAACCGGCGACTCATTACAATACACATCAACATTAATACAGATTGAACTACACAGTAGACTGCCTGGCGATTCGTACAGATTTTTTTTATATATATATATATATATATATATATATATATATATATATATATATATATATATATATATATATATATATATATATATATATATATATATATATATATATATATATATATTAAAGACAGAAACATGAAGAGACAGAAACACCGATAAGACCAAGACAGAGAGACAGAAAACACTAAATTGTTTTCAGACACTCATAACTGTCTGCATTCTTTTAATTGATAATGTGTTAATGAGGCTCTACTACCATATTTATTTATTTCATATCGTTTTAAGCCTTATATGCAATGGAAATCGTATGCTATGAAAATATTGCCCATTCTGTCATTGTGTGTTACATAAATAGGCTGAACAAAAGCCTTGTAATAACTTAGACAACATGCAAATTCAACCGAAACAGGTCCACCCCTTAGTAATGGGCAGTCGTTAAAGTCATTAAGGCAGCAGAGAATCTTCACCAGCATTTTATAATTTTCAGGCTGAACAGTGGCTCTGTGACTACTTCTACAGTGCTGAGAAAGAAATTCTCAATAAAATCCCAAAACAAAAAAAAGATAAAAAGCAACAATGTAGTCAGTGTTTCCAAATTAGACAGGTTTCCACTCAATTAGGCTTTTTTTGAACACGTTGAGTTGAAACAAAAATAGCTTAAGGGCTGCTTATAAAAATTTGGAAAGCTTTCACAACATTTTTTGGGCTTTCAGAATTAACAACAAAATATTAAAAAAATAGTTGTCAATGTCTGGCAGAAAACTAAAACCATTTTAATAAAATGCCACCTCCTTGAACTCATTTTACTTGTCAATTTATATTTTTTTAAATGAGTCGAATCTGACATCAAACGCCCCAAGAGGGTTACAGTTCTACTAATCCACTTAAAAAAAATGTCATGGCTATGTGAAAGTAATCTTTGACTGAGCTATACTATATAAAAGAAATTAAGTCTATATTAAGGTAGATTTATTGAATTGAATGTATTTATTTCAGACATACGTACAGGTATACAATAAATTACAATATACGTCTAAAAAAAATGGTGTATTGGTAGAAGCAACATGCATATAAACCAAATTGCTAGGAAGCTATTGATAAGCTGTTGTTTTTTTCCCGTTGATATATAATGATTGTTAAAAGTGATTTTGTGTGTTATTTAGTTGTCTGATTGTATATTTTGTGCAGAACCCGTATGTGTGAAGTTTTTTTTCTTTGCTTTAGCACAGTTGTGTGCAACTGGCATGTTCTTATGTGTTTAATAGTTCTGTGATTTTAACATGAGAGAGTTTGAGATTTGGACTTGTTTTTTTCTTTTAAGTTGGGCAGGTTTTATGCTGGTTTGGGCAGGAAAATAACAGTGAGATACTCCAACCTGTAGTGCTGTGTCTTCACTCAAAAGTCAAGGATAAGCATAAAACTCTGATAAAAATGAGCACTGGTGTCAGGCTGAACACTGACTGAAGAGGTTCTTTCATTATAGCAGCTAGGAGAACAAGGATCAGAACAAAGCAGAGTTCCTTTCTGCCTGAAGTAACCCAAGTTTCTTCAGTTTGGCAGAGTTTTACTCTAGCTAGCATGTTGCCCTCATTCGTTGATTGGTTGAATTGTACGGTTGAAAAATCAAAGATTTTTACCATTCAGCTGGGTCTGGTTTATACTTCCGCTATCAAAAATGTTTTTCTTTCCTTGGTCAATATTTATACTGATATTTTACCCCTATCTTCTACTCTTGGCATTTCTTTAGAACAAACTCCAGATTTGACTGGTTTGCTCATTTGTTGCCTCACTGAAATAGTGTGGAACTAAGTCGATGTGTTTGTCACACCAGAAATTCCCCATTGTGGGACAATAGTGGGAATTGTTGCTCTTATTTATTTCTGTATGTAGTCTAAATCCATTTAAATTATGGCAGGATTGGTCCTCCAGAAGAAAACAGACAACCATCTTTCTAGACAAGATAAACCAAAAAGTGATGTTTGGAGGAACTTTACCAGGCAAACACAAAAGAAGAAGTTGATGCGGAATGTTGCTACATGCTAAGCTAGCATTAGCACCTCCTATGCCATAGACATTATATACGTAGACACGTCATTGGGCGGGTTCTGCCTAAGCTGCGATGCGTCAAAGCGTCCGCCATGTGGGATGTGGTAAATCTGCAGTTACTCAGTTACTTAAACAGTATCAGAGGGACTTTAATCTCTGAATATACTTTGTACTCGTAGTATTTTTGTTTTTGTAATATTACAAGTTTATTTTCGTATCCCTTTGGCTTCATTCTCCTGAATTTATTCTCCTAAAGAATAAAAATATTTAAAATAATCTAACCTGGCACCTATTACTCCAGGAGTAAAATAATTCTGCAAACTGTGACTATTTTGGAAATGTTCCCTCTTAATTCTCATAATATGACGTTTTTATCATAACATTATCACTAGGGCTGGGCGATAGGACGATACATATCGTACGGACGATAGAAAAGTGTCTACAGTGCTAATTCTATTCTATCGTTTCTATCGTTTCTAACACCATTTTATCTCGTATTCAAGCAAATATTTCCCAATGTAGACTACGACAAACTTATTAGTGTAGTCACGTAGCCTACACACAGTTTATAAGTGATAAACAAGATTTATTTATTTTTAATTCACAAAGAAGCGCCGTCTTGTGGTTTTGCAACATGACGCTGCTTTACGGCTTTTGACTCACACGCGGGTTTGCGACATGCTTTACGTTACTTAACTCATGAGAGCTGAGAGATGGAGACGCAGGAGGCTGAAGTCTTAAACCCGTGGTCGCAACAAACAGAGACAGCTACGCCGGCAACCCAAGATGAAGCACTTTTGCCAAAAAGAGGGGGTACGTCTGTGGTTTGGTTACATTTTGGATTTAAGAAGTCCGACACGGAGCAGACAACGGTCATTTGCAAACTATGCTACAAGACTGTTCCCTCACCCGACGGCAACACGACAAACCTCTTCTATCACTTAAAGAAGAACCACGAAAAAGAATACATAAGGATCCAAAAAGTGCGAGGTAAAGCAAGCTGTGAAACAGCGGGGGGAAGTTGCAAAAATAAAAATCATAGCCAGCCGAAGATAACGGAGTCATTATCACGGTGCACCCCGTATGAGAAAACTTCTCAGCGGCATAAACAAATCACAGTTGCCATTGCGCATTACATATGTAAAGGCATGGTCCCCGTGTACGAAGTTGAGAAGGAGAGCTTCCGAGAGCTAGTCAAAGTACTTGACCCGAGGTACGTTATGCCCAGTCGCAAGCACTTCAGCCAAGTGGAGTTACCTCGCTTATATGACGCATGCCGGGCCAAAGTAGAAAGGGAGGTTTGCAGCGTGGGACATTTCGCCTTGACAACAGACCTGTGGACAAGCAGGGTGACGCAGCCCTATATGAGTGTAACCATCCATTTCATCAGTGAAGACTGGACCCTCTGCGCTCGCTGCTTACAGACTGCCTACTTTCCAGATGACCACACAGGAGCCATGTTAGCCCAAGGTATGTTACAGGAGCAGTAATTGTGTCATTCTGCTATTGCTGCATATTTATTCTATTCATAATATTTATATATAAATAAAAGCATTTATCTATCTAGGTCTGAGAGATGCACTGGAGTCATGGGGGCTTCAAGAATGCCACCTTGTCTGTGTCACCACAGATAATGCCACCAACAACATAACTGCAATGGAACTGAATGAATGGCAACGGCTACAATGCTTTGGTCACCGTCTCCAGCTAGCTATTGGTAAGTGTAATTTAGTGTGAGCATGAGTGCATCACTGAGGGAGCGCGTCTGTTTTTTCTGAGTATTATGCTTTCTGTGTACTTCTTGAGCTGGCGTCTTTCTCAAATAATTTCACCATGGTAACAAGTGGTGACGATGACGATTCTTAATTAAATTTACAACAAAATATTAGTGAAATTTAACTTGTTTGTTTATCCTGTTTTATGTTTGATCAGCCTACACACAACACATTAATACTGAACAGGGTTTCGCCCAGCTAATGGAGTAATCCTGGCTGTGGGTCTTGTAATGGATAACAGGAGTTGCGTGCAGATTTAATTAGATTTTATTATAACTTAAATATATTTATAATTTATATCATAAAATTCACATTTGTTATTAAATTACATAAATTTTTCTTTTATCTATACAGAGAACGCTTTGAAAGCTCTCACACCAGCATCTACAAAGCAGGCTGTGGAACGTGCAGTTGGGGTCTGTAAAAAGGTTGTGAGTGCATTCTCCAACTCGTGGAAGAGAAAACGTGACTTGGCCAAGGCTCAAGCAGTGCTGGGCTTGCCTCCCCATCAGCTCATCACTGAAACCCCCACAAGATGGGGTTCACGGCAGCAGATGATCCAGAGGTTCCTGGAGCAGGAGAAAGCTCTGTCACAGGTCCTTCTTGCAGACAAGAAGGTGAGACATGGAAACTGGACTTTGCACACTGATTCCTTGGATTCTGATTATGTTTGCAGTCTAGATTTACCTCCTGATGAAAGTAACCCATTTCCTTTGTTATCTGACTTAGGCAAGAAATCTGGTGCCAAGCTGGCAAGATATGATGGTACTAGAGTCCATGAACAAGGCACTGGGTCCACTGTTCGAGTTTATTGATGCTTTATCGGGGGAGAAGTACGTCACCGTATCTTTTCTGAAACCAGTACTGCACCTCTTCAACAACGAAATACTAAGCCAAAAAGATGGGGACACAGAGCTCTCAAAAGCAATCAAAGAGGGTATTCTTAAGTACCTCAATGAAAAGTATGATGACTGTACCACCAACAACCTTCTAGACATGGCGACATTTGTTGACCCACGGTTTAAGACAGCCTATATGAAGGAGGAGAGGGTGGAGTTTATAAAGATGAGAGCTGCAGCAGAGCTGGTGGACATGGCAACACCGGCACCTGAAAATGCAGAGACAGCCACCTTCATTTCACCACCAGCTGCTGAAGATAATCCAGACCTTCCTTATCCAACAAAGAAGACAAAGAAGAGTTTGGGAAGCTACTTCAAAAAGGCACCAGCTGCAGGCCAAGGCACCAGCCGCTCTCAGTCAAGCAGAGCATCCATTGAACTGGAGCTCTCCATGTATCTTCAGACACCTGGGCCTGATTCAGAGGCTGACCCTCTGGTATGGTGGAAACAACACGAGTTAAACTTCCCATTAGTGGCCAGGCTTGCTAAGAAGTACTTGTGCATTCCTGCTACTAGTTCTTCATCTGAACGGGCCTTCAGTGTGAGTGGAAACATTGTCACATGTAAGAGGTCATGTCTTAAGCCAAATACAGTTGACCAACTTGTCTTCCTCGCACTCAACCTATAGATTTGACAGAAACAACATTTCTACGTCGACAATGTCAGACCAGATCAGACATACTTTATGTTTGCACTTTTTTGATGGTTGATACCTTAAACAGTTTATAGGTATATTCAGCCTGGATTTATTTAATTGCGATAATCTATATTGCCGTTATGGTATGCAAACTTTGCACTACAAGGTTAAATATTTCAGAAACTTGTAACTAACGTTCGTTCAAAAATGTGTGCTTTTCTACTCCAAAACTTAAACTAAACATTAGTGCACTTTTATTTATTTATTTTGGTAATTTAATTTAAAAACCTGTAGGATTTTGAAAAAAAAAATGTGAAGGGTACTGTAGCGCTACCTCTACCTCATTTTATGTATTTATGTTACTGCACTACAATTTATTTTTGTAATTTGTGACAGTACTATAAATGTCACTTCAAAATAAAGTTGGAAAAAAGTAAAAAATTATGTTTTGTCATATTTTTCAGAGATTTGCTGAAAACTTACTTAATTGGGGCATATTGCAATATATATCGTTATTGTGATATAAAATAGTCCATATCGTGATATATGATTTTTTCCATATCGCCCAGCTCTAATTATCACTTGTGTTTTTTTTTTTTTACTTTATTGACCTAGGACTTTTTTTCTCATATTATTAATTTTACCTCTTTAATACTCGCCCAAAAAGTCTGTTCCTAAAGGTTCACATGTGACACGGTTTTATGAAATAATTAAGACCACAATGTTTAGATTTAACAAATTGATCCTTATATTCATAACACACGCGCACACACACACATATATATATATATATATATATATATATATATATATATATATAGATAGATAGATAGATAGATAGATAGATAGATAGATAGATAGATAGATAGATAGATAGATAGATAGAGCCTGTGTTGCCACTCTGCAGCTTTAGTGTGTCCAGTTTTGCATCATGGTGCAGCCTTAGTTTATAGAAGGCACATACAAGTAGTGAAATCAGCCAGAATACATTTCCATGCAGCACTTCTCTGATCCACGTTCACAATAACAGAACTTAACTTTTTTTCTGCCACATACAATATGGCGGTGACGTTGACGTGCGATCCTGCGCCCTATGACGCGTCTATGTCCTATGCTACATGGTAAGCTAGCATTAGCACCTCTGTGCTACATGCTAAGCTAGCATTAGCACCTCCTATGCTACATGCTAAGCTAACATTAGCACCTCCTAAGCAGAGCTGCAGGTTTAGCCAGTTTTCTGGGGGAAAGCCTGCAACGAGTTGTGATGAAGAGGAGGAATCCATCAGCTGCTGAAAACGGCTCCTAAACTTTAGCTCCATCCACACAGTTAGCATGAAGAAGGAAATCTCCAAACCTGATGGGTGCAGCAGAACTCTGGGCTGGAAAACATCCCCCATCATTGGTGTCTCCTCTGCTGCGTCCTGCCGCTCTTTGAGCTCCTGCTTCCCTCCAGTTTCTCCGCTGTGCCTCCAGCTGCTGGACTTCTTTCCAGACTTCATCACCTGCAGCAGCTGCTGCTCTCTTTCAGCCTCACAGCAGAACAAGGACAAAGAACCCGGAGGATCAACGTGGATATGCCGCCAAGAAGAGAGAAAGGACCAACGGAAATATCTTCGTCTTCTTCCAGTTCAATGGTGCATAGCAAATAACTTAATTCCGCATTACCGCCATCTACTGGTGTGGAGTATGTGTTGAATGTCCAGCAAAAACAAACCTGATCCTATTTAATAAATCATTCTCTCTAGAAAGGAAACTGGTCTGGTAGCTTTTACTTCTTTACTCTTGACTCTTTCTGTACTGAGCCCCTAAAGTGACACTGAAGAGAAGTAAAAAATATATAATTTTGGTGCGCACCAGTTAGTTTCTCATTCGTGTCTAAACGTCTAAACGTCACTTAAAACGTATCCTGAAGTCCTGCGGTCTATTTCGGCGCAAAGGATACACAAATATTGAATATGTTGTGGCATTCATTCAACAGTAGGGAGCACTTTTCTAATAGATTAGTGTTATAGAGCAATTAAGTCTCTTGCAACCCAGTTCATCATTACATGTTTTAGAGATGGTCTATGGTGTGAACTGCAGCCTCATCTGCAGCAATTCACTTGATTCATCAATGTGAAGTTGTCTCTTGGATTCCAAGACGAGTCACAGACAGATGCCTGAGTTTTAACATGTGGAGAAACTTGCTGCTGACAGGTTATCTGCTCCTGCTAAATAAATTATTGTGTCACCTTATCTAAATGTATTAATTAATTTACTCAAGGATGTGCTGTCCATGGTGCTGAAAATATGAACGTTAGTAGGATGACCATCTTCAGCTTGTTCTGCAAGAAAACAAACCATGCTTGGAGCGGGACTTCTAACGCACACACACACACACACACACACACACACACACACACATATATATATATATATATATATATATATATATGTTAGGGGCTCAGTATTTGATTTTGATTTTCATGTTGTTAAGGTTTTGTATTAGTTGATTTCTCTGATAATTCTTACAATGCAGAAAAAGAAAAAAAAACTGTTCTATTGTTTTATCTTCCCCAAACTCACTTTAACTTGTCTGCTGTTTCCCTGCTATGAATAAAGTATTTTTTAGTCCGGGATGTCTAAGTCTGAGTGGTAAAATAATTGTCTCCTCCCTCCTGTTCCTTCCTGTTCTTCTCTTCTCTCTTATTTTCATTTGAATATTTTAAAACCGTCATCCCCTCATTTCTTTCTCACATTATTTTTTGTCTTGGCTCTTTCATTTACTTTCTTATGTCCTTTATTTTTGTTCTAAACATAAAATCAGTATCAACTAATAAACATTTGGGCCTTTCCTTTGTTCTAATATCTGCCATTTCATTGCCCTTAACCTCACAGTGGGCTGGTACCCATAGAAAGTTAACTGTGAGCCCCATCATGTTGATTCTATAAAGTGTTTGTTGTCTCTAAATGAATACGTCTGCTCTACTATCTGACTGGCTGTGCTGTAAACTGACCAAAGATGAATTAGAGTGTGGATAAATGAGTGATCTTAATGGTCTCACCTCTTCAACCACTGAACAGCTAACAGTATCGACAGCATTTCTCCTGTAGAAACTGAAACTCCATCCTGAAGCCTTTTCCCTACTTTGATGGAAAATAGTGGGACGATGAACGCTGCCTCAACCTGATTAACTGCATTTTCTGAAGCATCTGTGTATATATGTACATCATGATAATCCTGGATGATATATTTCTGCACTGCTTATGCATTCAACATAAAGATCTTTCCTTGTTCTTTTCTAATAATGTAAAACCAACTGCAGCCTCAGGAAGCCTCCATGGTGGTATTGTACACACGTGGACAAAGATGTTGGTACCCCTCTGTTAATGAAAGAAAGACAATAATAACAATATTGAAATAACTTGAAACTGATAATTATTCTCCTGGTGAGCAAAGTGCTCCAGTTGTCTCAGGACTGAAGGCTGCCTTCTCCAGACGGCCGTTTTAGCTCCTTCCATCCATGTTCAACAGGATTTAGATCAGGACTCATAGAAGGCCACTTCACAATAGTCCAATATTTCACTCTTACGCAAAAAAAAAAAGAACTAAACTAGATGACTAAAACTGAGGGACCCCTGTAGACTTTACTGTAGTCAGCTTAATTGGTTAAATAGAAATAAACTCCCTCCAAACAGTCCTTTATTGAAGTGAATATTGGACACAAAGGACTCTTTGGATAGAGTGTTATAGTGTGATAGTGATATAATGATATAATGTTAGGCCCCCTTAAAGACTCACTCTTAACAGTGACTAAAGTACAAGTTCATGGGTATTTCATTGGTAGGCATATTTATGTTTCAGCTTACAAAAACTACATTACACGAAAAGGCTCTAGCATTTTATGGTTGTCATCACCACTGCTCATGTTAATCATTCCTTTTGTCGTTTTAGCCAACAGAAGATCCAGCTGTGTTCCTTCAGAGGAGATCTCTGCCCTGTCTTGCTCTTGGATGAGCCTCGCTGTCTCCTGGCAGGTGGAATCTCTCCCATTCCAACATTTGCCAAAGACAACCTATGTGAGGCTTTTCTGTATCTGATGACATACTACTACAGCTTACATTTCACCTCTACAAAGTGTGTCCCAACCCTTTTGTCTGTCATTCAGACTGAAGTGTTAAAGGACAATATCCAGGAGAAAGACAGCACAGACTCATCCAAAAACGTTGTGGCAGGTTGGAACAGTTTTAATGAGAAGTAGAGTTGTTCCTGCTAAGTGTTATTGACCTTCAGGTTTGTGTTGAAAAGTTTTGATCTGAGGGCTGGAAAGTTGACATTTTTTAAATCATTTACTTTTCAGATATACACATCAGTTTTTTATTTCATCAACACATTATGTGCCTCAAATGTTCTGCTTAATATGAGGATTTGTTGCTTTAGGTGTTGGTTTACCAGTTCTGACAGAAACACAAAATAAAGTTTACAAAGACAAATTGTCTTGACATTTATGTGTACAGTGATTGAAAAACATGTTTTGTTTAGGAAAACTATTTAAATAAAGTTCTATACACACACACAAGGACAAAATTGCTGGTACCCCTTGTCATTTAATGAAAGAAAAACCCACAATGGTCAGAGAAATAAGTTGAATCTGACAAAGAATGAATGAAAATTCTGTTACAATAAATAAATGAAAATCTGTCATTGGTTTTGCATCAAAAAATGACTTAAAAAATAAACCCATGAAACAATCCTGGATAAAAATGATGGTACCCTTAATATTTTGTTGCACATTTTGAGGCAATTACTGCAATTAAATGATTCCAGTAACTGATTAGTCCACAAATTAGCACAACAAATTAGTCCATGTGTGAATGTACTCAATATACTGTGTCTGATGTTCTTGTGTGTAAATACTTTGTCTTGTTTTAAGATGAATAACCTAATAATGATTCTTGAATGCATTAGATTCATCTTATTTAGTTGCCCTGGTCCTTGGCTTCAGAAGCTGGCTTTTGGGATGTGGAATGTCACCTCTCTGGCGGGGAAGGAGCCTGAGCTAGTGCGTGAGGTTGAGAGGTTCTGACTAGACTGGAACCAGTCTCCTTGAGAGGGGTTGGACATTCTTCCACTCTGGAGTTGCCCCTGGTGAGAGGCGCCGAGCTGGAGTGGGGATACTTGCTGCCCCTCATCTCGGTGCCTGCACGTTGGGGTCCCCTAAGCCTATAGCAGCATAACTAAAGAGGTAGCTCAGGGTAACATGAGCCACTTTAACTATAAGCTTTGTCACAAAGGAAAGTTTTAAGATTAGTCTTAAAAGTAGACAGGGTGTCTGCCTCACGGACCAAAACTGGGAGTTGGTTCCACAGGAGAAGAGCCTGATGGCTGAAGGATCTGCCTCCCATTCTACTTTTAGAGACTCTAGGAACCACCAGCAGACCTGCAGTCTGAGAGCGAAGTGTTCTGTTAGGAACATACGGGGTAATCAGAGCTCTGATATATGATGGAGCTTGATTATTAAGGGCTTTATACGTGAGAAGAAGAATTTTAAATTCTATTCTTGATTTAACAGGAAGCCAATGAAGGGAAGCTAAAATTGGAGAAATATGATCCCTCTTGTTGATTTTCATCAGAACTCTTCCTGCAGCATTTTGGATCAGCTGAAGACTTTGAACTGCATTTTGTGGACGTCCTGATAGTAAAGAATTACAATAGTCCAGCCTTGAAGTAACAAATGCATGGACTAGTTTTTCAGCATCGCTCCTGGACAAAATGTTTCTAATTTTGGCAATATTCCTGAGGTGAAAAAAGGAAACTCTGGAAACCTGTTTAATATGGGATTTAAATGACATGTCTTTGTCAAAAATAACACAAAGATTTTTTTTTACTTTATCACCAGAGGCCAAGTTAATGCCATCCAGATGAAGTGATTAAGAAGTTTATTTTTTGGGGACTCTGGTCCAAAGATTACAACTTCTGTCTTGTCAGAATTTAAATGCAGAAAATTTAAAGTCATCCAGCTTTTGATGTCATCAAGACATGCCTGTAGTTCAAGTAATTGATTGGATTCATCAGGATTTATGGATAAATATAGCTGAGTGTCATCAGCATAACAGTGGGAATTAATTACATGCTGTCTGATAATTTTGCCAATCGGAAGCATAAATATAGTAAAGAGAATTGGTCCAAGGACTGAACCCTGTGGTACTCCCCAAGTGACCCTAGAGTTTGAGGAAGATTTATTATTAACATGAACAAACTGGAATCTGTCCGACAGATAAGATTTAAACCAGCCTAATGCTTTCCCCTTAATCCCTACAGTATGCTTAAGTCTTTGTAGGAGAATATTGTGATCAACTGTATCAAACGCAGCACTGACATCTAACAGGGCAAGTACAGACACAAGTCCATTATCTGAGGCCATGAGAATATCATTAGTGACCTTCACCAGAGCTGTTTCAGTGCTATGATGAGCTCTGAAGCCTGACTGAAACTCCTCAAGTAGGTCATTACTTTGTAAATGTTCACATAGTTGATTAGCAACTACTTTCTCAAGAATTTTAGATAGGAAAAGAAGATTAGATATAGGTCTGTAATTTACTAACTCATCTTGATCAAGAGAAGGTTTCTTAAGTAAAGCTTTAATAACAGCTAATTTAAAAGCCTGTGGTACATATCCATTTACTAAGGATAGAATAATAATGTCTAAAATAGACCCACTGATCAAAGGGAATATCTCCTTAAACAACTTGGTTGGGATTGGGTCTAACATACAGGTAGAAGGTTTAGATGAAGCTAAAACTTTAGATATTTCAGAAAGCTCTACTGCTTCTAAACAGTTCAAACACTGTGCAGGTTCTAAAGATTCCTCCAATGCTGCCTCACTTACTGAGGATGAGGTAATCATGTTTGGGAGGATGCCAATTATTTTATTTTTAATGGAGTCAATTTTATTTATGAAGAATCCCATAAAATCATTACTGCTAAGAGCTAAGGGAATGGATGGATCAATAGAGCTGTGACTGAGTAAGTTTGGCAACTGTACTGAAGAGAAATCTAGGATTATTTTTATTCTCCTCAATAAGTGATGAAAAATATGTTGCTCTAATTTTGCGAAGGATCTTTTTATACAACAACAGACCAGATTAGGTAAGATTCCTCTTGGTGTGTAGAGCACCAGTTTCTTTTTCATTCTCTGTGTTTAAAGGAACACAGATCTGAATTAAACCAAGGAGCCAGCTTCTGGTGAAAAGATCTTAACACTTCCTGTGATGTTGTGGGGCTCTGTTGGTTAATGCAGCTCTGCAGCATTGCATGGACATCGGGGGCAGTTCCCCTGGATTTGCAGACTGGGGCGGTGGTCCCCCTATTTAAAAAGGGGGACCGGAGGATGTGTTCCAACTACAGAGAATCACACTCTTAAGCCTCCCTGGTAAGGTCTATTCAGGGGTTCTGGAAAGGAGGGTCCGTCAGATAGTCTAATCTCAGATTCAGGAAGAGCAGTGTGGTTTCCATCCTGGCCGTGGAACACTGGACCAGCTCTACACCCTCAACAGGATCCTAGAAGGGGCATGGGAGTTTGCCCAACCAGTCTACATGTGCTTTGTGGATCTGGAGAAGGCATTCGACCGTGTCCCTCAAGGGATCCTGTGCGGGGTACTCCAGGAGCACGGAGTACCGGGCTGTCAGGTCTCTGTATGACCGGTGTCAGAGTCTGGTCCGCATTTCCGGCAGTAAGTCCAACTCGTTTCCGGTGAGAGTTGGACTCCACCAAGGTTGCCCTTTGTCACCGATTCTGTTCATAACTTTTACGGACAGAATTTCTAGGCGCAGCCAAGGTGTTGAGGGGATCCGTTTTGGTGGCCTGCGTCACTGCTATTCGCAGATGACGTGGTCCTATTGGCTTCATCAGGGCGTGATCTACAGCTCTCACTAGGGCGGTTCGCAGTGTGAAGCGGCCGGGATGAAAATCAGTGCCTCCAAATCCGAGACCACTGTCTTGAGTCGGAAAAGGGTAGATTGCCTTCCTGTGAAGCAGGCGCTGTACCAGTCCTTCCGCTTATCGGGAGCCGACCCCCAATAAGCAGAAGACGATGGATGGATGGATGGATGGATGGATGGATGGATGGATAGGTAGTTGCCCTGGTGTTAAGATCTTTTCAATAAAAAGTGAAAACTGAAAGAAGCATTAACAGGCTAGTCTTGAGTTTAATTGACTTACTAATGTACTTGGAATAAATCAGTCTTCTTAAACAGAGTTTACATACTGTTGATGATTTTGTTTTATGTTATGTTTTAATTAAATGAACAGTGTTGTGCTCCCTTTATTCAGTGTTAGTTCTTTAAATGGTACAGCCACCAGGAGCATTCGGTAAAGGATGAGAAGTGAGCTTCAGGTCCAAACTTTATTTAATATAGCTGAGAATGGTCTACAAGAAATACAGAAAACGAAACAAATGAGAACTATTATTTCCACTCGCTATAAATAGCTATTTCTAATTTGTCCAGCAGGTGGCAGCAAGAGACCACAAATAACCCACAAACCACATTATCATTATCTTTACTCTCTTGGTTGCTATTGTTAAATATATTTAAATTGCAGAGATATGCAAATCTTGCTTGGAAACTGACAAAACTTATTCTTATTCATTTACACGCTCCCAGTCTCTTGGACAAACAGCTCTGAACGGTCTCCAACACCACCTTAACTTTCTGCTCATTTAACACTGAACATATGCTCTTACAACAGTAACTGCTATTGGCAGCTTGAGATAACAATAAACCAATCACAGCAAAGATTATTCAGACGGCTTCCTGAGCTCTTAAAGTGATACACACAGTTATATTAGTCCAGTTTCAACAAATAGGTTTTGTTTTTAACAGAAGATGGTGTGTACACACACGTGCAAAATAAAAACTGTGTACAACAAAGGCAATTAGTCTGTTTAATATTCAAGACTAACATGTTGTGAGGGACCGAGCAGGACAAGCATGAGGACACAGTGGTGATTTTCAAGAAAAATGGGTTTTATTTCCCCAAAGTAACAAAAGTCCAAACAATAATTACAGGGCCCTTAAAAGAGGTCAAATGAAGAAACTAACTCAAGGCAAAACATTTTAAAGTTAAACAAAATCTCAAACTAACAGCTCAAATAAACTGACCTGACACCCAACAAAGGGGGCTTAAATACTGACTGATCAGACCAGACTGACCCACTGAGGAAGAGGGAAAGGGAAGATCTACACAAATTTAACAAAAATAACTAAACAGTTATCTTAAGGATTAAACTTAAATGACTAATAACTAAACACAATTAACAACACAGACAAATCACAAAAGCAAAAGAAAGATTATGCAAAAGAGTTTGAATAAGGACTCCATGGTCTTTCCCCCTAGAGGGACTCCAGATGGTACCACCCAGTCAGTCAATCTGGGACTGGAGTGTACCAGCCAGAGTCCTCTGCTTCAGCCCAGTTGAAGGTACTCCCCACAACAGGAAACACAAACCAATATTAAGTATGTGACAAAATTAAATATACAACAGTTAACCAAATGTGTGTGCTACAATTGGAACTAATGTCTTTCAATATTGTAACAATAAAAACAAAGAAACCAATGTATTTATAACACTAACAACTATGTTAGCGGCTTACGGTTAGCATTTTGCTTACTGGAAGTAGCTTTAGGATAGGAAGGTCGTACAAACTTCTGCTTGACAGAAAATGGTACTTTTCGACGGCCGCTGCGGGGGCTGTGAAAACCGTAGGAACCTGAAATTTGCAGTGTTACTTCCTGTTAGTATTTTTGACGGTACGGTATGCACCACGAGGCAGTCGCCTTGCTAAATTTCTTCAGAAATTTTCTAGTTTCTAATATAAGGCCAAAATAAACCACGGTTTATTGTTACTAGCGCATACTCCAGGTGCGGGCCGCCTTACATGAATATACTTCTAGTTTAGACATTACAGTCAGGCAGTCTTGTTAACAGCTCAGGGGTTCAATCAGGTATGGTAAGGCTCTGATTATCCATTGAGTGGAGCGGTTTTGTTGCTAACCAAGGACGTACTTACACATTTTAACAGATTTTTGGTCAATTGTACCACATAAGATCAGTCAGTAAGAACAACTTTAATCACATATCAAGTGGATATGTCAATTTTTGAGAACATTTAAGGACTTGAAGTGTCCTTTATAGTCCGAAAACACGATCGCAAGGAGACGTCATTTTAGTTAAATGTAGAAGTTTTGACTATTCTGCCACAAAATGACAACTAAAGTGTTTTGATATAATTTTCTGATTAATTCCTTCTAAAAACTCACCAAATGACGTGAAATGTTAACCCGCCCAAAGCTATTTTTCCAGCACAATAAAATGTTTGTGGCATTTGGCAGCCCCACAGTAAGGTGGCAGCCCCTCCCTGGGCAACTTACCGTCGTGGAGGGTGCAGAGGTTGAGAAATATCTGATTGTTCCAGAATGTCCTTGGTAGCAAGCTAATGGGAGTGCAGGCCTGAAATGAGGAAACATCTGGGCGATGACCCATTACACTGTTTATCTGTAGTGTCCAAAAGATCTGTCAACTAGTAAGATTAATCTGTCTGTTTTTGTGCTTTGAGCTGAACTGTTCCCAGAAATGAAGACCAGTCTGCCAAAAGCTGGAAGCATGTGGACACTATTAGTTTGCAATACACACAAAAACTTGGACTCTGTTTATTGCATCCATGCATCTCTCTACCTATGCACCTCTTGGGGCGTTTACATTGACCAACACTTAATTAACCATTATTCTTTTCTTGTTTTATTATAACAATCAATATTATTCATTATAACTATTTATTTATTATTGATGTCAGATTCAACTCATTTAAAAAATAAATTGACCAGTAAAATGAGTTCAAGGAGGTGGCATTTTATTAAAATGGTTTTAGTTTTCTGACAGACATTGACAACTATTTTGATATATTTTGTTGGTAATTCTTTCTAAAAGCCCAACAAATGCTGTGAAAAGCTTTCCAAATTTTTCTAACCTGCCCATAAGCTATTTTTGTTCCAGCTCAATGTGTTCAAAAGAAACCTAATTGGGTGGAAACCTGAATAATTTGGAAACAGTGACTACACTATTGCTTTTTTTTTAGTTTTGGGATTTTATTGAGAATTGTTTTCCTCAGCACTGTAGGAGTGGTCACAGAGCCACTGTTGAGCCTGAAGCATATAAAATGTTTTTTGAAAAAGTGTGCCTCCCTGCAATTTGTTTCTGCAGCCAGCTCTGGCTTTAGGTGTTGGTTTACAAGTTCTGAGAGAAACATAAAATAAGTTTACAATAAATAAAAATTCTACAACAATAAACAAATGAAAATAAGTTATTGATTTTGCTTCTACAGAATGATTAAAAAAATAAACTCCTGAAAAAGGCCTGGATAAAAATGTTTTGATTCACAACCTTTTTAAGGCAATCACTGCAATCAAACGATTCTTGTAACTGATTAGCTCACAAATGAGTCAATATGTGTATGCACTCACTATACTGTGTCTGAGTTTCTCGTGTGTAAATACTTTGTCCTTTTTTAAGATGCATAACCTAATGATGATTATTGAATTCCTTTGATTCATCTTATTTAGTTTAGTTTACTTACTAACGTACTTGGAATAAATATTTCACAATTCGTTGTTTTCCTTTTTTCAAGAATCTTACCTAGTGCAGTTGTCTTACTGAACTGGCAGATTATTTCACTTAATTTGAGGAGATTCAGACTAATACCTAGCGTTTCTTTTACTTTTTTTAGATGGCAAGTTTTTGCAGTGATTATTCACAGGAAGCTGACTCCTTGGTTTAATTCAGAGCTGCGTTCCTTGAAGCACAATGTTAGGAAATTGGAGAGAAAATGGCGCTCTACACACCAAGAGGAATCCTACTTAATCTGGAGGGACAGACTATTGTTGTATAACAAGACCCTCCGCAGAGTTAGAGCAGCATATTTTTCATCATTAATTGAAGAGAATAAAAATAATCCTAGATTTCTCTTTAGTACAGTTGCCAAACTTACCCAGAGCCACAGCTCTGTTGATCCATCCATTCCCTTAGCTCTTAGTAGTAATGATTTTATGGGATTCTTCATAAATAAAATTTATGCCATTAAAAATTAAATAATTGGCATCCTCCCAAACATGATTACCTCGTCCTCAGTAAGTGAGGCAGCATTGGAGGAATCTTTAGAATCTGCGCAGTGTTTGAACTGTTTAGAAGCAGTAGAGCTTTCTGAGCTATCTAAAATTTTAGCTTCATCTAAACCTTCTACCTGTATGTTAGACCCAATCCCAACCAAGTTGTTTAAGGACATATTCCCTTTGATCAGTGGCACTATTTTAGACATGAATAATCTATCCTTAGTAAATGGATATGTACCACAGGTTTTGAAAGTAGCTGTTATTAAACCTTTACTTAAGAAACCTTCTCTTGATCAAGATGAGTTAGTAAATTACAGACCTATATCTAATCTTCTTTTCTTATCTAAAATTCTTGAGAAAGTAGTTGCTAATCAACTTTGTGAACATTTACAAAGTAATGACCTACTTGAGGAGTTTCAGTCAGGCTTCAGAGCTCATCATAGCACTGAAACAGCTCTGGTGAAGGTCACTAATGATATTCTCATGGCCTCAGATAATGGACTTGTGTCTATACTTGTCCTGTTAGATCTCAGTGCTGCGTTTGATACAGTTGATCACAATATTCTCCTACAAAGACTTGAACATACTGTAGGGATTAAGGGGAAAGCATTAGGCTGGTTTAAATCTTATCTGTCAGACAGATTCCAATTTGTTCATGTTAATAATAAATCTTCCTCAAACTCTAGGGTCACCTGTGGAGTACCACAGGGTTCAGTCCTTGGACCAATTCTCTTTACTATATATATGCTTCCGATAGTCAAAATTATCAGACAGCATGGGATTAATTTCCACTGTTATGCTGATGATACTCAGCTATATTTATCCATAAATCCTGATGAATCCAATCAATTACTTTGACTGCAGTCATGTCTTGATGACATCAAAAGCTGGATGACTTTAAATTTCCTGCATCTAAATTCTGACAAGACAGAAGTTGTAATCTTTGGGCCAGAGTCCTCAAAAAATAAACTTCTTAACCAATCACTTAATCTGGGTGGCATTAACCTGGCCTCTGGTAATAAAGTAAAAAATCTTGGTGTTATTTTTGACCAAGACATGTCATTTAAATCCCATATTAAACAGGTTTCCAGAGTTTCCTTTTTTCACCTCCGGAATATCGCCAAAATTAGAAACATTCTGTCCAGGAGTGATGCCGAAAAACTGGTCCATGCATTTGTTACTTCAAGGCTGGACTATTGTAATTCTTTACTATCAGGAAGTCCACAAAATGCAGTTCAAAGCCTTCAGCTGATCCAAAATGCTGCAGCAAGAGTTCTGATGAAAATCAACAAGAGGGATCATATTTCTCCAATTTTAGCTTCCCTTCATTGGCTTCCTGTTAAATCAAGAATAGAATTTAAAATTCTTCTTCTAACGTATAAAGCCCTTAATAATCAAACTCCATCATATATCAGAGCTCTGATTACCCCGTATGTTCCTAACAGAGCACTTCGCTCTCAGACTGCAGGTCTGCTGGTGGTTCCTAGAGTCTCTAAAAGTAGAATGGGAGGCAGATCCTTTAGCTATCAGGCTCCTCTCCTGTGGAACCAACTCCCAGTTTTGGTCCGTGAGGCAGACACCCTGTCTACTTTTAAGACTAGGCTTAAAACTTTTCTTTTTGACAAAAATTATAACTAGTGGCTCATGTTACTCTCAGCTACCTTTATAGTTTTACTGCTATAGGCTTAGGCTACTGGAGTATATCAGGATCTAATTTTCTCACTCTATTGAGTTCTACTGTTCTTCAATTATGCATTATGTGTTGTCATTTCTGCTTTAACTTTCTGTTCTCTCTCTTTTCTCTTCATAGTAGGTACACCTGGTCTGGCGTTCTGTTAACTGTGACATCATCCAGAGAAGACGGCTCACCCGCTACTACCATCTAATGTAGAACAGATTACTAGATCAATGTGTGCTTCTGTGCTTTTTTGTTTCTCTTGTTGTGTCTCTGTTCGGTCTTCTGTAACCCCAGTCGGTCGAGGCAGATGACCGTTCATACTGAGCCCGGTTCTGCCGGAGGTTTTTCCTTCCCGCTAATGGGTGGTTTTTCTTCCTACTGTCGCCTCATGCTTGCTCAATATGAGGGATTGCAGCAAAGCCATGTACAATGCAGACGACTCTCCCTGTGGCTCTACGCTTCCCCAGGAGTGAATGCTGCTTGTCGGGACTTTGATGCAATCAACTGGTTTCCTTATATAGGACATTTTTGACCAATCTGTATAATCTGACCCAATCTGTATAATATGATTGAACTTGACTTTGTAAAGTGCCTTGAGATGACATGTTTCATGATTTGGCGCTATATAAATAAAATTGAATTGAATTGAAGTAACCAGTATTTTTAAACAGAGTTGGCATACTGATGATGATTTTGTTTTTACTTGTTTTAATTATATGAATAGGTTTTGATTTTTACAGAAGATGGTGTATACAAACGTGCAAAATAAACATTTACAGCAAAGACAATCTGTTTTATATTTAAGGTTAACATATGTATACATTGTATTTCATCACAGCTGGTGGTTTTATTGTTGTTTTTGATTTAAAACTTTGCTGTTACACCTACAGATCTTATTTACTAACTCGTGTAATATGTGAAAGGGTAAATGGTGCTACTTACAACCGCACGCTCTGTTCTCTGCTTTTGTTAATTTCCGTGAGGTGGGCTGTGCTTATAGGTCATGTCATGCAAAGGATTGTGGGATTCCTTATAACTCCTTAGCACATTGTGACGTCCCTTTGCTAAAGGAACTAAGACAGGAAGCACAGAGTCTGAAAGGCTACTCTGGCAGGAAGAAACAAAAGTCAGAATAAAGTTTTCAAACCTACACATGAACAAGGGAATTAATTTTTGGAGACATGTCCTGTAGTCTGATAAAACTTAAATTCAACTGGTTGGCCTTAAGGACCATTGTTACATTTGGAGGCAGAAGGGGGAAGCTTTCAAGCTTGAGAACACCATCCCCGCTGTGAAATATGGGTTGGTAGCATCATGTTGTGGGGTTATTTTGTTATTTTGCTATGCCCCAAAATTTCCTTCAATTGAATAATAAAAAAAAAAAGTAGTAAAAGTTTTGTACACAGCTTCAATTGCTTCAGCTAGTAACCACAGATCAGACCTAAAATCTGGGTGCACTAATGCAGGGGTTCACAAACTTTTCATAGCCAGGGACCCCTTAGTAGCTGGAACATTTTTCCAAGGACCCCTTTAGATTCTTCATGTTGATAGTATTTTTAAACAGCCTTTTGTACAAACACATGAGGAATTATGTATATTTTTAAAAATGTATACAAATACACCTAATATTAGAGATTTGATGTTCCCTCCATTTGCTTTCTATAGTTAATGTTTTGTTTGATTTGTCAATTTTTTTTTGTTTAAACTATGAGTTGCGCAATATTTATTGTAATTTTGAAATTTTTATCATATAAAAAAATTAAAAAAGTCCATATCGTCTTCAAGAATAGGCCCAAAAAAATAGAGCAGTGGTGTCAAGCTCCAGTCCTGGAGGGCCGGTGTCCTGAATCTTTTAGAGGTTCCCCTGGTCCCACACACCTGAATCAAATGGCACAATTAGCTCCTCATTATGCAGTCAGGTTCTTGAGAGTCCTGCTAATTACCTGATTATTTGACTCAGGAATGTCGGACAAGGGACACATCTAAAAGTTGCAGGACAACGGCCTTGAGGACTGGACTTTGACACCTGTGACAGAGGATAGACTGATGTCAACATAATCGGCAACAGCCTTCAAAAACCTGTATCAGTCGATCACTGACTAATATGCTAAAGGCATAATAATAAAAAATATTTTAACACTTTAAAGCTTCTTCAAATCTAACATTTTAATGCTTCCAAAGGATAAAATGTGAGAAGACGAAGAAATTCCAGTGAACCCTATTTGGTCTATTTAACAGATTAAAGACTTTTAATAGGTTACATTTTAGCACAACAAACATCTTATTCAAACTATTGGCAGAAAACAAAAAACATTCTTATGAATATCTGCTTTAGGCTTTGTTACACACAGTCAAGCCATTCATCAATGACATCAATAACCTCTTGACTATTAGTGAGAAGGATGAGCCTGTCTCTCCCCACACAGTTTATTCTTGGAGGCATGGATGGCAAACAAACTCTAAGATCATCTTCCACTTGTAAACCAGCTCTGCATTTGTTCTTCATTACAGTCAGAGCTCAAAATGTTGATCCACAGAGGTAAGTGATCAGAAAAAGCAGAAATATTTTTATGTCCTCAGCAGCCAGTTTAGGATACTCATGTGGGAGGGAGGCCCAAAGGTTTGCATGGTTTTCCTGTTGGAATCTGGCCTTCAATGTTCTGTCACAAGATAACTCCAAGAGCTGTTCTCCTGTTTTACCTCTTAAGCCATTTCTTGTTGCAGCAGGTGAAAATGGATCAGCACCCAGTCCCAGGCGCCAGTGTTCACATCTGAGAAATATGAGCTAAAGTTCTCACACAGTGATGTTAGGTGTGAAGTCACAACATCCCTTACGATAGCAAGAGACAGCTTCTCATTGTTTAAAAAGTCAGTCAGTTGGGGGAACATGTCTGTTATTCCATCTTGTATTCTTCTTCTTCTTTATACAGACGGTGATTTTGTCTCTAACTTCAAGGATAGATGTGTAGCCTCCTTGGATGGAGAGGTTGAGGCTGTTCAATACATTGAATATGTCTGCAAGATAAGCTAACTTAGCAATGCAGTCTGGATCATGAAAGAAATGTGCAATGTCTGGTTTCTCCTCTCATAAATTCAGCCATTTCTCTGTGTAGCTCAAAAACTCTGCAACACTTTCCCATGAGACAACTCAGTGATAAAGCAGTGCGTCATGTTCAGCATCCAGATTTGGGCAAAGTAGACCAAACAGCTGTGACTTCAAAGCTCTGGATTTCACAAAGTTAACTGCAGTGATAGCTGTGTTCAGAACAGAACATCTGGGTCCATGTCTCTGGAAGCTAGTGCCTGCTGATGCAGGACACAGTGGGTAGCTATAACGCATGGATTGATGGATTTTATCCACGCTTCAACTCCACTCTTTGGGCCCGTCATCACTGCTGAGCCATCCGTACAAACAGGGAGACATTTTTTCCAGCTCAGTCTCGCTTCACTCAGAAAAGCATCAACTAGCTTAAATATTTCCTCACCAGTTGTCCTGCCCAAGACCTCCTTGCAGAAACAAAAATCCTCCAAAATGTTTTCCTCCCAGGGATAGAGCACCAGAGCTATCAGTTGAGCAGCATTGGAAATGTCAGTAGATTCATCCAGCTGTATAGAAAACTGATCACATGAACACAGTCTATCCAATAACTGTTCCTGAATGTCAGCCGACAGTTCTTTAATTCTTCTTCTCATCATGACGTCTGAAAACAGGACAGTTTTCAACTTGTTAGCTGCTTCTCTGCCAAGTAGAACCTTACACATGTCCACCGCAGCAGGAAGCACAAGGTCTATTCCTATTGAGTGCGGCTTCTTACTTTTTGCGATGCGCTACGCCACCAGATACAAAGCTTGTTTTCTAGCACTTGAAGACAAACACATTTTGGTCTCGCATCCTCATTCTCCATAAAGCCAAACTCGATTTAACTGTTGTCATACTTCGTGATTTTAGCTGATTTGGCTTTAACATTAAGAACATGTTTAAGAACATTTTCAGGATTAAAGGACTAATGTCTCAGTAGGTTATGGAAAATCTAATCCATGCATTTAATTTTAGTCAAATCAATAACTGAAACGGGGTTTTCACAGGTCCACCAACAAAGTCGATCAGACAACTGCAGTTGATCCAGAATGCTGCTGCCCGCGTCTTCGCTAAGACTAAGAAAGTAGAGAACACTACCTGGTTCTAAAGTCCTTACACTGGCTCCCTGTATCTCAGACAATAGATTTTAAAATACTTCTGTTAGTCTATAAATCCCTGAATTGCTTGGCACCTGAATACATCACAGACTTATCAGTGTATCAACCATCCAGACCATTGAGTTCTTCTGATTTAAACCTAATCTGGTAAATGGCTGGTACTTGTATAGCACTTTAACTAGTCTTGACGACCCCAAAGCACTTTACAACTTGTAACAAGCTAACTTCCTATATTCTACCCATCTGGAACAAACTTTTAGAAGACTGTAAAAAGTGCTTGAAAGCCTGAGTTTGTAGAAATCAAGATTATAAACCCAGTTGTTTAGGATTGATTTTGAGTGTTCTAGTGAAACTTCTAACTGAAACATCATGAATTTAATTTGTAGTCCAATTGTTTATAAAATCCTTAATATTTACTCTTGGTTTCACTTTTCCTACATTTTATTCCAAATTTTTGTTTACATTTTTATTTTCCTATGTTTTAATCATATAAATCATTTGCATTGTTCTTGTACTGAAACGTGTTATACAAATAAAGTTGCCTTGTCTTACATTGCATGGTTCTTCATGTGTCTGTTTAAATCAGATTTGTTGTTAAATTTGTGTTCACATAGATCACAACAGAAAGGCTTCTGTCCTGTATGGATTCTCATGTGTCTGTTTAAATGTGATTTTCGGCTAAATCTTTGCTCACATAGATCACAAAAGAAAGGCTTCTGTCCTGTATGGATTCTCATGTGTGTGTTTAAATTTCCTTTTACACTAAATCTTTGCCCACATAGATCACAACAGAAAGGCTTCTGTCCTGTATGGATTCTCATGTGTCTGTTTAAATTTCCTTTCTGACTAAATCTTTGTCCACATAGGTCACAACAGACAGGCTTCTGTCCTGTATGGATTCTCACGTGTGTGTTTAAAGCTCCTTTATCACTAAATCTTTGTCCACATAGATCACAACAGAAAGGCTTCTCTCCTGTATGGGTTCTCATGTGTGTGTTTAAATTAAATTTGTGTCTAAATCTTTGCTCACACAGATCACAACAGAAAGGCTTCTCTCCTGTATGGATTTTCATGTGTTTGCTTAAAATTCCTTTTTCACTAAATCTTTTTCCACATAGATCACAACAGAAAGGCTTCTGTCCTGTATGTATTCTCATGTGTATGTTTAAAGTTCCTTTTTGGCTAAATCTTTGTCCACATAGATCACAACAGAAAGGCTTCCACCCTGTATGGATTCTCATGTGTCTGTTTAAAGTTCCTTTGTCGCTAAATCTTTGCTCACATAGGTCACAACAGAAAGGCTTCTTTCCTGTATGGATTATCATGTGTCTGTTTAAATTTCCTTTTTGACTAAATCTTTGTCCACATAGGTCACAACAAAAAGGCTTCTGTCCTGTATGGATTCTCACGTGTCTGTTTAAAGTTCCTCTTTCACTAAATCTTTGTCCACATAGATCACAACAGAAAGGCTTCTGTCCTGTATGGATTCTCATGTGTGTGTTTAAAGCTCCCTTTTCACTAAATCTTTGTCCACATAGATCACAACAGAAAGGCTTCTCTCCAGTATGGATTCTCGTGTGTGTGTTTAAATTATATTTGTGGCTAAATCTTTGTCCACATAGATCACAACAGAAAGGCTTCTCTCCTGTATGGATTATCATGTGTCTGTTCAAATAAAATTTGTGGCTAAATCTTTGCTCACATAGATCACAACAGAAAGGCTTCTCTCCTGTATGGATTCTCATGTGTACGTTTAAAGTGGATTTTTTAATAAATGTTTTGCCACAGTCTTTGCAGCTAAGCTTCACTCTTGTGTGGACTTTCCTACATGACTCCACATTTTTCTTCTCTGTAGAACATTTCTTATATCCAGAGTCTGACAAGTGTTTCAGCTCAGAGGGAGGGTGGTCTACATCACTGTCCTCTTCATCCTTCTCGCTGTCTTCAACTTCTGAAGAAACAGAAGCATCTCCACAATCTTGTAACCTGATGGATTCTTCTCCATCATTCACTTCTGGAAGCTCTCTGCCTTTAATTTGGTCTGGATAAAGCTGTGAGAGCAGCAGAGACTGTTCATCATTTAGACTCTTTATGGGAGGAGCAGCAAATGGAAACCTGATGTCATTAATCACCTCCTTCCCATTGAGCTGCTCTCCTGGCAGACTGATGTAGACTCCCTTCTGTTCCTCCTTGATGTGGGGGGGCTTTGGGTCATGCAGGTCGGCACGAGGTCTGTGGTCTAAAGAAGCTTCTTCTTTAACAATCAGCCTCTCCTTAACATCTGCAGGAAACATTTAAACACATTATGCACATTAGATAGAATTTGGATCTCAGCCTAAACTGAGATTCATTTTAATTAAAATATATTTAGGACATTTTGTTGGATTAAATTCTAGGACAGAAAATGACAATATTGTCATTTTCAGCCATGCTTTTAAAATAAAATTTTACGCTTTGTCAAATGTGTCTTATTTGTCCATGTCCACCCATACGGCGCACCAGATTATAAAGGCACATTAAATATTCTTCCCAAGTGTGTAATATCCCTCTGTCCCTTTTTTTCCCTAAGTTTATCTGGTAGGAACAGACACACATCGACATAGACAAACTGAACATGACAGCAGTCCCATGTTGGCGTCCATAGTGCAATAGCTACTGCTAATTCGCAGCACTTGTCCCTAGCTGGGCTTTTTTAAAAAGTGCCAGTAAAAGTTAAAATAATAGTAATTTAAAATAACACAACATAATATCGACAACATCTAAAGACATACAGTAAAATATAGAAACATCAAAAATTATAACAGTTCTGTTTTTGGCATAACCAGAGTTGTGTTTGTTTTTAAAATATACTAAAACTGGTTATAGACTTTAAATCACCAGGAAGTGAGTTCCACATTACAGATCCTCTGACGGACAAAGCACTTAGAGCAAAAGTGGTTCTGCCAAAGGGTACCTTACAATTTCCCTCGGAAGCAGCTCTAGTGGATCTGCTATTGCCCTGCAGTCTCTGTATGCAATTACTCAATGGTGTAGGTGCATGTCCATTTAAACACTTAAAAATCAATTTTAAAAGATTATAGTTTATAAAATTAGGAAAGTCTAAAATGCCAAATTTAGCCAAAATGTTACAGTGGTGAAATCTGATTGGCTTTTGATATGAAACCTTTAGAGCCCGATTATAAAGACTTGCTAATGGTTTAAGGACGGTTTGGCTAGTCTGCGACCAGACTGTAGCTCCATAAGAGTAGTGTGAGAGGATCATGGAGTTTAAAAACATCTCAGCACAGTGAAGTGTTAAGCAATTCCTAATTATTTTATAACAGTTTATCTAACACTTTTGCTGATTTTATCAACATGGCTCCTAAAATTTAACTGAGCATCCAGAATTATTCCTAAATATTCGTCTTGTGGTACTTGCTCAATGGGGACCCCATTGATCTGGATATTTTCAAGACTGTAATGACGTTTTCTTAATTGAAAAGCAAATACACCTAGTTTTCTTTGTGTTGAGCGTTAAGTAAGAGTCATTTAGCCATGATGATAATCTCTGCAAGCTGTTCTGAAGTTTTTTTACTGACTACAATACTGTTTTTGTCCGACGTATAAACAATGGTGTCATCAGCATACATTTGCAGGTTAACTTCAGGACAAATTTCAGGAATACTGTTAACATAAAAACTAAAGAGGACAGGACCTAGGATAGTTCCTTGTTGGATCCCAGTTACTATTTTATGAAATACAGATTTACTGTTATTAATGACAACACATTGTTTACAATCTTTCAGATATGATTGGAACCAAGACAATGATCGTTCCGAAAAATTGATGAAAGCCTTGAGATCAGTAAGTTGTGATTCACCATATCAAAATCTTTTTTCAAGTCAAGGAAAACTGCACCAGTAATTTGTCACTTCAAGTGATTGTTTAACCTTTTCAAGCAGCAGACTTATAGCTGTCTCTGTGGAATGATTATGTCTGAAGCCAAACTGAAGGGGATGCAGAAGATTGTTACTTTCTAAATACAATAGTAGTTGTTCTAGAATCATTTTCTTCATCACTTTTGACATGACCGGAACAAGACTTATTGGCCTTTAGTTATTGATTTCATGGGGACTTCCCGCTTTGAAAATTGGTTTCACAAAAGCTTTTTTCCATGCGTTGGGAAATTGCCCTGTTCTGATGGAAATCTTAACTATGTGGGTTAAAGGTTCTGCTAAAATATTGCTATATTTAAAAAAAAAAAAAACATAGTGTCTTAATTATACCTATCCTTTGCGTAAGAATTGCTTAAGCTATTAATAGCTTTTTGAACATCAGAGTATTTAATTTCCTTTATCTCGAACAAATCGGAACCCTTTTTGTTAGGTTTTATATCATGTATATCCACTGGGGCTGGTAAGAACTTTGATGCCAGATCTTTAACTGAGGAGAGGAAAAAAATATTGAACATTGTTGCTAGCTGAGCAGAGTCAGTTATGATTTTTCCTGCTGCTGCAAGTTTATATTTGTAATTGGTACATGCATTGGGATTCAGTAAACCTTTTAACTGTTTCTAGATCGTCTTACCATTTCCTCCTGCTTCTGACAGAACATTTATGTAATATTTAGCTTTAGATTTGTACATTTCTTTAACTACTCGGTTCCTCAAACTTTTAAAAAGCAGCCAATCTGTGGTCATTTTGTTTTCAAGAAAAGATTTTAAGGTATAGTCTTTCTTTTTCATTAACTGCCGGATGTCCGATACCCATGGTAGCTGTATATTTCTTCGTCCCTTCCTTAGAGTTTTGAGAAACCTATTCATAGTATTACAAACATTGAGAGTATATGTATTGCAGCAATAATTTATCTGATTCTGGTTTAAGACATCAACCCAGTTGACATTTGCTAATTTGGCCTCAAATTTGGGTACATTGCTTCTTGGAATTTGTTTTATAATCTGATTCTGTCTATTGTAACGACTTACAAAACGATTTTGAGGTAATTTTCTTGAATTACACATAGTGGTGATGAGAGTACACATACACAGGTCTCTATCCGTCTCTGTTGGGAGGACAGAGTAGTTGGACTACACACCCCTGTTTCTAATATAAGGCCAAAATAAACTTAACTTTTATACTGAATTAAATGACTAGGTTTATTGTTACTAGCACATCCTCCAGGCGCGGGCCGCCTTACATGAATGCACTTCTAGTTTATATTACATTTAGGGCTGGGCAACGATTAAAATTTTTAATCGCGATTAATCGCATAATTTGCCCGATTAATCATGATTAATCGCATTGTATGCGCAAACTCCAAGAATGAATTCAAAAGTAGTCTAAAGAGCACTTTTATTTTAATGTTCTGCTGCCATATGAACAAAAGTGTTGTAACATTTGTAGCACTTATCTTATTTTATACTGGATATTTTCAACCCATCTATTGAATTTAGTGCACTAGTTGATCTTTTCTTCATAAGAGAAGAGCAAGCACTGCAGCCAAAATATGGCCTTTTTTGACCTGCTGTATATTAGCCAGTCCCTAAGCTTGATGTATCATGAAACTGTTGACCTTTTGGGTTTTGTGGTTTTTATTTTATTATTACAATTAAATAAAATAATAATAATAATAATAATAATAATAATAATGTTATGTTCAGTGTTTTTTCGCTAATCCACCTCTTATATATTTCAATCCTTATGTAATTTTGTCTGTGTTGCGTGCACCTGCCTGTTGCTTTAATCCTATAAATTTCCCCGTCGTGGGATAAAAAAAGGATTAGCTAATGTTATCTTAAATAACACTTTTTAATATATGTACTGGGTTCTTTCAAGGTCTTAATTACATGTTATGTGTGGGCTCCAGTAACATATGATAGATAATATCTACTTTGAAAGTTAACATGAACTGCTGCTGAAGATGACCACTGATCTACCTGGATGTTCCATGGAGGACTGAAACGCCTCAGTCAGAGACGTCTGTGGGTCTGTCGGGGCAATGACAGAAATTTCGTCTCCTCTCTCCGTTTCTGTGGCTCGACGTTTTCATGTTTTTTCACGTGCTTAGATAAATTTGTTGTGTTTCCACTAAAATGAACCGGCTTTTTACAAAACATACAGCTTGATTTCATTTACGGTATTAAAACAAAGCCAAACGGTGCTACTTCCCCTGTTCATGTTTTTCCGCTGCTGCGGTCTCTCTCAGCTGTTTGTGTGTTAAGTTTGTGTGAGAGCTGAGTGGGCGGGCCAGGCTGAGCCTGCGTGCTGATTGGCTGGCTCCGCTAAGCCATGTACGAGAGGGGAGGGGGAGCGGGAGAGTGCTGCCATGACACAGCGCGCTGCAGTCAGCGCGCGTGCTGACTGACACTGACTGAAAGCATGTGAGCAACATGCGTTAATGCGCGATAAAATAAATATCGCTGTTAATAGTCTAATGAATTAACGCGAAATTAACGCGTTAACTTGCCCAGCCCTAATTACATTTAATCCTTTAATCCTGAAAACTGCCTGACATTATAGTCAGCCAGTCTTGTAGACAGCCCAGGGGTTCGATCAGGTACCGTAATGCTCCGATTATCCATTGAGTGGAGCGGCTTTGTTGGTAACCAAGGTCGTACTTACACATTTTAACAGATTTTTGGTCAATTGTACCACATAAGATAAGTCAGGTAAGAACAACTTTAATCACACATCAAGCGGATATGTCCATTTTTGAGAACATTTAAGGACTTTAAGTGTCCTTTATAGTCCGAAAACACGGTAATAAAATGATTGCAAGGAGAGGTCATTTTCGTTAAATGTAGAAGTTTTGACTATTCCGCCACAAAATGACAATTAAAGTGTTTTGATATAATTTTCTGATTAATTCCTTCTAAAAACTCACCAAATGATGTGAAAATGTTAACCCGTCCAAAGCCATTTTTCCACCACGATAAAATGTTTGCTCAATAAGTATGTACCCTTTGTACATTCTTATTGAGTATATATATATATATATATATATATATATATATATATATATATATATATATATATATATATATATATATATATATATATATATATATATATATATATATATATATATATATATATATACATATATATACATACATACACACACGAAAATGCATCATGGGCTAGTTACAAAAATCTACACATTAGAAATATATATTACATATAACTTTACTGAACATACTTAAAAACAGTGCACAATGTATTTTCATACATGTTTATGTTGCTCCGTGTTTAAGGTTTGCAACTAGACAATACTGTAAAAATCCACTGGTTTTTTTTCTGTTTTTTTATTGATTTTGATAACTTTATGTAAACATCAACAAAAGTTAACACCAACAACCCACCCCAAATCAACAAGGATTTGGGGTGTCCCCCCCTCTGGTCATTCATGTTTTATCCCTGGGGGGGATACATTCCTCCCCCTTCTGATCTGAATAAGTAATATTATCAGGGGTTAAAGTTATCCGTCGCTGCGACTGGTTTCTGTCATTTGGAAAATGAGTGCAAAATGTTCCGTATAGACTTTTTATTCAAGATTTTAAACAGAAGCTGCTCTCAACCAATGACATCTGGCACAGTCGGGACATTAGCCAATCAGAAAGAGAGTAGGGCGGGTCTTTGCAAAGCTGAGAGCTGCCAGTCTGAGGTTTATCGGTGTTCATCATTTTAACTTTTGAAAGAGCATATCAAACTGACCACAGATGGTATGAATGAGAGTAGTGGTGATCAAAGGGTTTCTATGGAGGACAGAAAGTTCTGCCGATAGAACAGCTGACAACAACTTCCCACAGTAAGCATGTCAATCTGCTCCTGCAGTTAACTAATTAATTATTTCCACCTGTGGCCATGTTGCCTGTCAGTGTTTATTCCCTCACTTCCAGTAATTTAGCTGATAAACACAGCGACTAACCAGGGATCTCCTCATGATTCACTGTTCTGTTTTATTTAAAACTGAAAGAGTAACGCTCTAGCTCAGCTACTTTAGCATGACACGCTTTTTTTTTTCTTTTTTTTTTTCACAGGCTCAGAATGTGATACGATGTCGATGCCCCTGTTTGACTGGGTCTGATTCGGAAAAAGTAAAATAAATAAATAAATAAAATCATAAATATTATTCCACCTGCACTTTTCTGTAACAAAGAAGGCAGAGCTGTAGTCAGAGCTGCTGTCAGTCAATAAGAAGCAGCTCCATCTAATGAACACCTGAACCAGGACACTTGGTAAATAAAATGACAAGGATTTTGATGCATACCGATTTTTAAGGAAACTACGTCAAAAATAAAACAAATAAACTGCAGCTACAACATGGACTGGAGAACGGGTTCTGACTGTGTGAGACCAGAGAAAAGCGATTGTCAGAGTTTTTGTAGTTATTTGTTATTTTTACACGGAGTGGAACGCGATGTGAAGCGACACTGTAGAACCGATTCGCACCAGAAACATGTTAAATAGCCTCCTGTGGGTCTATGGACTCATTTTACTCCAATCCAAAAACACCTGCCAGACAGACAAACTACAGCAGCCAAGATTACCTTAAACAATATTTAACTTAACACAGAAGTTAAAAATGTTCATCTTTAAAAGCAAGTTATGTTTTTTTCTGACAAATTTTAAGCAATTTTACTAAACTTTTTAAAAGTTTAATCTCCCATTCCGTACAGCTGTTACGTCATGCCGTATCTGATTGAAAAACGC
This sequence comes from Fundulus heteroclitus, assembly GCF_011125445.2. Taxonomy (NCBI): domain Eukaryota; kingdom Metazoa; phylum Chordata; class Actinopteri; order Cyprinodontiformes; family Fundulidae; genus Fundulus; species Fundulus heteroclitus. The sequence continues at coordinate 2,780,203 of NC_046384.1, forward strand.
GGCTTGACGTAACACAGGGTCGTGGAGGAGCTGAGAGTCAATGAGAGAGAGGTGGGGACACAGAGTCCATCCTGGACAGGACACTGGGCCCAGTTACGTTTTTATAAACTTCAAAAAAGTTAATGCCCTTTTATAAACTCATGAGTTGTGATAATTAATTGGTGAGCAATAACGTGCAAAGCAGAGACTGATTATTGTAATGTGTTCTAGGGATACGAAATAATGGATCAACACTTAAAAATACTGGTGCATGGTCCGACAAAAGTATGCCGTCTATGTTACAGCTTCGAAGCGAATGTAAAAGCGACTTAGGGATAAAAAAAATAGTTGAATCTAGAATAAGAGTTATGAGGGTGTGAATAAAATGTATAGTCCCTTGCTTTAGGATTTAAATGTCGCCAAATATCTATCAAACCAGTATCTGTGCATACGTTTTTTAGGACAGCTGAAGCTTTCGGGTTTGGCAGTTTTGCAGAGGAGGACCTGCCCAGAGATGCATTGATCGCACAATTAAAGTCACCAGCCAAAAAAACGATTTCTTTAAAATGATGATTAAATAATAAAATCATTGGTGACATAAATTGAGGCGAGTCGTCATTAGTAAAATATACAGTCATGGCCAAAAGTATTGAGAATGATTTAAATGTTAATATTTACAAAGTCTGGGCGTGCATGTGGCGCAGCGGGTAGCGTGACCCATATACAGAGGCCTTAGTCCTCGACGCGGTCGACCCGGGTTTGAATCCAACCCGCGGTCCTTTGCCAAATGTCTCTCCCCCTCTTCTACCCCCTTCCTGTCACCCTACTTTCGAAAAAAGCGAGCCACTAGAGCCGCAAAAAATCCCCCCCCAAAAAAAAAAGTCTACTGCTTCAGTTTTTATAACGGTAATTTGCATATACTCCAGAACGTTATAAAGAGTGATCAGCATAACAGCAATTAATTGCAAAGTCAATATTTGCCTAGAAAATAAACTTTATCCCCCAAAACACATTTCAGCATCATTGCAGCCCTGCCTTAAAAGGACCAGCTATCATCGTTGCTCCATTAACACAGGTGTGGGTGGTGATGAGGACAGGGCTGGAGATCAATCTGTCATGATTAAGTAAGAATGACACCACTGGACACTTTAAAAAGAGGCTGGTGCTTGGCATCATTGTTTCTCTTCTGTGAACCATGGTTATCTCTAAAGAAACACGTGCAGTCATCATTGCACTGCACAAAAATGGCCTAACAGGAAAGAGAATCGCAGCTAGAAAGATTGCACCTCAGTCAATCTATCGCGTCATCAAGAACTTCAAGGAGAGTGGTTCCATTGTTGCCTTCACTACAGCAAATTCTTGTCTCCTCCTCAGGACCTCCGCAGACAGATCAGGGTAGAATCTCAGTTGAGAACCGCCTTGGTAGATGTCACGCTTCTTCTTTGCTGCATTAAGCACAGCCTCTCTGTCGTGTATCGCAGGAAACGAACCAGAATACTGCGTGGCGGCTTATCCAGGGCCAGAGCAGGAGCTAAAGCCCTATGGGCAAGTTTGATCTCCAATGTTAGATGATCTGGTAAGCCTCAGATAAGATCAACTCCATAGTTGTTTGGTTGGTTAGCTCTGAGATGCTAGCATTAGCTTTAGCCTGACTTGGCTCCTTTGGAATGTTTTTCTTCTTGGTGGAAGAACCCGGCGGGGAACAAATTGGGGAAATCTTTTTCACAATGTGGTCTAGGCATCCCTGAAGTGCTTCAAAGTTAACAAGGACCTATTTCATTGGAGGACATTATAAATATATTTTAAGCCTGGAGCGGAGAAGAGCCTCAAGCCTCCATCTTGGTCCGGACCCGGAAAATCCCCCCATTAAGGTTTTTGTGGAGTTTTGCTTGAATAAAAATGTTGAAAGTTCACTGCTCCTGCTAAATATTACACTGAGCAGAGCTGCCACCGCCCAAAGACGGCGACCCAAATGTTGTCATCGGCCATAAGCGATAAAGGTCGATGCTGGGTCTACTCTTTAAAGAAAAGGGTTTATGCATAAAGCATAATACTTTACTACACTTTTAACATGAGTTAAAGAGAGGTTGAGATTTGGGCTGTTTTCTTTTTTTTAGTTGAGCAGGTTTTACGTTGTGTTCAGGCTGGAAACTTTTGTCCCTTTTAAACCAGTTACATTTGGCCCAGCTTGGATCCACCAGCTTTCTGAGCATTTTGATTATTATTTTTTCAGTACCAGTGTGGCTTTTTTCATGTCTGGTCAAGAATAAGGCCAATCGGAGCGGAAAAGGGACACAAAGTGATGTGAACAGACTTTTTTCACTGATTGGCCAAGAACAAAGAAGGTTTTCGATGTAGAAATCAAAGGAAAATTTACATTTAGAGTAACATCTTTAATATTAAGAACCACCAAAAACTGTGTGGGTCTATTGTTATTCTCTCAGAACAGCAGCTAGAGCTGCAGTGAGTCCCTCCCTACTTCCCTCAGCGCTGCCTCACAGGCACAGGCAGCTGCCTCATCCTGAAAAACCTGCAGAGAGCAGAGAGGAGACCTGCTCCGTTTTCACACTGCAGATGTACAACACATGCGCAAAGCTGCCAGTGATTCCTCCCTGGATTACACAGCGGTATACAACGTCAATATAGGTTTTAACATTCTCATATTTTTCTTACACTGTTGCACTAAAATAATTACCTGATTACCACACAGCTTGAATCACTTATTCACCTCGTTCAATGTGTGTGCCTCTAACTAATATCTTTCATGTAGAATTAGATGTATGCAGTGTGGATTCGGGCAATGTAAAAATGTATACATTATTACATAAATAAATCTTATTGTGTGTTGCATTTCAATAACATTTTAACAACAGCGACACTTGTTAATCTTGATAGTTTTGTCTGACTGGATGCTAATTAATGCAGTGAGTTTTGGCCTTTAACTACAACACAGGACACTGAAACAAAGTAAAGCAATCCTTACTGTTGATAGGAGCAGCAGTTAATGGAAAGCTGCTATCAGTCTCCTCCTTCACAAGGAGCTGCTCTCCTTCCTGATGGACCCCGGGTTCCTCCTGTTCCTCCTTTATGTGGAGGGGCTCTGACTCCTGCTGCTCCCCCTCAGGACTCTGTTCTTCAGGAGCCTCTTCTTTAACATCTGCAGCCAACACTGAAACACATTACATGCTTAATGAACAACTAGATCTTTACAATGTTACAACGATGTCAACAGATGAGACTGAAACTGATCAAACGACCAGAGGCGTCATGTTGACCACCCCTTGCCCATCTTACAGTGGCCGTGGCAACAATGGACAGATACAAGCACTAAAGTTTTTACCTGACTCCGCCAGATAGATTTGCTCCGCATATCCATCTGGAAACCTTCCGTTGAAGTAATTTTGGGAAGGGGCGAAAATACTGGTTAGCTGATTGGCCTATGTTGGTGATAGACGGGCCAAATAAACCAACAGAGCGACGACGAAAACACAACCACAAGCTAAGCTACTCTTGCTGCTGCAGGTAAAGGCTCGTTAGCTCAGCAAAGAAATACTCTGAAATTCCGATAAAACTTGCTCGATAGCCACGCTAACGCTAGTTTCATCGGCTGAAGCCGCCATGTTCTTTAGACTGAACTGTCGCTCCTCGTTGCGTCACACCTCAACCCGCCTCAAAGCCAACGCTGATTGGACGTTCGTTTGGTGAACGGCTCCAAATTTTCTTTAACGGAGAGTAGCCAGACTGATCTGCGAGTGAAACCTTGAAAGCTCGCGAGATCAGGATGGTCTCACGAGGCTACTAAAGTTTTACAACTTTTAGAAAAGAGGGAATTAGGTCTGTAAATATAGCAATGTTTCACAATTAAACCTTCCCATAAATGAAAGAGCTAACGTGTATAGGCTTAAGTCAGTATTGAATCTTGTTTTTTTTGGCAAGGTGAGACTCATATACACCTACAAACCCCCTCAATGTTAGCCTATCAAGATGCTGACCCCAAACTTTATTTGGTCCCTAACTTAGACTTGAGTACCAAAACTAAGGACATTCACTGGGTATGTCCACGTAATCCATTTATCAGAGATTTTACCAATTACCTGTGTGGTCTAAGGAACGAGTCCCCTGAACAAAACTGTCAGGCTAGAATGATCCTCAAAGATGCAGGTGTGGAAACCAAAATTCAACAGGGAGGTAACAGGTGACTTGTTAGCACCCCAGAGACAGAAGATCTGTTATCTTATGAGCAGCATGACTCAGTTACAGACTAAAACTGCCCAAACAAACCATTTTCTGTTCCCCACCTCAAAGTGCAGTAGTCCACATCGGAAATATGGTTCTGCATCACCTTGACATTGCCAAATTTGATTCTGAGATTGAAATATTAGATTTCTTTAAAGGATACAATTTCAAAACTAGATCATATAGGCTTCAGCACACCCCTTTGCAACTGGCTGCTAGACTTCCTCACCAACAGACCTCAGTCAGTCCGGGTTGGTCAGAACACCTCTGATGTCATCACCCTCAGCACGGGCTCCCCTCAGGGCTTCGTTCTGAGCCACCTGCTGTTCACTCTGATGACACACGACTACGTCCCCAGGTTCACCACCAATCACATCGTGAAGTTTGTAGACGACACAACGGTGGTGGGCCTGATCAGAGACGACAAGACTGGGACTACAGAGAGGAGGTGGAGCAGCTGGTGGGCTGCTGCAGAGACAACGGCCTGATCCTGAACATGGAGAAGACGCAGGAGATCATTGTCAACTTCAGGAAGAACCGTCCTCACCACGCTCCACTGCTCATCAACAACTCAGCGGTGGAGGTGGTCAGCAGCACCAAGTTCCTGGGAGCGCACATCACGGACAACCTCAGCTGGTCTGTGAACACCACATCACTGGTGAAGAGGGCACAGAAACGCTTGTACTTCCTGCGGAGGATGAGGAGAGCCCACCTGCCCCCGCCCATCCTCACGACATTCTACAGAAGCACCATAGAGAGCATTCTGAGCAGCTGTCTCTCTGTGTGGTGTGGAGGCTGCAGTGCCGCCAACTAGAAGAACGTGAAGAGAGTGGTGAGGACAGCAGAAGGGATCATCGGGGCTCCTTTTCCCTCCATCAAGGACATTTCATCTCAGCGCTCTGTGTCCCGAGCCCGTAACATCATCAGGGACCCCTCACACCCCCACCACGGACTGTTCTGATTCTGATTACACATTGGCAAGGCAAGGCAAGGCAAATTTATTTATATAGCACAATTCAGTACAAGGACAATGCAAAGTGCTTTACATGATTAAAATATAGCAAAGTAAAACAGAATAAAAGCAAGTAGGAATAAAATGTAGATAGAAAATAGAACAAAAAAGTGGTGATTCAGTTAACTAGAACAGTTGAAGGCAATCCTAAACAAATGTGTTTTTAATCTTGATTTAAAGGAACTCAGGTTTTCCGCACCTTTACAATTTTCTGGAAGTTTGTTCCAGATAAGTGGAGCATAGGAACTAAATGCTGCTTCTCCTTGTTTAGTTCTGGTTCTAGGTATGCAGAGTAGGCTGGAGCCAGAAGACCTGAGTGGTCTGGAGGGTTGATACACTGATAACAGGTCTGTGATGTATTTAGGTGCTAAGCCAATTAGGGATTTATAGACTAACAGAAGTATTTTAAAGTCTGTTCTCTGAGATATAGGGAGCCAGTGTAAGGACTTTAGAACTGGGGTTATGTGCTCTAGTTTCTTAGTCTTAGTGAGGACGCGAGCAGCAGCGTTCTGGATCAGCTGCAGCTGTCTGATCCACTTTTTAGGCAGACCTGTAAAAACACCGTTGCAGTAATCAATTTGACTAAAAATAAACACATGGATTAGTTTTTCCAGATCCTGCTGAGACATCAGTCCTTTAATCCTAGAAATGTTCTTCAGGTGATAGAAAGCCAACCTTGTAACTGTCTTTAGATGCTTTTGGAGGTTCAGGTCTGAGTCCATCACTACTCCCAGATTTCGGGCCTGATTAGTGGTTTTTAGCTGAAGCGACTGAAGCTGTGTGCTAACCTTTGATCTCTCCTCTATTGGTCCAAATGTTATTACTTCTGTTTTGTTTTTATTCAACTGAAGAAAATTTTGGCACATCCACACATTGATTTCTTCTAGGCATTAGTGTTTGAACTGGTCCATAGTCACCTGGTGACATGGTGATGTAGAGCTGTGTGTCGTCTGCATAGTTATGGTAGCTGATGTTTTTTTTTTTATTATCTGAGCAAGAGGGAGCATGTAGATATTGAAAAGGAGGGGACCCAGGATGGACCCTTGGGGAACCCCACATGTGATTTTTGTCATCTCTGATGAAAAGTTACCTACTGATACAAAAAATTCCCTGTCCTTAAGGTAGGATTTAAACCAGTTGAGAGCTGTACCAGAGAGGCCGACCCAGTTTTCCAGACGGTCTAACAGAATGGAGTGTTCGACAGTATCAAATGCTGCACTGAGGTCCAATAGAACCAGCACGGTGGTTCTTCCACAGTCTGTATTTATATGGATGTCATTAAACAGCTTGATAAGGGCGGTCTCTGTACTATGGTGAGCACAGAAACCAGACTGGAAAACGTCAAAGCGGCTGGTCGTTGTTAAGAAGGTGTTTAATTGTTGAAATACAGCTTTTTCAATAATCTTACTGATAAAGGGGAGGTTTGAGATGGGCCTGTAGTTCTGGAGTAGAAGTTTGTCTAAATTGTTCTTTTTCAGCAGTGGTTTGATAATTGCTGGTTTTAGGGACTGGAGGGAAACACCTGACAGAAGGGACGTGTTTATTATTTGAGTCAACTCAGACGCTATGACAGGCAGAACGTCCTTAAAGAAAACTGTGGGTAGAACATCAAGGCAGCATGAAGAGGAACTTAGCTGCTGAATGATCTGCTCTAAGCTTTTGGAGTTTATTTGGCTGAATTGGGACATTTTGTCAGGATAAGTCCCAGCTGAATACGGCTTTGGTTCTAGAGTTGGTGTGGATGTACAAACTGATCCTCTAATTTTTAGGATTTTCTCAGTAAAGAAGTTAGCAAATTCATTGCAGGCCCTGTTGGAGTGGAGTTTGGAAGCCACGGACACAGGAGGATTTGTTAACCTGTCGACTGTGGAAAATAAGACACAAGCATTATTAATGTTTTTCTTGATGATCTCTGAGAAGAAAGATTCTCTTGCATTTTTCAGTTGTAAGTTATATCTGTAAAGTCTCTCTTTATAGATGTCATAGTGAACCTGGAGTCTGTTCTTTCTCCACCTGCGTTCAGCTTTCCGGCACTCCCTTTTTTCACTTCTAACTGCTGGAGCATTTCTCCATGGGGATTTTTTCTTCCTGGAAAAAACCTTCACTTTAACTGGAGCAATGCAGTCAATGATATCTGAGACTTTAGAGTGAAAGTTATCTACTAGCTCATCTACTGAGTTGCAGCCCAAGGTTGAAGTAGCAAAGTAAGCTTGAATAAAATTTTCTGTGGCATTGTCTTTAAAGGTGCGTTTTCTTACGATGTCCCTTTGGCTAAATGAGTCACTGGTAATGATGCATTCAAAGGTAACGGAGAAGTGATCGGATAAGTCAACATCAGTTACATTGACCTGTGAAATGTTTAGACCTTTAGTGATGATCAAGTCTAAAATATGTCCCTGTTTGTGTGTTGGCTGTTTAACATGTTGAGTTAAACCAAAGTTTCTTAGTGTGTCACACAGTTCTTTTGCACTTCTGTCTTCAGGGTTGTCAACGTGAAAGTTGAAGTCTCCCACAATAATTAAACAGTCATAATCAACACATACCATAGACAGGAGGTCACTAAAATCATTAAAAAAGTTTGATGTGGACTTAGGAGGCCTGTAAACATTCAGAAACATAGTTCGTATCGGGCCCTTTACCTGGAGAGCCAAATGTTCAAAAGACTCAAATCTTCCCAAAAACACCTTTTTACACTTTAGTGAATCATTAAACAATGTTGCTACTCCTCCACCTTTCCTTTGCTGTCTGCTCTCACAAAGGAAATTGTAGTTTGGAGGTGTCGACTCCAGCAGAATGGCTGCTTCATTAAATTCATGTAACCATGTTTCTGTTAAAACCATAACATCAGGATTATTGTCAATAATGAAATCATTAATTAAAAGGGATTTTCCTGACAGAGATCTAATATTTAGTAAACCCAGTTTATATGATTTGGTGGTTGATGATGTCTCTGTGGTAGGTTGCATCTGACGGTTAATGACTTTTAAGTACGACTGATTATTCCTGTCTGTTTTCCTTTTGCTTTTCTTATTGCTGCCACGTATCATAACAGATATTCCATGTTCTCCGTCAGGAGGCCCAGGCTTATGCTGGAAGCGGTCTTGACTGATAAACGTACTGCCAGGGCCCGCTGTACATCACAAGGAAGTTATCCGAAGGTCTTCAGAACAGGCATGTTCTGTGATATGTAGAGGAGGAGGAGGATCTGGACCTCTGCGTCCTTTGGAAGATGCTGATTTAGTCACAGAACTGCGGTTTTCAGAATTAATGTGGAGAGGATGTCAACTGTAGACCAATCTTAAGGACTTTGTTCATGTTATGAGAAAAATCCAGAAAAGGAACCTCTGAGCTTTGTGGAGAGGAAGGCGAGGCGGGTGTAGTCTGGATCGGTGTTTGTGACGATGGCGATTCTTGGTCCTCTCTTTGTCCTGCTGAGATCTGGGATGAATCCTTCTGTAGCTCTGACGACGCCTCTTTCTGTGTCATCTTTCTGGCCGTCTTTAACTTGGCTTGTTCGGGCTGCACTGGGCTTATCTTGTGTTTAGGCACTGGATGTACTTTGTTTTGGAACAAAGCTGATGACGCATGGTTCACAGAATAGAAGATGTTTGAAATCAGTCGTTTTGCAACTGACCTATTTAGAGAGAAACCATCTCTGTTGAACAGATGTCTCCTCTCCCAAAAGATGTTAAAGTTGTCTATGAAGGTTACAGTTGTTTGTTTGCATGTTTTTTCCAGCCATTTGTTTAGCATCAGAATTCTGGAAAAAATCTCGTCTCCACAATTAACGGGCGCTCGAGGGCCGCTGAGAAGCACCTTGACATTAAGGCCATGAACTAAGTTCAACAGACGAATGTAATCCTCTTTCAATACTTCTGATTTTCTTATCCGGGTGACGTCGCCCAGGGCTTCAGCTTGTATTATGAGTATTTCCAAGGTCGGGCGTTCTTTCAAGATCCTTGGAAGGATGTCTAATAAATCAGACACCAGGCCATAGTTCGAGTCGTTATAAATCAACACCTCTGTGTTTTTCTTGTTACAGAAATGTTTAATCCCACATACAGACCCACTGCATAAAATCAGGGTCCTTGGCCCCGTGGCATGTCTTTTCTCTGATGTATTAGAGCGAAAGTCGTTGACGTACCTCTGAATGTTGTCATGATTCTCCTGGGTCACATTTTGGAGCGGAGCGAATCTGTTTTGTAATGGAATTCCTGCATTTCCAGCAGGTTTACTCCTATCATTTGTTGTGGGAACAGCCCGCTGTTGTTTCACTTGTCCTGGGAAATCTCTCTGTAGTCTCGGCCAGTTTTCTTTGTCTCCTCCATCACCATCTGGTATCCGGTCTGCAGAGAAGGTGATTGGCTGCAATCTTCCATCTCTCCAGGACCTGTACACCTCCAGGACTCTGAGGCGTGCAGGGAAGATTGTGGCTGATCCCTCGCACCCCAGTCACAGACTATTTCAGTCACTTCCTTCTGGCAGGAGGCTGCGGTCCATCAGGACCAAAACCTCACGCCACAAGAACAGTTTTTTCCCATCTGCTACCAGCCTTATGAACAAGGCCAAGAGCCACCCGTGAATCTGGACACTGTCTCTCTCCCCCGTTCAGGACTTACAAGCTTCTGCGTTACATTGAGGCACAGTCTGCTGAGTGTATACAGCTTCCGTGTATATATCCTTTTACTTCTTATTTCACTATATTCTTATTTTTGGTCTGCACCATCAATACCAAGTCAAATTCCTTGTAAGTGGAAACCTACTTGGTGATTAAACTTGATTCTGATTGACTTTTATTTTTATTTGTTTCATTTTCATGTTCTATTCAGTAGTGAGTAGTGTTTTCCATTAATCTTACACCCCCCCCCCCCCCCCCCCCCCCACACACACACACACACACACACATTATTTGTAGGGGAAACACTAAATTGTTTATATTGTTCTCAGATAACTGTCTACATCATGTTAATTCTTAATGAGTTAATGAGGCACTACTACCATATTTATTTCATATTAAGATTTGTATGCTATGGAAATACTGCACATTCCATCATTGTGTGTTGTGTAAATAGGTTGGAGTTTATACTTCCACTATCAAATAATGTTTTTCTTTCCTTGGCCAATATTAACTTTGATATTTTACCAGCTCTTCTACTCTTGATATTTCTTTAGAACAAACTTTAGATTTGACTGGTTTGCTCTTACTTGCCTCACTGATATATGGTGTAACTGTCTGTGTGTTTGTCACACTAGAAATTCCCCATTGTGGGATGATGAAGGAATTCTTGGTCTTATTTATTTCTGTATGTAGTCTAAATCCATTTGAATTATGGCAGGATTGGTCCTCCATAGCCAACAACAAGAACAAAACTGGCGACCATCTTTCTAGACACGATAAACCAAAAAGTGATGTTTGTAGGAACAAGATTAAAGTCCCTCTGATACTGTTTAAGTGACTGAGTAACTGCATATTTGCAACATTCACCATGGCGGACGCTCTGACACGTCGCAGCATAGGCAGAACCCGCCCAACAACGCGTCTGATGTCTATGGTGGTACCTCCTATGCCTCATGCTAAGCTAGCATTAGCACCTCTATGCCACATGCTAAGCTAGCATTAGCTTTCCTATGCTACATGCAAGCTTGGCCAGTGTTCTGGGGGAAACCCTGCAACGAGTTGTGATGAAGAGGAGGAATCCATCAGCTGCTGAAAACGGCTCCTAAACTTTAGCTCCATCCACACAGTTAGCATGAAGAAGGAAATCTCCAAACCTGATGGGTGCAGCAGAACTCTGGGCTGGAAAACATCCCCCATCATTGGTGTCTCCTCTGCTGCGTCCTGCCGCTCTTTGAGCTCCTGCTTCCCTCCAGTTTCTCCGCTGTGCCTCCAGCTGCTGGACTTCTTTCCAGACTTCATCACCTGCAGCAGCTGCTGCTCTCTTTCAGCCTCACCAACACTCCCGCTTCTGGCCTCACAGCAAAACAAGAACAAAGAACATGGAGGATCTGTAAATGTTATGAGCATCGACCGCTTTCGCCTGGGGACGCTGACGAGATTTGGGGGCGCCATCTTGGGGCGGTTGACAGCTCAGCTCAGTGTAATAGAGGAAAGAGAATCAATTTTAATCAATTATAACTCGCTGAATATTAAACAAATTTTCACGTTGTTGTTGTTGTTGTTTTTTTTAACTGAAAACTTTAAAAGTATAGTTATTAACAAATGGTCCAGTGTATTTAAATAATCTTATTGGGGTTAAAAGTAATAGAATGTTCTGACTGGATGTGTGTTGCAAAACACAGCCACTCAATTTTTTATGTTTTTTATTACTATATACACAAACACATTTGTACATGTATACACATATTATATGCATACAAGGTACAAGGATAAGCTTTTTTTCTATATCGTCCAGCCCTATGCTGAAGTATAAAATGGACTGTGTACCACACTCGCCAATTTGCACATTTGTAATCATATCCTTATCCAGCATTATAAATGCTGCCCAACTCTTAGTCTCCAATTTCACTGCTGCACTTTATCCGGAAACTTACTGCATATTTTTTTACATTTCAACCGTCTACTGTTAAATCACTGCTGCACTGTATCCGGAAACTTACTGCATATTTGTTTACATTGCAACTGTCTACTGTTAAATCACTGCTGCACTTTATCCAGAAATCAATTGGAATATATCCTGTAAATTACTGCAATTTATTACTGCATTTTAATCCGGTACTGTAAATTCACAGCAACATATCCTGTAGAGTTACTGCAATTTTTCTGAGCTGTATGAAAACGAAATTTTGTTCAATATTGTGTGGAATATTGTAAATATATAACAATGTGTGTATTCTGGAGCATGTAACAAAAGTAATTTCCCCCTGGGATCATTAAAGTATGTCTGAATCTGAATCTGAACATGTACAAAAATACATACATACATAATTTATATATATATATATGTGTGTGTGTGTGTGGGCTGTTTATTCAACAATGTCTAAAGCTCTGATGCTTTCACAGAGCAGATGCAATTTTGGAGAGACTAAGTCACAAAAACTTGGACTCTTTTTATAGCATCCACAAATCTCTCTACCTAATATTAAAAAAATCACATTCTAATCAAAAATATAAACAATATCTGTTGATCTTGCAGTCAAAATCTTCGAGCTTCCAGTTTGCGGTAAGGCGTATTGTGTCACTTCCTGTTGTCACTGTGTGAACTGCGGTTTGTTGCTCCAGACTCTCGCTTTTATCCTTAAACCTCTTTGCTGTAACATCTGTTTACAACACATAAGCACTTTTAAAACATTTTCTGTAGCTGCACATCACGTTTGGGAACTCCTCGTGTTTCACATGGGTTGGCGTGACATATGGCATTGATTGTGAGGGATTAACAGTATTTCCTCACAAAATAAAATAATTGGCATCCTCCCAAACATGATTACCTCATCCTCAGTAAGTGAGGCAGCGTTGGAGGAATCTTTAGAACCTGCGCAGTGTTTGAACTGTTTAGAAGCAGTAGAGCTTTCTGAGCTATCTAAAATTTTAGCTTCATCTATACCTTCTACCTGCATGTTGGACCCAATCCCAACCAAGTTGTTTAAGGACATATTCCCTTTGATCAGTGGCACTATTTTAGACATGATTAATCTATCCTTAGTAAATGGATATGTACCACAGGCTTTTAAAGTAGCTGTTATTAAACCTTTACTTAAGAAACCATCTATTGATCAAGATGAGTTAGTAAATTACAGACCTATATCTAATCTTCTTTTCTTATCTAAAATTCTTGAGAAAGTAGTTGCTAATCAACTTTGTGAACATTTACAAAGTAATGCTCTACTTGAGGAGTTTCAGTCAGGCTTCAGAGCTCATCATAGCACTGAAACAGCTCTGGTGAAGGTCAGTTTGTTCGTCTTAATAATAAATCTTCTTCAAACTCTAGGGTCACTTGTGGAGTACCACAGGGTTCAGTCCTTGGACCAATTCTCGTTATATATGCTTTCAATTGGCAAAATTATCAAACAGCATAGGATTAATTTCCACTGTTAAGCTGATGACACTCAGTTATATTTGTCCATAAATCCTGATGAATCCAATCAATTGCTTCAACTAATTACTCCATCAAAAGCTGGATGACTTTAAATTTCCTGCATTTAAATTCTGATAAGACAGAAGTTGTAATCTTTGGACCAGAGTCCTCAAAAAATAAATTTCTTAATGAATCACTTAATCTGGATGCCAATAATTTGACCTTTGGTAATAAAGCAAAACATTTTGGTGTTATTTTTGACCAAGACATGTCATTTAAATCCCATATTTTTTTCACCTCAGGAATATCACCAAAATTAGAAATATTCTGTCCAGGAGTGATGCTGAAAAACTAGTCCATGCATTTGTTACTTCAAGGCTGGACTATTGTAATTCTTCAGCTGATCCAAAATGCTGCAGCAAGAGTTCTGATGAAAATCAACAAGACGGATAATATTTCTCCAATTTTAGCTTCCCTTCATTGGCTTCCTGTTAAATCAAGAATAGAATTTAAAATTCTTCTTCTAACGTATAAAGCCCTTAATAATCAAGCTCCATCATATATCAGAGCTCTGATTACCCCATATGTTCCTAACAGAGCACTTCGCTCTCAGACTGCAGGTCTACTGGTGGTTCCTAGAGTCTCTAAAAGTAGAATGGGAGGCAGATCCTTTAGCTAATAGGCTCCTCTCCTGTGGAACCAACTCCCAGTTTTGGTCCGTGAGGCAGACACCCTGTCTACTTTTAACACTAATCTTAAAACTTTCCTTTTTGACAAAGTTTATAACTAGAGCTAAAGCTAATAACATCATGGTCTATTTTTCTCACTCTATTGAGTTCTGATGTTCTTCAATTATTCATTAATTGTCATCATTTCTGCCTTTATTTTCTCTCTCTTTTTTCTTCTTCATAGTAGGTACACCTGGTCTGACGTTCTGTTAACTGACATCATCCAGAGAAGACAGATCACCCGCTATTACCATCTAATGTAGAACCGATCACTGGATCAATGTGTGCTTCTGTGCTTGTTGGTCTCTCTTTTTGTGTCTCTGCTCTGTCTTCTGAAACCCCCGGTCGGTCAAGGCAGATGACCGTTCATACTGAGCCCAGTTCTTTGGTAGGTTTTTCTTTCCACTGTCGCTTCATGCTTGCTCAGTATGAGAGATTGCTGCAAAGCCATGGACAATGGAGACGACTCTCCCTGTGGCTCTACACTTCTACAGGAGTGAAGGCTGCTTGTCAAGACTTTGATGCAATCAACTGGTTCCCTTATATAGGATTTTTGTTTTACCAATCTGTATAATCTCACCCAATCTGTATACCACAAATGTGGTTCGTGATGGAAAAATCATTATATTACATAATCAAATTATATTAAACAATTTAGTTATTTTTTAAAGAACTATTAGAATAATTTGTATCTGTTTGCTTCCCAAATTTCTTTGTAATATATCTAAAATATTAAATGTTTCTTTCATTTTCTCAAATTATCTCATGAAACTTCCTTCTATTTGACATTTTTTAAATCTAATTTAGCATGTTAAATTGTCATATTTTCTTATGTTTTTGTATCTTAAAAAGTCTACTGTTCAGCCCGATGTGTCCAAACCTTAATCTTATTACCCTTTCCTCCTTTCTGTTGCTTCTTCCATTTCTTCTTTCCCCAAACTGACTTTTTGATCCTAAAAAACATCTTTCTTTGCTTTCTCTATAACATCTTTTCTGCCATTCTAGCCTTAGATTTTGTTTGATAATATTCTTTAATTCTGATTCACTGATATTCACTGTTAAGTTTATGAGGCTTTGAGTTGCCGTCTTAGCCACCCTATCTGCCATTTAATTTCCTTTTAATCCAATATGTGCTGGTTTCCATAAAAATATTACTGTTAAATTGTGTTCTGAATAATGTAGGCTGTATTTGTAATAACATATCTGCTCTGCTTTCTCATCTTCCAGGATGGAGTCTCGGCTGGGATGGACCCTGGTTAGTCAAGTCTCCCCAATCTAAGTACGTAAAAGCTATTCTCAACTTTTAATACATTTTAGAACCGCCCTACAAATTTCTGTATCTTTCTATCCCTGAAATATTCTCTTAATATTAAATTGTCATTCTCAATTATTTTTGCTCTAAGAATTCTCCTTTGTTGTCTGATATAGTCAAAATTACATCTATTGTCTCAGTCTCCCCACAATACTCAGTTTCCGGATGGATGTTTCCAATTAAGTGTAATGTGCTATTAATTCCTGTGTCCCGTCATTAAATGTGGCAGAACATCCTCATCTCTCAGGCAAAGATCACCCCCGACCTCCATTATTCACCCAACATTTTGATGGACAGAGTAATAGAATAGAAACTCTTAATTTCTGCCTTTGAAGACTTTAATTTTCTTATACCCTGCTTTGCATACTTAGATGAATTTCACTTTTACACAATATATTATGAATAACCTCAGCGTTTTTAAGAAAAGTATGTGCAATTTGAACAATACTTTTACTCAGTTAAACATTTACTTGTGCATTATGCATAAGAACTGATCACAGTGATTGTACAATGTTGAAAAACATTTATTCACATTTTTTGGAACTTAAAAACACTGTCCTGCATGACAAAATACATCAAACAGATAAAAATTAAGAAATAATTTAAAATCAATTTTCCACATCTGAAGCTCAGTGCTACCATCTGCTGATTAAAACACAATATAGGAACTGCAGATTTTCAATTAAACGAAGTGCATGTTTTTTTTCAATAATTGTTTTATCATTCTCTTCCTTTTAGCTCCTCTTTCTTTCACCTTTTATTTTTTCTTCTTGTTCTTCCTTTCCTTTCCTACTTTCCCATTGTAGTGTCCATATCATTTGAGACATTCCCTGCGTGAATCATAATAAAACTATTCACATTCATAAATCAAGCGGAGCACTATGGCAAAAGCAGTACTGCTCCACTTGTGAAAGTGAAATCTGATGAGCTCTTTTTGGCATTAAGACAACAATTCTTATTGCCACACTGCCAGACAGGACACTTTTTTTGAATAATTATAATGCATTTAGCCACCGGGTTGGACTAAATTGTTCGGCGGGCCAAAACCGGCCCGCGGGCTGTATGTTTGACACCCCTGATGTAACTGTTGTCAACCTTCCTAATTTTAGCTGATTTGGCTTTAACCTTACATGATTTGAAGTTCTGTTGCACTAATAGACTCGTAAATAAACTGACCTCTAAGTTCTTCTGATTCAAACCTAATCTGGTAAATGGCTTGTATTTTTACAGAGCTTTAACTAGTCTTGACAACCCTGAAGCACTTTACAACTTGTAACAAGGTAACTTCCTATATTCTACCCATCTGGAACAAACTTCCAGAAGACTGTGAAAAGTGCTTGAAAGCCTGAGTTTTTTAATAAACCCAGGATTGATTTGGAGTGTTCTAGTTAAACTTTTAACTGAAACATCACTAATCTAATTTGTAGTCCAATTGTTTATAAAATCATTAATATTTACTCTTGGTTTCACTTTTCCTACATTTTATTCCAACTTTTTGTTTACATTTTTATTTTGCTACATTTTAATCATGTAAATCATTTGCGTTGTTCTTGTACTGAAACGTGCTATACAAATAAAGTTGCCTTGTCTTGCATTGTATGGTTCTTCATGTGTCTGTTCAAATGAGATTTGTTGTTAAATTTGTGTTTACATACATCACAAGAGAAAGGCTTCT
The DNA here is from genome assembly GCF_011125445.2 of Fundulus heteroclitus. Lineage (NCBI taxonomy): Eukaryota > Metazoa > Chordata > Actinopteri > Cyprinodontiformes > Fundulidae > Fundulus > Fundulus heteroclitus. The sequence goes on from NC_046384.1 coordinate 2,797,178, forward strand.
CTCCTGTATGGATTCTCATGTGTCTATTTAAAGTTCCTTTTCGACTAAATCTTTGTCCACATGGATCACAACAGAAAGGCTTCTCTCCTGCATGGATTCTCACATGTCGCGTTAAATTTTCTTTACGACTAAATCTTTGTCCACATTGATCACAACAAAAAGGCTTTTGACTTGTGTGGATTCTCATGTGTATGTTTAAAGTTCCTTTTCGACTAAATCTTTGTCCACATAGATCACAACAGAAAGACTTCTGTCCTGTATGTACTCTCGTGTGTCTGTTTAAAGTTCCTTTTTGGCTAAAGGTTTGTCCACATACATCACAACAGAAAGACTTCTGTCCTGTATGTACTTTCATGTGTCTGTTTAAAGTTCCTTTATGGCTAAAGCTTTGTCCACATAGATCACAACAGAAAGGCTTCTCTCCTGTATGGATTCTCATGTGTGTGTTTAAAGTTCCTTTTTTTAAAAAGCTTAGTCCACATAGATCACAACAGAAAGGCTTCTCTCCTGTATGAATTCTCATGTGTCTGTTTAAAGTAGATTTTACAATAAATGTTTTGCCACAGTCTTTGCAGCTAAGCTTCGCTACTGTGTGGACTTTCCTACATGACTCCACATTTTTCTTCTCTGTAGAGCATTTCTTATATCCAGAGTCTGACAAGTGTTTCAGCTCTACAGGGTGCTCTACATCACTGTCTTCTTCATCCTTCTCAGTGTCTTCAGTCTCTGAAGAAATGGAAGCATCTCCATGATCTTGTATCCTGATGGATTCTTCTCCGTCATTCTCTTCTGGAAGCTCTCTGCCTTTAATTTGGTCTGGATTAAGCTGTGAGAGCAGCAGAGACTGTTCATCATCCAGACTCTTTATGGTGGCATTAATCATCTCCTTCCCATTGAGCTGCTCTGCTGGCAGACTGATGTAGACCCCCTTCTGTTCCTCCTTGATGTGGGGGGGCTTTGTGTCATGCAGGTCATCAGGAGGTCTGTGGTCTAAACAAGCTTCTTCTTTAACAATCGGCTTCTGCTGAACATCTGCAGGAAACATTGAAACACATTATGCACATTAGAAAGTATTTTAATCTCAGCCTAAACTGAGGCACACTTTAAGATATATTTAGGAAATATTGTTGGATTAAATTCTTTGACAGAACAAGTAGAACAGTAAAACACAGAATAAAAAGATATCCTAGGTCAGTCTGCACAACCCGAGGTAAACCAAACAATAAAAAAAACATTGTTAATGCTTTCACCACTACTGGCGAAGATATTTTACACACTGGAAAAACCTCTAAAAAACGAGTGAAGGTACACATCACTGTTACCAAGAACTTATTTCCCGCTTTGGTTTGAGGTAACGGACCCACACAGTCAACCAGTACTCGTTCAAATGGTTGAGAGATGGCTGTAATGGGATACAACGGAGTGAAACAGGTTTTTCAAACTCCTTCCTGTTATTTTCAGATTTGTCAAATTTATTAAAGACATGTGATCGGTCAAATTGACCTTTTTACGTTAACATGTACTTGTCAACGAGTACTGCAGCTTTTGACACATCTGACACTTTACTTTCATTCAAGTAGGTAGTAACTTTCTTTGGCAAACTGTTTTTAAAATCTTCCATTAAAATGAGCTGCTTTGTGAAATTTTTGGCAATACACTTCAGGCACTAATTCATACGCCTGCAAGATAGCACTTTTAACTTTGTCAAAATCAAGGCTATCTGCCACAGATAAAGACGCATATGCCTCTTGCGCTTTGCCACTTAACACACACTGCAACAACACAGTCCACACATCTTTAGGCCATTTAAGTGTGAGTGCCACCCTTTCAAACAATGTGAAATATTTATCAAAATCTCTCTCATTAAATGGAGGAACCAGGCGAACATTTTTACTTACATCAAAATCATTTGATCTGGATTACCAAGACCCAGCACCAAGCTCAAGTTCTTTTAAACGCAGTTCAGCTTGTATCGCCCGTTTCCTTTGTTCAACATACAGCTCCTTCTCTCTTAAAGCAAGCCATCCTAATTCAACCTCAAGTTCCTTCAAACGAACCGCATCATCTGGCAACAAAGCTTCCGATCATTATAAAGTCAATCTCTTTTTTGGGGGGGGCTTGAGGTGGGGGTGGGGGCGTGTTTTATCTTCCTGGGAGGGTTTTCATTTACTTATAATTATAAATATTAGATATCAAGAGTATCTTAGGGTTTATTGCGGAAACTAAAAAGGACCGTGCAAGCACACGGCCTTTACATGAGTACGTCAGAATGATTGGCATAAATGAAGGCAATACCCTCAGAACTTTACGGAAAGAGGGGTGTGTGGGCAGGACCAAATATCTAATCAATCAGAGGATTGGTTAGAGTTTTTACAATCCGGCAGCTCTCACAGATATCACATTTTAACTTCCTTTTTCTGAATACATTATGTATTTATTACTGTAAACATGGAAGGACCATTTCACCCAGTGTAATAAAGTGCTTCTGAACAGGATTACCAGCTACAAATTTAAGCCAGACAAGCTAGAGTTCTAATTAATTAAAATAATTACCACAAATATACTAGACAGAGGTTTAAAATTGTGTATACTTGCCATCTACAAATGTTTTGGCTTTTTAAAAAGTAATTTCCTTTCAGTTCATGTGGATGATCTGATGGCCACCAACCAGTCAATGTGAAGACGAGGTATTGGATAAAGCTGAGGAGCTTGAGACTGCTGAGCAGACTGCTCATACCAGTACAAGTAGAGTGACTTTAGAGGAGGCTTTAAAGGGTAACTCATCCCCAAATCAACATTTTTTGTCAAACTGTTAACATGGTTGTCTTATAGTACTATATATATTGGACATTATTTAGAAAAATTGGTACATATTTGTTGAAATCCTGCTTTTGCCTTAAAATCGTTAGTGTGGCACCCTCCTGGGGTTAATCCGTGGTCTTGCATTTAATTTCAAATTAACATTGCCTTTGGTTGACCTGATGTCATTCTGATGTAGTGTTATCAGTAGCTCTGCCACAGTAGGTAATAAAAACAGCCCTGTCTTAAAAATAAAATCTCCATCTCATGCCTCTATAGAGAACACCGATGCTCTTTTAAAACCTGCTAACAACTTTATTCAAAAAAGTGACTGGTAGCTAATGTATTAACTTCATTGAACGCAGAGTTGCGGCAATGGAACGACATTTGGTGCCCAGAGGAGGAGGATCCAGCAGTGTGGACATGCCTGCTCCAGGAATACCCAATGCGAGTGACATGACATTGGCTGTGAACGTCTCTGAGGAAGTGGTGGCATGCATTACCGCTGATAACGCATCAATTTAACTGTCAAACTTTAATAAAAGCTGTCTTAATGCAAGAAACAAAACCCTTAAACACATGAAATAACAATTAACTTTAAATAACTAAAAAGGCTTTGTTAACTTTTCACATGACGCTGGATTAACAGCTAGTAAGATACCTTTGATTAAATTGGTATACTAATGTTTAAACCAGGGGTGTCAAACGTACGGCCGAATCCGGCCCGCTGAACGCTTCAGTCCGGTCCGGTGGCCCAATGCATTTTCATTATTCAACAGCTGTATCTCCTCGCTGCATCGACCGATCTGCACCAGATTTTTTGTGAGTCGTGGGGGAGCGCTGCGCAACGGGTTCGTGTGAATCACCTGGTGGACGGGCGGGGAAAATATATGACAGCTTCTGCGGTGGCTGCCGGCCGGCGGTGCGCAAACCCCTGCAGTGGCCAATAGGTCGGAGCGGCGATTGGCTGCGAGGACCGATCGACGACCCTTGCGGCTTTAATTATTATTCCCCCCTTTTTGAGGGCTTTATCATATTCAAAAACTCACCAAACTTGGCAGATACACGAAGACTGTTTGAAAATGTTGTATTTTAAGGTCGTCACAAAAATCTAAAGAAAAATGCCTCAACAGCGCTACCTAGCAATTATCAAAGGACCTTTTCCTATTCACTTACTTCATCGTAGAGATAGGAAATTTGGTACAGTTGTAGAGCTCAACAAGATGCTCAGAATTTACAATTAATGCCATAGTACAAGTATCACAGGAAGTCGGCCATTTTAGATTGAAGGTCTGATTTTTCGTTTACAGCATTGGTATTTGATGGAATTCCTCCTAGGGATTTCGAGTGATCGGCTGTAAACTCGGTCAATCTGATCATAACGCATGCCCAATTAAAAGTTATCAAAACGGTGAGTTTTTGAGCATGCTGAAGGGGGGTTAGCAGGGGTCAAAGTTCACCTATTCGCCACAAAAAAATAAGAATGTTATATCTCCTATGCAGAAAAACAGAGGCATCAAATTTTCTGTGATTGATCATCATCGGGTGTCCTACAAAACCCAATGATCAAATGATGACAATTTAGGCCACGCCCCCTGACAACAGGAAGTGTCATGTTTTTTCTGCTCTACGTCTTACTTTTACTGTATTTTTAATATGTATTTAATACTGTGCATGCTGACAAAATAATATGATCATGAACTTATTGCTGGCTGCTGGCAAAACCTTGTGCCCGTGGCTAAATGGCGAATATCAGTCCCTCGCCGTATTCATACGATTGTCTTTAAATCTCAAATGGATGATCTGACTGGCACCAAACTTCATATGTGAGACTTTGTTCACCTCTGAAGACCCCGGTAGTATTGAAATGTAATTTGAGTTTGTTGAGCCCCCTAGGTTAATCCGTTGGCTGTATCTCCTCACTGCATCGACCGATCTTCACCAGATTTTTTGTGAGTCGTGGATGACGGCGAAAATGTGTGACAGCTTCTGCGAAGGCTGGCGGCCAATAGGAAGTAGCAGCGCTTGGCTGCGAGGGCCGATCAACGCCGCTTGTGGCTTTCATTTTTTTCTTGGTTTTGTGGAACACGAGTCTGTTGAATAAAACAATCGATTACCTGATTACCACACAGCTTGAATTACTTATTCATCTGGTTCAATGCATGTGCCTCTAATTACTATCTTTCATGTAGAATTAGATGTTTGCAGTGTGGATTTGGGCTATGTATAAACTTTTGCACATTATTACATAAATTAATCTTTTTGTTTGTTGCATTTCAATAACATTTTAATGACAGTGACACAGTAATCTTTATAGTTTTGTCTGATTTGATGCTACTGAATTCAGTGAGTTTTGGCCTTTAGCTACAACTCACCCAAGAGACTGGGCTACACTAATGGTTGCCATGGAGATCACAGATGGACGGATTCTGGAAGCTGACGTGCTTGGATTGGTAGCTTTTAACATCAATAATATATATATGCGTTTGCCTCCAATTACTATCCTTCATGTACAATTAGATGTATGCAGTGTGGATTCGGGCAATTTAAAAATTAGATAAATTATTATCATTGTGTGTTGCATTTCAATAAAAAAATTTATGACAGTGACACACTTTAATCTTTATAGTTTTGACTGATTGGATGCTAATGAATCCAGAGAGTTTTGGCCTTTAGCTACAACACAGGACAAAGTAAACAAATCCTTACTGTTGATAGGAGAAGCAGATAATGGAAACCTGCTATCAGTCTCCTCCTTCACAAGGAGCTGCTCTCCTTCCTGGTGGGCCCCGGGTTCCTCCTGTTCCTCCTTTAAGTGGAGGGGCTCTGACTCCTGCTGCTCCCCCTCATGACTCTGTTCTTCAGGAGCCTCTTCTTTAACATCTGCAGCCAACACTGAAACACATTACATGCTTTGTGAACAACTAGATCTTTACAATGTTCCAACAATGGGAAAGACTCAGTTTAGAGAAAAAGATTTGATGAGCAGTGTAGAGAAAACTGAACATCAGGAATTGACAGTTTAACCCTAAAAACGTTACAACGATGTCAACTGATGACACTGAAACTGATCAAACTGCCAAAGCCGTCATGTTGACCACCCCAAGGAATGAGTCCCCTGAACAAAACTGTCAGGCTAGAATGACCTTCAAAGATCCAGGTGTGGAAACCAAACTTGAACAGGCAGGAGACAGAAGATTTGTTATCTTACAAGCAGCATGACAAATTTACAAACTAAAGCTGCCCAACCAAACCATTTTCTGTTCCCCATCTTAAGGTCCAGTAGTCCATATCTGAAATATGGTGCTGCATCCCCTTGACAATGCCAAAATTGATTCAGAGATTGAAATAATAGATATCTTTAAAGGATACAATTTCAGCATTGAAAGACAGGTTTTACTTGCAGGAACCCTGCTGATTAAATTCAGTTTCACCTCCATCAGAGATGAGCTCGATCCCTCTGCCTCACTTCTCTAGAGCTAAATATTGGACTGACACTCACATTATGACCATTACAATGGTTCTCATTGTATTTGGAAGGGTCATTACCACTGTGATGGCATATACAGCATACAAGTAGATCAACCAGTTGCAAACCAAGATTGACATCCTCACCTTTGTAACCCCAAGGTTCGTAGCACCAGTCATATATATATATATATATATATATATATATATATATATATATATATATATATATATATATATTAGGGCTGGGCAAGTTAACGCGTTAATTTCGCGTTAACTCATTAGACTATTAACGGCGATATTTTCTTTAACGCGCATTAACGCATGTTGCTTTTATTTTGTGAAGGTCTGTTGCTGCGGTGTAGGGGTTTGAATCAGAACAGTAGGTGGCGATAATGCGCCAATAACCTCGCTGTCAGCCCAGCCTCGGATTCAAAGAGGAAGAAACGTGCTGACCGGAAAAAAAAACACAGCTGACATGCTGAAGGCGGTGTTTCCCGCAGGTACCGCGAGCGAGCTTAAGCGAGGCGAGGCGGTGAGTTGGCGGCCGGAACAAGTTTTGTGCGGAGCGGAGCGGAGTCTGCATCGACGCCGTCGGTGAAGTCGCTTCTCGTTTCAAAGTATCCATGTGTTTTTGCCTGTTTTTCCCTGCCATTCACTATATGCACGCGAGAAAGCAACAACAAAAAAAAAAACGCATGTCAACGTCAAATAAACGCAGATATAGAGTTAGGAAGCATTTCAGTTTAAAGTTCTTCCAGCATGGAATATGACAGAAACAAGTTAGTTGTAACCACTGCCAAGTTAAACTTTGGTATTGAACATAAAATGGTAATGCTGCTCCCTGCGGTTACCTCAGAAATTGCCTGTTTTTGGTAGATTTTTTCCCCATAAAGAGAATTCCCTGTCAGAGGCAATAAGCTTTAATTTATTATTATTGCTATTTTTTGTTTTACATGTTTAAGTTGAGCTTTACACTAAATATGTGTTACTGATAAGTGCTACAAATGTTACAACACTTTTGTTCATATGGCAGCAGAACATTAAAATAAAAGTGCTCTTTACACTACTTTTGAATTCATTCTTGGAGTTTGTAAATACAATGCGATTAATCGCGATTAATCAGTGCGATTAATCGCGATTAAATATTTTAATCGTTGCCCAGCCCTAATATATATATATATATATATATATATATATATATATATATATATATATATATATATATATATATATATATATATATATATATATATATATATATTTATGCATGAATACCAAAGGACTACTAGAAGTACTGTTGGTTGTCTCACTCATGCACAATGGATTTTCGTCACGACAAAAATCGCAACTTGGTTGTAGCTTTAGAGACTGCATCCCACTCTTCAAAACTTAAAGAGGGGTATGTTATGCCATCATGACGTTACAAACAGCAACTCCAAGCTTGCAACACAGTTGGGACGACCCTTGATGGACCATGGAGATAAGGACTGGCCGAAGGTAAAGGGCCCACCGGACAAGAGTTCTTTCTTCTTTGTGGAGCGTTGCAGTGTTGGGAAGACATTCAGTTACATTTCTGCGTGTTGCCTGCATGTGGCCTTTGATTTGGACTCCTAGGCTGGCACTAGAGATCAATCACTTTTGCCCTTGTATCATTAGGGAGGTCTTTGTTAGAAATATGTGAATGTAATCATTTTCTTTTTATTAAGTTACAGGCATTTAGTCTGTATAAAGAGCTGGCTTGCAGGAATGTTCTATTGTTTTAACCCCACACAGGAAGTACAGATGTTTTTTCCCCAAGACGAGGAATGTCTGGCTGTGTATGTTAATACTACACCTCTTTGTGTGACAAACCCCATGTTGTAAACCCCCTTTGTCCCTCATTTTGTTTTTTAACCCCTATGTTGTGAACTCCTGAATCCTCCTGTCCCTTCTTTTAGGTCTGACTATAAAGGCAGAAAGAGAGAGGTAGCCCGGCGCAGATGAGACAAGACTGTGATGGAACACGTCTTCCGCTCCTGCCTCCTCTGCCCTCTTTCTGTTGGAAGAGTCTGAACTTGTATTTTTGTGGTTTTCGTTCTAGGATAAAAGGGGTTATTAAACATAACCGTATCAGCCTGGTGCTGTGACCCGGATCCCAACATATCAACTCGCTGACGAGAGGAGCGGACACGTTGAAACCCACTGGTGGTGGTTATTAATCATTAAAAGTCTTGACTTTAAAATAAAAATTAATTCATTTTTGATCCAACTGGAAGGTCCATCTTCTCCCAGGGACCAACAAGATCCGCTCGTTTTTGTTTTGCTAAAACCAATCATCGGAGAAGCGCCCCGAGAATCTGTATTTTCTGCCCCTCAGTGAACTTTGCTGGTTGGAACAACAGCCATATAGGATTTCCTTTTTCTTCCCTACCCATAAGGTGGTAATTTGTGCCAGGGCAAACCTATTAGGAATAGTTTTAATGCTTAAGTACTCCAAAGAGAGTTTGTTTAAACTCTCCTTAATATTTCCAATGTGTTCATGTGTTACAAGTGATTTTTGCTGTTTTGGTTTTGTTTGTTGAGAAACAAGCTACACCCATCGGCTGAGTTACCCAGACTCCACCTTGAATTCCAACTAGAATGAGTTAGAAGTACGGATGTCCCGATCCCGATCTCGAGATTGGATCAGCTCAATCTTTTCCCTTTTCCCGTGATCGGAACTCGGCTACATTACCTGACTAGTCGCGGCGATCTTTTCGGCAACTGCCGTAAAGTACCCGCTGGTTACGGTTGACGGTAGTTGCGCAATACAAACCTCCGCGGCGGTGCAAAGCAAGCATGTCAGAAGTGTGGAAGTATTTTACTCTCGCGAGTGAAGACTGTCCTAAAGCTACTTGCAATGTCTGCAACATGGCAATTTCAAGAGGAGGTAGCAGCAGAGCTACATTTAACACCACAAACATGATTCGTCATTTGAGGACAAAACATGACAACGTGTATGAAGTGTTTTGTAAAGCTGCAGATGTAAAGGTTACTAAAGCGAAGCAACAAACGCTGGATGTTATGAGGAGAGACAAATATTCCAACAAAAATAATAGAGCAAAGACGATCACAGAAAGGTTGCTCGGATTTATTGCTCCTGACAACCAGCCGATCTCAGTAGTTGAGAATGTCGGACTTACTCGTCTTCTGGAAGTTTTGGACCGGCGCTACGCTCTGCCACCGAGACACTACATTGCCGACACAGCCATACCATAGCTGTACAGCAAAGTGAAAGAAACGATACAAAGTCAATTGAACCAGAACGTTGTTGTTAGTTTCACTGCTGATATTTGGAGTGCAGATGTTTGCCCAATGTCCCTCCTGAGCCTCACGGCGCACTGGGTTGATCCTGAAACTCATGATTTAAAGCGTGCCGTACTGCATGCTCATCAGTTTTGCGGGGCTCATACAGCAGAACATGTCAGACAAGCCATTTCGGAGATGCTCAATGCGTGGGGAATAGACAAACAACGTGTGCATGTCATTTTACGTGACAACGTGCAAAACATGAAGAAGGCAATGGATGAATTGGGCGTGCCAAGTCTGGGCTGTGTTGCTCACTCACTGCAGCTGGCTGTGCATGAGGGTTTGCTCTCACAACGTAGCATATTAGATGCACTTGCCAACACCAGAAAAATCCTTGGTCATTACAAGCACTCAACTTTGGCATAGTCAAAACTACAAGACATCCAAATTGAGATGAAAGTACCTGTAAAGCGCTTACTGCAAGATGTCCAAGTAAGATGGAATAGTACACTGTACATTTTGCCTGAGCCTCCTCAGGCAAAAGTGCACCCTGAGCGTTTATGCTGCAGAGCACAACCTCCCAGCTACTCTAACAGTGAACCAATGGGGACTGATGGAGAGGGCGCTCGAGATCTTAGCTCCATTCGAGGAGCTAACAAGAGCTGTCAGCGCTGACACAGCCACTACAGCTGACATGATTCCTGCAATTGCAGCCCTGAAGCATGTTCTTTCCAGAGGGCAGGCCACTGATGAAGGAGTTAGGACTATGAAAAGGACCCTATTGGAGACAGTGGAACGACGTTTCAGCCATGTTGAAAGTGACATTGGCCTCATTGGTGGATCCAAGATAGAAAGACAGGCAAGTCCCTTAAATGTATATTTTGAATATTTTGTTGTAGAACCAAATTCATGATTTGTTTCAAACTCTAGAAATATGCACATTATTAAAATTCACACTATTGTTTGTTTTTTTCCAGATACTTTGCAGATCCTAATAGCTTAGGGCCTGCCAAAGACGTCCCTTAGAGAGGTGGAGAAGATGGAGTTAAAGAAAGCCAGCAGTGATGTGGCAGAAGAGCAACAGTCTAGCAAGAAGTCACGTCTCAGCACAGACACCAGCCTTGGCAGCGTGTTTGAAGAGATCCTGCAAGAGAGTGAGCAGGAAAGGCAATCTATGACTTTGTCGTCTGTACTGGTTCAGGTGCAAACTTACCTCACTGAGCAAACCATTGTATGGTCTGCAAACCCTTTGACCTATTGGAGGGACAATGCTGCCCGATTTCCCTCACTAGTGGGAATTGCACAGAGGTATCTCTCTGCCCCATGCACAAGTGTGGACAGCGAGAGACTCTTCACCGCTGTGTCCAACATAATGGACGAAAAGAAAAACCGTCTGTCAGCTGACAGGGTTGAGAAGCTGGTGTTTCTTAACAAGAATCTTCATTTCACTTTAAAATTACTGAATTAAGATATGTGAGTGAGACATAACTGGAAAGTTATTGTGGTTATTATAACTAAGTATTCAGGTTTGTTTTTTTAGTTGTTTTTAGGGCTACGTACGTGTTTGTTCATGACCAAAGAATGGTCTTGGTGATTTTGATCATGTTTCAGTGATCATGCTACTTTTAAATTACAATCCTAAAGTTTTGAATTAATTTGATTGAATTATGTTTACTTACTTTTTAAGTTGGATTGAGCTGTTTGAAATTCATTTGTCACTATTTGTCAATCTGTTTACACCACATTTAAGATGAGCAAGGGCACTTTATATTTGCTCAGTGCTCTTTATTTTTGTTGAATTTATGGCAGCATATGTTAAGCACTTACAAGCTAAAAGTGGACCTTGGATAGCACTTTCTTTTTGATAATACTGTACCAAGTAAGTATTTTTCTTTTTACTTTTGTCTAAAATATTAAATTGAAGCTGACCTTTAATTCTGGGTAAGAATTTGATTTCATGGGATTTACAATAACAGAAATGCTTTTTGATCAAATATTAGTCTTATAAAAAAGTTGAGTTACTCGCTTAAAATATATTTGAGTTTTATAAATTTCAATACTAAAGGCAAAATATCGGATCGGGACTCAAAATCGGGTCGGATTTAAGGTTAATTCAATTCAATTCAGTTTTATTTATATAGCGCCAATTCATGAAACATGTCATCTCAAGGCACTTTACAAAGTCAAGTTCAATCATATTATACAGATTGGGTCAGATTATACAGATTGGTCAAAAATGTCCTATATAAGGGAAACCAGTTGATTGCTTCAAAGTCCCGACAAGCAGCATTCACTCCTGGAGAAGCATAGAGCCACAGGGAGAGTCGACTGCATTGTCCATGGCTTTGCAGCAATCCCTCATACTGAGCAGGCATGAAGCGACAGTGGGAAGAAAAACTCCCCATTAACGGGAAGGAAAACCTCCGGCAGAACCGGGCTCAGTATGAACGGTCATCTGCCTCGACCGACTGGGGGTTACAGAAGATAGAGCAGAGACACAACAAGAGCGACAAAAAAGCACAGAAGCACACATTGATCCAGTAATCTGTTCTACATTAGATGGCAATAGCGGGTGAGCCGTCTTCTCTGGATGATGTCACAGTTAACAGAACACCAGACCAGGTGTACCTACTATGAAGATAAAAGAGAGAGAACAGAAAGTTAAAGCAGAAATGACGACACGCAATGCATAATTGAAGAACAGTAGAACTCAATAGAGTGAGAAAATTAGATCCTGATGTCCTCCAGTAGCCTAAGCCTATAGCAGCAAAACTATAAAGGTAGCTCAGAGTAACATGAGCCACTCTAGTTATAAGCTTTGTCAAAAAGGAAAGTTTTAAGATTTGTCTTAAAAGTAGACAGGGTGTCTGCCTCACGGACCAAAACTGGGAGTTGTTTCCACAGGAGAGGAGCCTGATAGCTAAAGGATCTGCCTCCCATTCTACTTTTAGAGACTCTAGGAACCACCAGCAGACCTGCAGTCTTAGAGTGCTCTGTTAGGAACATACGGGGAAATCAGAGCTCTGATATATGATGGAGCTTGATTATTAAGGGCTTTATACGTTAGAAGAATTTTAAATTATATTCTTGATTTAACAAGAACCCAATGAAGGGAAGCTAAAATTGGAGAAATATGATCCCGCTTGTTGATTTTCATCAGAACTCTGGCAGCAGCAATTTGGATCAGCTGAAAACTTTGAACTGCATTTTGTGGACTTCCTGATAGCAAAGAATTACAATAGTCCAGCCTTGAAGTATCAAATGCATGGACTAGCTTTGTCAGCATCACTCCTGGACAGAATGTTTCTAATTTTGGAGATATTCCAGGGGTGAAAAAAAGAAACTCTGGAAACCTGTTTAATATGAGATTTAAATGACATGTCTTGGTCAAAAATAACACCAAGATTTTTTTACTTTATTACCAGAGGCCAAGTTAATGCCACCCAGATTAAGTGATTGGTTAAGAAGTTTATTTTTTGAGGACTCTGGCCCAAAGATTACAACTTTTGTCTTGTCAGAATTTAGATGCAGGAAATGTAAAGTCATTCAGCTTTTGATGTCATCAAGACATGACTGCAGTCGAAGTAATTGATTGGATTCATCAGGATTTATGGATAAATATAGCTGAGTGTCATCAGCAGAACAGTGGAAATTAATCCCATGCTGTCTGATAATTATGCTGATCGGAAGCATATATATAGTAAAGAGAATTGGTCCAAGGACTGAACCCTGTGGTACTTCACAAGTGACCCTAGAGTTTGAAGAAGATTTATTAGTAACATGAACAAACTGGAATCTGTCCGACAGATAAGATTTAAACCAGCCTAATGCTTTCCACGTAATCCCTATAGTATGCCCAAGTCTTTGTGGGAGAATATTGTGATCAACTGTATCAAATGCAGCACTGACATCTAACAGGACAAGTACAGACACAAGTCCATTATCTGAGGCCATGAGAATATCATTAGTGACCTATCATTAGAGCTGTTTTAGTGCTATGATGAGCTCTGAAGCCTGCAAAAATACATGGAAACTTTGGAGCGAGAAGCAGGTCGACGTCACCGTCGGTATCTGCATCGAGCCAACCAACCCCCCACCCCCTCCGGCAGTCATCCGCGCAAAACTTGTTCCGGCCGACAACTCACCGCCTCGCCTAGGCAAATTCCTGCGGGAAACGCTGTATGTTATTAAATTATCAGATAGGACTGTTATCTCTTCACAATCAATGCCATATGTCAGCACAAGGTCTAAAGTATGGAGCCAAGAGTGTGTCGGTTTATGCAGATTTTGAGCGAAACCAATTGAATCTAGGATGGTTTTAAAGGCTACACTAAGGTAATCACATTCTGTGTCAACATGGAATTTGAAATCCCATGAGGACATAAAATACAATCAGGGTTGATTAGGAAAGCTGTTTGTTAAAACCAACAGAAAAGATTAAAAATAAGAAACTAATGGGGTTAGAATTGCTCTTCGCTTTGGGTGAAACACGTATTCAATTAGAAGTCCTTTGGTTTAATGCATGTCAAGCTGAAACTGATTCACAAAACTACCTCCTGTCTCCGCCCTGGGCTACGCTCACTTCCTGAATAGAAACCAATTGCGACTTTGTGTGCGTTTGGGGCGTGCACTACACTTCCTTTTTCTCAGCTGAGCTTTTCAAAATAAGACAAAAGATACATAGGGTTGATTCTGATTAACATCACAACAATATTCAGTAAATATATGTAGTAAAGCTTTCTTTTACAAACTTAAGTGTTTTTTTCTGTTTGGATTTTTAGAAAAATGTGAAGTATTTTAAGGCTGATTCAGCAAGAAGTTTCTGAAAAGTTTAATACAATTCCTTGTTGAGACAATGTGTTAAATGAGCTGTGATAAACCTTGACACAGTGGCCAAGAAACTAATAAGATGATAAATTTATGTTGCAGAGAACTTTCAACTGACAGACATTGTAAGATGAGACGCACATGGGAGAAATTTGGTTAAGAATTACAGAGAAAAACTGCTGCTGATAAAGATGAACTTTAAAGATTTATCCTTTAATACAGGAATAATGCAGGATCTAAGGATTACAGTACAGAAGGTTAAGCTAAGAGCACAATAATTGTGAGCGGGAATATCTGGATGTGAAAGTGTTTGAAGAAGGTATATGACACAAAATTGGGAGTCATGATAGGAACACTAATTACATCTTGTTTCTGTTCTTCAACAGTAAACAAAGCCTGGTGTCTTCCAACCACCTTCTCAGAGCATTTTTGTGAGAATAAAATGCTTATTGCCTGAGCCAGGACTGAACACTCATTACCATCCAACTAAATTGTTTTGTCCAAGCAGAGGCACAAGAAAAGGACTTAAGAAGTTTGGGAGGAACACACCAGAGAACTATGATGTTTTCTTTCCTTCTTCGTTTTGCAACGAAGGAGCAGTTGCCTGAGAACCCTGAGCTGACCACTTATGCATGAATAGATTCATGTCCGCCACATGCTCAGAACGACCTGACGGCTTTTTGCCTTATTGACGTACGGACTCTTTATAACACAAAACTTTTTTGTTTCCTTCTCTTTTCCACTGACTTCCATGATCATGTTTGATTTTATGCGTAATGACATTTATACTGTGAGGTTGCATTATGTTGATCGCTACAGTTTTACGATTAAGAATAGAAACTGTCTGCTACAGACACACAAACCAAGATCTACAGTTCTTGCAACTTTTTTGCTTTGCTATATAGATAACCAGGATGTGATGGGTATCACAGATGCATAAATTACTCGGTAAGGCTAAATTTTAGATTCAATATGGTGTTTTCTCGCTCAGATTGGCCCAGAGCGGGATTCCCCTTGAGTGGGCTGCATCAGTTTTTACCATTTCTTAGACGAGGTGGCGTTTTTCTGGTAGAGGCCAAGCCTGCCCAGTGGTGCCCCTTACTGGTACTCTTGGATTTGTAAGATTTGAAAGTGATGGATGTTTATCAGTGGGAATGGAGAGTGGAGGACCAAGTAGGAGGTTTTTGGGGTGGAGGTAGAGTAGACGGATTTGATTTTGGTTACTGAACAGTCTTAGCTTACCTACTCTAATGTAAATTTAAAATAATGTGCGCTTAGGAACCTAAAACAGGCCTAGCTCAAATAGTTGAACCCTAAATTATAGAGAAAATGTTTGGACTGTGGTCTTGAGTGATAAATGCTGAAACATCTATACATGCTGACTGATGTTAAGATGTTTCCATTCATGTTTGTCCAGCCCATTTCTTGGAACTGTTTCGTTGTAATATGCCTTTGGGGCACACCAGCAAAGATTGTGTGACCCAAGAGACTGGGCTGCACTAATGGTTCCCATGGAGATCACAGAAGGATGGAATCTGGAAGCCGGAAGCTGACGTGCTTGAATTGGTAGCTTTTAACATCAATAATATATATGTATATGCGTGTGCCTCCAATTACTATCTTTCATGTACAATTAGATGTATCCAGTGTGGATTCGGGCAATGTAAAAAAAAATTATACATTAGATAAATTGTTCTCATTGTGTGTTGCATTTCAACAACATTTGACGACAGTGACACACGTTAATCTTTATAGTTTTGTCTGATTGGATGCTAATGAATCCAGAGAGTTTTGGCCTTTAGGACAAACAAAGTACAAACAAAGTAAACCAATCCTTACTGTTGATAGGAGAAGAAGATAATGGACACCTGCTATCAGTCTCCTCCTTCACAAGGAGCTGCTCTCCTTCCTGACGGGCCCCGGGTTCCTCCTGTTCCTCTTTTATGTGGAGGGGCTCTGACTCCTGCTGCTCCCCCTCTTGACTCTGTTCTTCAGGAGCCTCTTCTTTAATATCTGCAGCCAACACTGAAACACATTACATGCATTATGAACAACTAGATATTTACAATGTTACAACGATGTCAACAGATGAGACTGAAACTGATCAAACGGCGAAAGGCGTCAAGTTGACCACCGCATCCCCATCTTATTGTAGCCGTGGGAACAATGGACAGATACAAGCACTAAAAGCACTGGTCTAAGGAACGAGTCCCTTGAACAAAACTGTCAGGCTAGAATGACCCTCAAAGATGCAGGTGTGGAAACCAACATTGAACATGCAGGTAACAGGTGACTTGTTAGCACCCCGGAGACAGAAGATCTGTTATCTTATGAGCAGCATGACTCAGTTACAGACTAAAACTGCCCAACCAAACCATTTTCTGTTCCCCACTTCCAGGTGCAGTAGTCCACATTGGAAATATGGTTCTGCATCACCTTGACATTGCCAAATTTGATTCAGAGAATGAAATAATAGATTTCTTCAAAGGATACAATTTCAAGACTGAAAGACAGCTTTTACTTGCAGGCACCAAGCTGATTATATTCAGTCTCACCCCATCAGAGTTGAGCTCGGTCCCTCTGCCTTGCTTCCCTAGAGCTACAGATTCGACTGAGACTCAGGTTATGACCATTACTGTGGTTCTCCTTTTTTGATGGGTCGATACTACCAGCATCCCACTCTTCAAATTCCATTATGACTCCTAGCATGCACCACAGTTGGAACGACCCCCGTTGGAAGTGACACTAATTGATTAGTTATCGTTAGCCGGTCACCACCTTGAAGCCCAACTAGAACGAATTAGAAGCTAACAGTGCAGGAACCAACTCTGCTAGCAGCTAGTTTTGCCGTTCCCCATATTAGCCTCAGGCCTGTTTTGGTATAGAACAGTTCACGCGTGACGTCCCGCGCTACATCCGGGTCCCGAGGGTAGGCAAATACAGTACTGTTCTCATCTACTACCATGACAAAACGCGCGCATATGGAGTTAGTTTTTTTTTTTTTTTGGAATGTTGGCCAGGTGGTAGCGTGAGGGAAACCCTACAATGTTACTTACAATCGCATCAGCAGAAACGCGAGGTCCGCCTCAGCCTTGCAGCCTTCTTTTTCTTTTAGTTCTCGCCATTCTGAAAAAGCTTGCCCGATGTTCACCCGTGTAGGACTATTCTCTCTGTCCAGAGCCATTTTCCTCTTTCTTGCCTGCTCCAACATGGGCTTTCGCTGTTCTCTCGCTGGTTCCGCCATAATAACTGCACAAATCTAGCAACGAGCATGCCTTTCACTGGAGGCGTATAGCAGTTCTCGCCGTAAAGCAAGACCGACTCTTGCGATGCACACGAGACTACTGAGCCTGTGTGTGCGGGCCGAGTTCTCCTGCAATTGCAAGTGCGGTATTTGCCCCACAGACCACCAGGGTGGCCGAGAAAACCTTAGTTCGACCTGAAATGACTCATTTAATCATCCAAAACGGTATGGAACACATTAATTAACTGAAAAATGTTGCATAGTATGCCTTTAAATAATCATATAAATAAAAAATTAGGATATATACTTAAGTCAAGACGTAAACGTTCGTTTCGTAATAATATACGTACATGTACAATGTATTCAAACCCCCTGGCATGAGTCTGTGAAAAGAACTAATAAGACAAAAACAACAAAATAATCCTTAGTGAACAATGTTTTTTTTTTTTACCTACCGGTGGCGGGTCTTCCTCTCTGCTGAGGCGCTGTCTGTGTCCGACTCCGCTTTCCTATGTTACACAAACATGTCTGAACACCCATCCATCCATCTATCCATTTTCTGACCCGCTAAATCCCTCATGGGGTCGCTGGTTTGCTGGTGCCTATGTGCCGAAATGAAATAATTGTAGCCGTCCAGTGGTTTCATGGCTTTCATGCTCTCTCGTGTGTACTGGCCTGCGTGTTTATAAGGCAGCTGTGTATGTCGCGGTACGGAACACTTGGCCAGCATTTCACAGACTCGCTCCGTCCTTTCAGGCTTTTGCTGTGTGGATCTGGCAATCTGATACCATCAACCATCAACTTACTCTTAAAACGATCTTGTGATACGTCATCTAGAGAAGAAAAATATTTCGAGAACTCGTTTCCTTTGTTTGCGTCCGCCATTGTATTTGCCTTTTGCCTACCAGTCCGGCGCGTATGCGGGAAAAACCCGAATCAAAACAATAACAATGAACTGGTCTATACCAGCTTTGCTACCTCAGAATTATTTAGCCAGTATTCTTTCAACGATGTTACCTCAAAGTGCTGAAATGTTGATTGTGATGGTTAATGTTGATGTCACTAAGATTCCTAAAAAGCTGTGAGTTGATTACACATTGCTACCTCTAAATCCATGTTGATTGACTTTTATTTGTTTCATTTTCATGTTCTATTTTGTAGTGAGTAATGTTTTCTAGTATTTTATTAAGCAGAATAATTACCGTAACATTAGTTTGATAAATAACTGGCAAATAGTAGATTTTTGTGATTATTTTGTGTCAGAATTTGAATAGTCTCTAAGAGTTACCTTATTATCTCCTTTTGAGTTAATAACTGAATAAACAGACATTTTCATTAGCTTGTGATGAAGGGGTAATCATTAAAACTCCAACTGCAATTATAACTAGTTGCAAAAAGTCGTTAAAACGTTGTCAACAAGTAAAGGTCTCTATGCTCATTTTTCATATGTCCTAGAAAAATGTAATGTGCTTTGATTGTCGCTATTCACCAAAAGTCTTTCTGTTGGAAACAAATCCACCTTCCTGAGCCATCCTTGGAAACAGATGGCTGCTTTATTCTTTGAAAACACAGTTTTGTTACTAGATGGACCCGATGAATTGATCAAAAACAGATCCTAAATGTAAAGAGATTTTCATTCAATCAAGAAGTAGTAAGGAAGAATGGCAGGTAGCCTTCAAAATATAACCATGTATAAAGATACATAATAGAGACAGAAAGATCAATAAGAGCAAGACAGAGAGACAGAAGATGGCAGCTCGTATAAAGTTGTATTCTGTAAGATTAATGGAAAGCTGAGTGGAAGCCCCCCACCACACACAGACATAATTTGTAGGTGAAACACTAAATTGTTTATATTGTTCTCAGATAACTGTCTACATCATGTTAATTCATAATGAGTTAATGAGGCACTACTACCACATTTATTTCATATTAAGCTTTGTATGCTATGGAAATACTGCACATTCCATCATTGTGTGTTGTGTAAATAGGCTGGAGTTTATACTTCCACTATCAAATAATGTTTTTCTTTCCTTGGCCAATATTAACTTTGATATTTTACCAGTATCTTCTACTCTTGATATTTCTTTAGAACACATTCTAGATTTGACTGGTTTGCTCTTTCTTGCCTCACTGAAATACGGTGTAACTGTCTGTGTGTTTGTCACACCAGAAATTCCCCATTGTGGAACGATGAAGGAATTCTTGGTCTTATTTATTTCTGTATTTAGTCTAAATCCATTTGAATTATGGCAGGATTGGTACTCCAAAGCCAACAACAAGAACCAAACTGGCGACCATCTTTCTAGACACGATGTTTGTAGGAACAAGATTAAAGTCCCTCTGTTACTCTGACTGAGTAACTGCAGATTTGCCACATTCACCATGGGGGACGCTCTGACACGTCGCAGGATAGGCAGAACCCGCCCAACGACTCGTCTGATGTCTATGGTGGTACCTTCTATGCTACATGCTAAGCTAATATTAGCTTTCCTATGCTACATGCAAGCTTGGCCAGTTTTCTGGGGGAAACCCTGCAACGAGTTGTGATGAAGAGGAGGAATCCATCAGCTGCTAAAAACGGCTCCTAAACTTTAGCTCCATCCACACAGTTAGCATGAAGAAGGAAATCTCCAAACCTGATGGGTGCAGCAGAACTCTGGGCTGGAAAACATCCCCCATCATTGGTGTCTCCTCTGCTGCGTCCTGCCGCTCTTTGAGCTCCTGCTTCCCTCCAGTTTCTCCGCTGTGCCTCCAGCTGCTGGACTTCTTTCCAGACTTCATCACCTGCAGCAGCTGCTGCTCTCTTTCAGCCTCACCAACACTCCCGATTCTGGCCTCACAGCAAAACAAGGATAGAGAACCCGGAAGAGATCAACGCGACTCTATAGACACAAGTTATGAGCATCGACCGCTTTCGCCTATGGGCGCTGACGAGATTTGGGGGCGCCATCTTGGGGCGGTCAACAGCTCAGCGCCTCTAATTACTATATTTCTGGTAGAATTAGATGTATGCAGTATGGATCCAGGCAATGTATAAAATTTCCTACATTATCACATAAATTAATCTTATTGTGTGTTGCATTTCAATGTGACTTCCTCATTGCGTTCTGCATTAGACAATGTAGCTCCCTTGAAAAAGAAGGTGATTATTCACAGGAAGCTGGCTCCTTGGTTTAATTCAGAGC
Organism: Fundulus heteroclitus; assembly: GCF_011125445.2. Classification (NCBI taxonomy): domain Eukaryota; kingdom Metazoa; phylum Chordata; class Actinopteri; order Cyprinodontiformes; family Fundulidae; genus Fundulus; species Fundulus heteroclitus. The sequence goes on from NC_046384.1 coordinate 2,817,974, forward strand.
TGCGTTCCTTGAAGCACAATGTTAGAAAATTGGAGAGAAAATGGCGCTCTACACACCAAGAGGAATCCTACTTAATCTGGAGGGACAGACTATTGTTGTATAACAAGACCCTCCGCAGAGTTAGAGCAGCATATTTTTCATCATTAATTGAAGAGAATAAAAATAATCCTAGATTTCTCTTTAGTACAGTTGCCAAACTTACCCAGAGCCACAGCTCTGTTGATCCATCCATTCCCTTAGCTCTTAGCAGTAATGATTTTATGGGATTCTTCATAAATAAAATTGATTCCATTAAAAATAAAATAATTGGCATCCTCCCAAACATGATTACCTCATCCTCAGTAAGTGAGGCAGCATTGGAGGAATCCTTAGAACCTGCGCAGTGTCTGAACTGTTTAAAAGCAGTAGAGCTTTCTGAGCTATCTAAAATTTTAGCTTCATCTAAACCTTCTACCTGTATGTTAGACCCAATCCCAACCAAGTTGTTTAAGGAGGTATTCCCTCTGATCAGTGGTCCTATTTTAGACATGATTAATCTATCCTTGGTAAATGGATATGTACCACAGGCTTTTAAAGTAGCTGTTATTAAACCTTTACTTAAGAAACCATCTCTTGATCAAGATGAGTTAGTAAATTACAGACCTATATCTAATCTTCTTTTCTTATCTAAAATTCTTGAGAAAGTAGTTGCTAATCAACTATGTGAACATTTACAAAGTAATGACCTACTTGAGGAGTTTCAGTCAGGCTTCAGAGCTCATCATAGCACTGAAACAGCTCTGGTGAAGGTCACTAATGATATTCTCATGGCCTCAGATAATGGACTTGTGTCTATACTTGTCCTGTTAGATCTCAGTGCTGCATTTGATACAGTTGATCACAATATTCTCCTACAAAGACTTGAACATACTGTAGGGATTAAGGGAAAAGCATTAGGCTGGTTTAAATCTTATCTGTCGGACAGATTCCAGTTTGTTCATGTTAATAATAAATCTTCCTCAAACTCTAGGGTCACTTGTGGAGTACCACAGTGTTCAGTCCTTGGACCAATTCTATTTACTATATATATGCTTCCGATTGGCAAAATTATCAGACAGCATGGGATTAATTTCCACTGTTATGCTGATGACACTCAGCTATATTTATCCATAAATCCTGATGAATCCAATCAGTTACTTCGACTGCAGTCATGTCTTGATGACATCAAAAGCTGGATGACTTTAAATTTCCTGCATTTAAATTCTGACAAGACAAGTTGTAATCTTTGGGCCAGAGTCTTCAAAAAATAAAGTTCTTAATCAATCCCTTAATCTGGATGGCATTAACTTGGCCTCTGGTAATAAAGTTAAAAATCTTGGTGTTGTTTTCGACCAAGACATGTCATTTAAATCCCATATTAAACAGGTTTCCAGAGTTTCCTTTTTTCACCTCCGGAATATCGCCAAAATTAGAAACATTCTGTCCAGGAGTGATGCTGAAAAACTAGTCCATGCATTTGTTACTTCAAGGCTGGACTATTGTAATTCTTTACTATCAGGAAGTCCACAAAATGCAGTTCGAAGTCTTCAGCTGATTCAAAATGCTGCGGCAAGAGTTCTGATGAAAATCAACAAGAGGGATCATATTTCTCCTGTTTTAGCTTCCCTTCATTGGCTTCCTGTTAAATCAAGAATAGAATTTAAAATTCTCCTTCTAACGTATAAAGCCCTTAATAATCAAGCTCCATCATATATCAGAGCTCTGATTACCCCGTATGTTCCTAACAGAGCACTTCGCTCTCAGACTGCAGGTCTGCTGGTGGTTCCTAGAGTCTCTAAAAGTAGAATGGGAGGCAGATCCTTTAGCTATGAGGCTCCTCTCCTGTGGAACCAACTCCCAGTTTTGGTCCGTGAGTCAGACACCCTATCTATTTTTAAGACTAATGTTAAAACTTTCCTTTTTGACAAAGCTTATAGTTAGAGTGGCTCATACCCTGAGCTATCTCTATAGTTGTGCTGTGATAGGCCTAGGACATCAGGGTCTAATTTTCTCACTCTACTGATTTCTACTGTTCTTCAGTCTACTGTTCTCCAGTTTTGCATTGTATTACATTGAAATGACTGTCGTCATTTCTGCTTTTAACTTTTTGCTCTCTCTCTTTTTCTTCATAGTAGGTACACCTGGTCTGGCATCTGTTAACTGTGACATCATCCAGAGAAGACGGCTCACCCGCTACTTCCATCTAATGTAGAACAGATTACTAGATCAATGTGTGCTTCTGTGCTTTTTTGTCTCTCTTGTTGTGTCTCTGTTCTGTCTTCTGTAACCCCAGTCGGTCGAGGCAGATGACCGTTCATACTGAGCCCGGTTCTGCCGGAGGTTTTTCCTTCCCGTTAATGGGTGGTTTTTCTTCCCACTGTCGCTTCATGCTTGCTCAGTATGAGGGATTGCAGCAAAGCCATGGACAATGCAGATGACTCTTCCTGTGGCTCTACGCTTCCCCAGGAGTGAATGCTGCTTGTCGGGACTTTGATGCAATCAACTGGTTTCCTTATATAGGACATTTTTGACCAATCTGTATAATCTGACCAAATCTGTATAATATGATTGAACTTGACTTTGTAAAGTGCCTTGAGATGACATGTTTCATGATTTGGCGCTATATAAATAAAATTGAATTGAATTGAAGTCCACAAAATGCAGTTCAAAGTCTTCAGCTGATCCAAAATGCTGCAGCAACAGTTCTGATGAAAATCAACAAGAGGGATCATATTTCTCCAATTTTAGCTTTCATTCATTTGCTTCCTGATAAATCAAGAATATATTAAATATTTAAAATTCTTCTTCTAACGTATAAAGCCCTTAGTAATCAAACTCCATCATATATCAGAGCTCTGATTACCTCGTATGTTCCTAACAGAGCACTTCGCTCTCGGACTGCAGGTCTGCTGGTGATTCCTAGAGTCTCTAAAAGTAGAATGGGAGGCAGATCCTTTAGTATCAGGCTCCTCTCCTGTGGAACCATCTCCATGTTTTGGTCCGTGAGGCAGGCACCCCGTCTACTTAAAACTTTCCTTTTTGACAAAGCTTATAACTAGAGTGGCTCATGTTACCCTGAGCTACCTCTACTGTTATGCTTCTATAGGCTTAGGCTACTGGAGGACATCAGGGTCTATTTTTCTCATTCCTTTGAGTTATACTGTTCTTCAATTATTCATTGCTTGTCATCATTTCTGCTTTTAACTTTTTGTTCTCTCTCTTTTTTTTCTTCATAGTAGGTACACCTGGTCTGGCATTCTGTTAGCTGGGACATCATCCAGGGAAGACAGATCACCTACTATTATGATTTAATGTAGAACAGATTACTGGATCAATGTGTGCTTCTGTGTTTGTTTTGTCTCTTTTGTTGTGTCTCTGCTCTGTCTTCTGTAACCCCAGTCGGTCGAGGCAGATGACCGTTCATACTGAGCCCGGTTCTGCCAGAGGTTTTTCCTTCCCGTTAATGGGGACTTTTACCTTCCACTGTTGCTTCATGCTTGCTCAGTATGAGGGATTGCTGCAGAGCCATGGACAATGCAGATGACTCCCTGTAGCTCTACGCTTCTCCAGGAGTGAATGCTGCTTGTCAAGACAGTATATTCCTATATAAGGGAACCAGATGCAATCAACTGGTTCCCTTACATAGGAATTATTTTTGACCAATCTGTATAATATGAGTGAACTTGACTTTGTAAAGTGCCTTAAGATGACATGTTTCATAAATTGGTGCTATATAAATAAAATTGAATTGAATTGAATCTTGTGAAAAGTTATCGCTCGAACCCTGACATCAATAGTCCGTCGATTTAAACAAAAATACGCAGCACAGTGCTGAGGCATCATTCGTCTGTTCAGCTTGAATTAGCGGGGTAGGGTAGCCAGTCGACCGTCCCAAAATAGCGGCCGTAATTCCTGCGCCGCGACAGTCAATGTGGGGTCTATGAATTCCCCTTTGTCGTCTGTATTTAGTGCAAGTCAAAATCACATCTATTATCTCAGTCTCCCCACAATGCTCACATTTTCCAGATGGATGTTTTCCAATTAAGTGTAATGTGCTATTAATTCCTGTGTCCCATCATTAAACGTTGCAGAACATCCTCCCCTGTCAGGCAAAGATCACCCCCGATCTCCATTATTCCCCCAACATTTTGATGGACAGAGTAATAGAGTCGGCCAGTACTATTTTAGTCCCTGTGTATTTGCCTCCTTCTTCTTATATTACTCTTTTCAACGCTCTTAATTTCTACCTTTGAAGACTTAACAGGGAAATCTATGTTAAATTTTCTTACGTTCTATTCCAAAATGAGCTGGCACCCACAGGAAAACCACACATTTCCTCAGTACACCTTATCTGTTTATTATTTGAGACAGTTTTATAACATCCATTCTCGATTTTGAAAATAAATTCTTTAAACTTATTAATGCACTACTTGAATATGAAGCAATTTGTATTTTCATTGGCTCATGTTCTTCCACTCAGAGCATTGCTAAGAGCAAAGCCAGCAGCTCCCCCGTATTCACTACTATATGGTCACTTGTTCTTTTATAAACTCTCACACGTATGTCTGGAATTACAAAACCAATCCCAGCCTGACCGTTGTCCAACTTTGAAGCATCAGTATAAATTTATAGATGTTAAAAGGTGATTCCTCCTAATATACACAATAACATTATTCACATTACATCCCCTCCTCTTCAGTAACTTATATAGTTACATATATAGTTTTTAAACAATATATGTGCTAGAGGCGAAAAAAGGGAGTCGAAAAGCTGAACGCAGGTGGAGAAAGACCAGACTCCAGGTTCACTATGACATTTATAAAGAGAGACTTTACAGATATAACTTACAACTGAAAAATGCAAGGGAATCTTTCTTTTCTGAGATCATCCAGAAAAACATTAATAATGCTCGTGCCTTATTTGCCACAGTCGACAGGTTAACAAATCCTCCTGTGTCCATGACTTCCGAACTCCACTCCACCAGGGCCTGCAATGAATTTGATAACTTCTTTACTGAGAAAATCTTAACTATTAGAGGATCAGTTTGTACATCCATACCAACTCCAGAACCAAAGCTGTATTCAGCTGGAACTTATCCTGACAAAATGTCCCAATTCAGCCAAATAAACTACAAAAGCTTAGAAGAGATCATTCAGCAGCTAAGTTCCTCCTCCTGTTGCTTTGATGTTCTACCCACAGTTTTCTTTAAGAAACTTTTGCCTGTCATAGCGTCCGATTTTGCTCTGATAATAAACACGTCCCTTCTCTCAGGTGTTTTCCCCCAGCCCCTAAAAACAGCAATTATCAAACCACTGCTGAAAAAGAACAATTTAGACAAACTACTACTCCAGAACTACAGGCCCATCTCAAACCTCCTTTATCAGTAATATTATTGAAAAAGCTGTGTTTCAACAATTAAACACCTTCTTAACAACGACCAGCCGCTTTGACGTTTTCCAGTCTGGCTTCCGTGCTCACCACAGTACAGAGACTGCCCTTATCAGGGTGTTTAATGACATCTATATAAATACAGACTGTGGAAAAACCACAGTGCTGGTTGTATCAGTAGTTAACTTTACATCAGAGATGACAAAAATCACATGTAGGGTTCCCCAAGGGTCCATCCTGTGTCCCCTCCTCTTCAATATCTACATGCTCCCCTTAGCTCAGATAATAAAAAAACAACATCAGCTACCATAACTATGCAGACGACACACAGCTCTACATCACCATGTCACCAGGTGACAATGAACCAGTTCAGGCACTGAGCAAATGCCTAGAAGAAATCAATACGTGGATGTGCCAAAACTTCCTTCAATTGAATAAAAACAAAACTGAAGTAATAATCTTTGGACCAATAGAGGAAAGATCAAAAGTTAGCACACAGCTTCAGCTGCTTCAGCTAAAAACCACGATCAGGCCCGAAACCTGGGTGTAGTGATGGACTCAGACCTGAACCTCCAAAAGCATCTAAAGACAATTACAAGGTCGGCTTTCTATCACCTGAAAAACTTTTCCTGGATTAATAGACTAATGTCTCAGCAGGATCTGGAAAAACTAATCCATGTGTTTATTTTTAGTCAAATTGATTACTGCAACGGTGTTTTCACAGGTCTGCCTAAAAAGTGGATCAGACAGCTGCAGCTGATCCAGAATGCTGCTGCCCGCGTCCTTACTAAGACTAAGAAACTAGAGCACATCACCCCAGTTCTAAAGTCCTTCCACTGGCTCCCTGTATCTCAGAGAGTAGACTTTAAAATACTTCTGTTAGTCTATAAATCCCTGAATTGCTTGGCACCTAAATAAATCACAGACTTGTCAGTGTATCAACCATCCAGACCACTAAATTCTTCTGATTCAAACCTAATCTGGTAAACAGCTAGTACTTGTATAGCACTTTAACTAGTCTTAACGACCCCAAAGCACTTCACAACTTGTAACAAGTTAACTTCCTATATTCTACCCATCTGGAACAAACTTCCAGGAGACTGTAAAAAGTGCTTGAAAGCTTGAGTTCTTTTAAATCAAAATTATAAACCCAGCTGCTTAGGATTGATTTTAAATGTTCTAGTTAAACTTTTAACTGAAACATCATGAATTTAATTTGTAGTCCAATTGTTTATAATATCATTAAAATTTACTCAGTTTCTCTTTTCCTACATTTTATTCCAACTTTTTGTTTACATTTTTATTTTGCTACATTTTAATCATGTAAATCATTTGCATTGTTCTTGTACTGAAACGTGCTATACAAATAAAGTTGCCTTGTCTTGCATTGCATGGTTCTTCGTGTGTCTATTTAAATGAGATTTGTTGTTAAATTTGTGTTTACATAGATCACAACAGAAAGGCTTCTGTCCTGTATGGATTCGCATGTGTTTGTTTAAATGTGATTTTTGACTAAATCTTTGTCCACATAAATCACAACAGAAAGGCTTCTGTCCTGTATGGATTCTCATGTGTGTGTTTAAATGTGATTTTTGACTAAATCTTTGTCCACATAGATCACAAAAGAAGGGCTTCTGTCCTTTATGGATTTTCAGGTGTGTGTTTAAATTTCCTTTTTGACTAAATCTTTGTCCACATAGATCACAACAGAAAGGCTTTTCTCCTGTATGGATTATCATGTGTGTGTTTAAATGTCCTTTTTGGCTAAATCTTTGTCCACATAGATCACAACAGAAAGACTTCCACCCTGTATGGATTCTCATGTGTCTGTTTAACGTTCCTCTTTCACTAAATCTTTGTCCACATACATCACAAAAGAAAGGCTTTTCTCCTGTATGGATTCTCATGTGTGTGTTTAAATGTGATTTTTGACTAAATCTTTGTCCACACAGATCACAACAGAAAGGCTTCTGTCCTGTATGGATTCTCACGTGTGTGTTTAAAGCTCCTTTTTCACTAAATCTTTGCCCACATAGGTCACAAGAGAAAGGCTTTTCTCCTGTATGGATTCTCATGTGTGTGTTTAAATGTCCTTTTTGGCTAAATCTTTGTCCACATAGGTCACAACAGAAAGGCTTCTGTCCTGTATGGATTCTCGCGTGTGTGTTTAAAGCTCCTTTTTCACTAAATCTTTGTCCACATAGACCACAACAGAAAGGCTTTTCTCCTGTATGGGTTCTCATGTGTGTGTTTAAATGTCCTTTTTTACAAAATCTTTGTCCACATACGTCACAAAAGAAAGGCTTCTGTCCTGTATGGATTCTCATGTGTGTGTTTAAATTTCCTTTTTGACTAAATCTTTGTCCACATAGGTGTGCGTTTAAAGAGGATTTTTTAATAAATGTTTTGCCACAGTCTTTGCAGCTAAGCTTTACTCCTGTGCGGCCTTTCCTACATGACTCCACATTTTTCTTCTCTGTAGAACATTTCTTATATCCACAGTCTGACAAGTGTTTAAGCTCAGAGAGAGGGTGCTCTACATCACTGTCCTCTTCATCCTTTTTACTGTCTTCAGACTCTGAAGAAATGGAAGCATCTCCACGATCTTGTATTCTGATGGATTCTTCTCCAATCTTTTCTGGAAGTACTCTGCCTTTAATTTGGTCTGGATAAACCTGTGAGAGCAGCAGAGACAAGATAAGAGATAAGATAGGCTTTAATGATCTCACATTGGAGAAATTCACTTGCCACATCGGCTCATTAGTCAATAATCAGAAGAAGGAGGTGCAAAGTAAGAAAGGTGAATCAGTTATATACAATGCATCTTCATATATACAGTGGATCAAAGAAAGAGAGAAAAATTAGAATAAAAATACAAAAAGAAATAGCAATGGGCAGATGATGTCTTATTTACATTCATGGTGATATATATACGCACACATATACATACATATATATACATACATACATACATACATACTGGGGTTGGACAATGAACCAGCTAACAGCTGCATTAGACGAGCTATCAGACGTTCAGGCGGCATCTGAAGCTCGACTTCAGCTGCGCAGGACTCCGCTCACAGCCTCGAGCCAAGCGTTGTTCGCTTTTCCTCACTTTGAAAATGAACAAACGTCAGATATAGAAACGACTCTTACCCTGCTGTTTAGCTCTCTTCACCCTCATCAATGACTCCATGTTATTTTAGGTCCTGTGTCACCATGGTCCCCTTGTCATTTATAGAATTTACTACATAAAAACAGCATCTGAAAATGCCGCCTTCTCTGCGCTCACTGTTGTTATTTCGCTCTGCAGCCACTCAGCAAGCATTATTTCTTCTTCTTGAGTTTATTGGCAGTTGGCAAACATCTTTTCAGTGCGCATTACTGCCACCAACTGGTGAGGAGTGTTCGTCAGCCAGCATTGACGACTGCCTGCAAGAGGTACACAGCTCCGCGACATAATTGTTTTCAATAGCTGAGCCGCATCAGATGCATCAAAGAGCTGCATGCGGCTCCGTAGCCGCGGGTTGCTGACCCCTGCTCTAGATACATCACAAAGACTTGCTGTCTTGGTCACAGATGCGCCAGCAAAGACGTGCACCAACAATTTGTCCTCTTTTGAACTCTGGTATGTCACCCATAATGTTGTGTGATATTTTGAGCAAAACTGTGCTCTTACCCTGCTAATTGGACCTTCACACTCTGCTCTTATTGGTTCAATGTGCAATTAATGAAGATTGGCCACCAGGCTGGTCCAATTTAGCCATGAAACCTCCCACACTAAAATGAGAGCTGTTTCAGTTTCATTGTCCAACCCCTGCATATATATATATTCATATTTAGGTACATACTGTACATCATCCAGACTCTTTATGGGAGGAGCAGAGACTGGAAACTTGATGGCATTAATCACCTCCTTCCCATTGAGCTGCTCTCCTGGCAGACTGATGTAGACTCCCTCCTGTTCCTCCTTGATGTGGGGGGGCTTTGGGTCATGCAGGTCAGCAGGAGGTCTGTGGTCTAAAGAAGCTTCTTCTTTAACAATCAGCTTCTGCTTAACATCTGCAGGAAACATTGAAACACATTGTGCACATTAGATAGAATTTGGATCTCAGCCTAAACTGAGGACCATTTTAATTAAGATATATTTAGGACATTTTGTTGGATTAAATTTTAGGACACAATATGACACGATATTGACCTTTTCAGCCATGCTTTTTAAAATAAAATTTTACGCTTTGTCAAATGTGCCTCTTTTGTCCATGTCCACCCATACGGCGCACCAGATTATAAGGCACATTAAATATTCTTCCCATGTGTGTAATATCACTCTGTCCCTTCACGTACACAGCTCTCTATATGTCTCCATTTCCTCTCTGTTGGGAGGAAAACGTAGTTGGACTACACTGCCCTGTTTCTAACATAAGGCCAAAATAAACGTAACTTTTATACTGAATTAAATGACTAGGTTTATTGTTACTAGTGCATACTCCAGGGGCGGGGCCGCCTTACATGCATGCACTTCTAGTTTAGGCATTGTAGTCAGGTAGTTTTGTTGACAGCTCAGGGGTTCGATAAGGTACCGTAATGCTCCGATTATCCATTGAGTGGAGCGGTTTTGTTACTAAACAAGGTCATACTTACACATTTTAACAGATTGTGTATTGGGATCCGTTTTGGTTGCCTTAGGATTGCGTCTCTGCTATTTGTGGATGAGGTGGTCCTATTGGCTTCATCAGGGCGTGATCTACAGCTCTCACTAGAGCGGTTCGCAGCCGGGTGCGAAGCGGCCTGGATGAGAATCAGTGGCTCCAAATCTGAGACCATGGTCTTGAACCGGTAAAGGGTAGAGTGCCTTCTCCGGTTTGGGGAGGATGTGTTACCCCTAGTGGAGGAGTTTAAGTACCTTGGGGTCTTGTTCACCAATGAGGGGAAGATGGAGAGGGAGAGCGACAGGCGGATTTGTGCGGCTTTTGCTGTGAAGCGGGCGCTGTACTGGTCCGTTGTGGTGAAGAGAGAGCTGAGCCAAAAGGCAAAGTTCTCGATTTACCGGTCGATCTACGTTCCTACCCTCATCTATGGTCATGAGCTTTGGGTCGTGACCAAAAGAACGAGATCCCGGATACAAGCGGCCGAAATGAGTTTTCTTCGTAATGTGTCTGGGCTCCCCCTTAGAGATAGGGTGAGGAGCTCAGTCATCAGGGGAGGACTCAGTGTAGAGCCGCTGCTCCACCACGTCGAGAGGAGGCAGTTGAGGTGGCTCGGAAATCTGGTTAGGATGCCTCCTGGACGCCTCCCTGGTGAGGTGTTCCGGGCACGTCCCACCGGGAGGAGGCCCAGGGGAAGACCCAGAACACACTGGAGGGACTACGTCTCTCCGCTGGCCTCTCTCCCCAGCCCCAAATGGCAGGGGAGAGGGACGTCTGGGTCTCCCTACTGAAGGTGCTACCCCCTTACCCCGGATAAGCGGAAGAGGATGGATTGATGGATAGATAAAATGTTTGCTCAATAAATATGTACTCATATATATATATATATATATATATATATATATATATATATATATATATATATATATATATATATATATATATATATATATATATATTAGGGCTGGGCAAGTTAACGCGTTAATTTCGCGTTAACTCGTTAGACTATTAACGGCGATATTTTCTTTAACGCGCGTTAACGCATGTTGATCACATGCTTTTATTTTGTGAAGGTCTGTTGCTGCGGTGTAGGGGTTTGAATCAGAACAGTAGGTGGCGATAATGCGCCAATAACCTCGCTGTCAGCCCAGCCTCAGATTCAAAGAGGAAGAAAGGTGCTGGCCGGAAAAAAACAAAGCCGACATGCGGAAGGCGGTGTTTCCCGCAGGTACCGCGAGCGAGCTTAGGCGAGGCGGTGAGTTGGCGGCCGGAACAAGTTTTGTGCGGAGCGGAGCGGAGGGGGGTCTGCATCGACGCCGTCGGTGAAGTCGCTTCTCGTTTCAAAGTATCCATGTATTTTTGCCTGTTTTCCCCCTGCCATTCACTATATGCGCGCGAGAAAGCAACAACAAAAAACCGCGTGTCAACGTCAAATAAACGCAAGCATATCGAGTTAGCAAGCATTTCAGTTTAAAGTTCTTCCAGCATGGAATATGACAGAAACAAGTTAGTTGGAACCACTGCCAAGTTAAACTTTGGTATTGAACATAAAATGGTAATGCTGCTCCCTGATGTTACCTCAGAAATTGCCTGTTTTTGGTAGATTTTTTCCCCATAAAGAGAATTCCCTGTCAGTGGCAATTAGCTTTAATTTATTATTATTGCTATTTTTTGTTTTACATGTTTAAGTTGAGCTTTACACTAAATATGTGTTACTGATAAGTGCTACAAATGTTACAACACTTTTGTTCATATGGCAGCAGAACATTAAAATAAAAGTGCTCTTTACACTACTTTTGAATTCATTCTTGGAGTTTGTAAATACAATGCGATTAATCGCGATTAATCGCGATTAATCAGTGCGATTAATCGCGATTAAATATTTTAATCGTTGCCCAGCCCTAATATATATATTAGGGCTGGGCAAGTTAACGCGTTAATTTCGCGTTAACTCATTAGACTATTAACGGCGATATTTTCTTTAACGCGCATTATTGCATGTTGCTCACATGCTTTTATTTTGTGAAAGTCTGTTGCTGCGGTGTAGGGGTTTGAATCAGAACAGTAGGTAGCGATAATGCGCCAATAACCTCGCTGTCAGCCCAGCCTCGTATTCAAAGAAGAAGAAAGGTGCTGGCCGGAAAAAAACAGCCGACATGCGGAAGGCGGTGTTTCCCGCAGGAATTTGCTTAGGCGAGGCGGTGAGTTGGCGAACGGAACAAGTTTTGTGCGGAGCAGGGTCTGCATCGACGCTGTCGGTGAAGTCGCTTCTCGTTTCAAAGTATCCATGTGTTTTTGCCTGTTTTTCCCTGCCATTCACTATATGCACGCGAGAAAGCAACAACAAAAAACCGCGTGTCAACGTCAAATAAACGCAAGCAACGCAAGCATATCGAGTTAGCAAGCATTTCAGTTTAAAGTTCTTCCAGCATCGAATATGACAGAAACAAGCTAGTTGTAACAACTGCCAAGTTAAACTTTAGTATTGAACATAAAATGGTAATGCTGCTCCCTGCTGTTACCTCAGAAATTGCCTGTTTTTGGTAGATTTTTCCCCATAAAGAGAATTCCCTGTCAGTGGCAAAAGGCTTTAATTTATTATTATTGCTATTTTTTGTTTTACATGTTTAAGTTGAGCTTTACACTAAATATGTGTTACTGATAAGTGCTACAAATGTTACAACACTTTTGTTCATATGGCAGCAGAACATTAAAATAAAAGTGCTCTTTACACTACTTTTGAATTCATTCTTGGAGTTTGTAAATACAATGCGATTAATCAGGCAAATTATGCGATTAATCGCGATTAAATATTTTAATCGTTGCCCAGCCCTAATATATATATATATATATATATATATATATATATATATATATATATATATATTAGGGCTGGGCAAGTTAACGCGTTAATTTCGCGTTAACTCATTAGACTATTAACGGCGATATTTTCTTTAACGCGCGTTAACGCATGTTGGTCACATGCTTTTATTTTGTGAAGGTCTGTTGCTGCGGTGTAGGGGTTTGAATCAGAACAGTAGGTGGCGATAATGCGCCAATAACCTCGCTGTCAGCCCAGCCTCAGATTCAAAGAGGAAGAAAGGTGCTGGCCGGAAAAAAACAAAGCCGACATGCGGAAGGCGGTGTTTCCCGCAGGTACCGCGAGCGAGCTTAGGCGAGGCGGTGAGTTGGCGGCCGGAACAAGTTTTGTGCGGAGCGGAGCGGAGGGGGGTCTGCATCGACGCCGTCGGTGAAGTCGCTTCTCGTTTCAAAGTATCCATGTATTTTTGCCTGTTTTCCCCCTGCCATTCACTATATGCGCGCGAGAAAGCAACAACAAAAAACCGCGTGTCAACGTCAAATAAACGCAAGCATATCGAGTTAGCAAGCATTTCAGTTTAAAGTTCTTCCAGCATGGAATATGACAGAAACAAGTTAGTTGGAACCACTGCCAAGTTAAACTTTGGTATTGAACATAAAATGGTAATGCTGCTCCCTGATGTTACCTCAGAAATTGCCTGTTTTTGGTAGATTTTTTCCCCATAAAGAGAATTCCCTGTCAGTGGCAATTAGCTTTAATTTATTATTATTGCTATTTTTTGTTTTACATGTTTAAGTTGAGCTTTACACTAAATATGTGTTACTGATAAGTGCTACAAATGTTACAACACTTTTGTTCATATGGCAGCAGAACATTAAAATAAAAGTGCTCTTTACACTACTTTTGAATTCATTCTTGGAGTTTGTAAATACAATGCGATTAATCGCGATTAATCGCGATTAATCAGTGCGATTAATCGCGATTAAATATTTTAATCGTTGCCCAGCCCTAATATATATATTAGGGCTGGGCAAGTTAACGCGTTAATTTCGCGTTAACTCATTAGACTATTAACGGCGATATTTTCTTTAACGCGCATTATTGCATGTTGCTCACATGCTTTTATTTTGTGAAAGTCTGTTGCTGCGGTGTAGGGGTTTGAATCAGAACAGTAGGTAGCGATAATGCGCCAATAACCTCGCTGTCAGCCCAGCCTCGTATTCAAAGAAGAAGAAAGGTGCTGGCCGGAAAAAAACAGCCGACATGCGGAAGGCGGTGTTTCCCGCAGGAATTTGCTTAGGCGAGGCGGTGAGTTGGCGAACGGAACAAGTTTTGTGCGGAGCAGGGTCTGCATCGACGCTGTCGGTGAAGTCGCTTCTCGTTTCAAAGTATCCATGTGTTTTTGCCTGTTTTTCCCTGCCATTCACTATATGCACGCGAGAAAGCAACAACAAAAAACCGCGTGTCAACGTCAAATAAACGCAAGCAACGCAAGCATATCGAGTTAGCAAGCATTTCAGTTTAAAGTTCTTCCAGCATCGAATATGACAGAAACAAGCTAGTTGTAACAACTGCCAAGTTAAACTTTAGTATTGAACATAAAATGGTAATGCTGCTCCCTGCTGTTACCTCAGAAATTGCCTGTTTTTGGTAGATTTTTCCCCATAAAGAGAATTCCCTGTCAGTGGCAAAAGGCTTTAATTTATTATTATTGCTATTTTTTGTTTTACATGTTTAAGTTGAGCTTTACACTAAATATGTGTTACTGATAAGTGCTACAAATGTTACAACACTTTTGTTCATATGGCAGCAGAACATTAAAATAAAAGTGCTCTTTACACTACTTTTGAATTCATTCTTGGAGTTTGTAAATACAATGCGATTAATCAGGCAAATTATGCGATTAATCGCGATTAAATATTTTAATCGTTGCCCAGCCCTAATATATATATATATATATATATATATATATATATATATATATATATATATATATATATATATATATATATATATATATATATATATATATATATATATATTAGGGCTGGGCAAGTTAACGCGTTAATTTCGCGTTAACTCATTAGACTATTAACGGCGATATTTTCTTTAACGCGCGTTAACGCATGTTGGTCACATGCTTTTATTTTGTGAAGGTCTGTTGCTGCGGTGTAGGGGTTTGAATCAGAACAGTAGGTGGCGATAATGCGCCAATAACCTCGCTGTCAGCCCAGCCTCAGATTCAAAGAGGAAGAAAGGTGCTGGCCGGAAAAAAACACAGCTGACATGCGGAAGGCGGTGTTTCCCGTAGGTACCGCGAGCGAGCTTAGGCGAGGCGAGGCGGTGAGTTGGCGGCCGGAACAAGTTTTGTGCGGAGCGGAGCGGGGGGGGTCTGCATCGACGCCGTCGGTGAAGTCGCTTCTCGTTTCAAAGTATCCATGTGTTTTTGCCTGTTTTTCCCCAGCCATTCACTATATGCGCGCGAGAAAGCAACAACAAAAAACCGCGTGTCAACGTCAAATAAACGCAAGCATATCGAGTTAGCAAGCATTTCAGTTTAAAGTTCTTCCAGTATGGAATATGACAGAAACAAGTTAGTTGGAACCACTGCCAAGTTAAACTTTGGTATTGAACATAAAATGGTAATGCTGCTCCCTGCTGTTACCTCAGAAATTGCCTGTTTTTGGTAGATTTTTTCCCCATAAAGAGAATTCCCTGTCAGTGGCAATAAGCTTTAATTTATTATTATTGCTATTTTTTGTTTTACATGTTTAAGTTGAGCTTTACACTAAATATGTGTTACTGATAAGTGCTACAAATGTTACAACACTTTTGTTCATATGGCAGCAGAACATTAAAATAAAAGTGCTCTTTACACTACTTTTGAATTCATTCTTGGAGTTTGTAAATACAATGCGATTAATCGCGATTAATCGCGATTAATCAGTGCGATTAATCGCGATTAAATATTTTAATCGTTGCCCAGCCCTAATATATATATATATATATATATATATATATATATATATATATATATATATATATATATATATATATATATATATATATATATATATATATATATATATATATATATATATATATAGTTTGAAAAATCTACACATATAGAATATTATATTACATCTTACAAGTTTACGGAACGTACTTAAATACAGTGCACAATGTGTTTTCGTACATGTTTATGTTGCTCCATGAAAATCCATTAAGGTTTTTGCCGAGTTTTGCTTGAATAAAAATGCTGAAAGTTCACTGCTCCTGCTAAATATTACACTGAGCAGAGCTGCCGACCGCCCCAAGATCGCGACTCAAATGTTGTCATCGGCCATAAGCGATAAAGCTTGATGCTGGGTCTACTCTTTAAAGAAAAGGGGTTATACATAAAGCATTATACTTTACTACACTTTTAACACGAGTTAAAGAGAGGTTGAGATTTGGGCTGTTTTCTTTTTTTTTTAGTTGAGCAGGTTTTACGTTGTGTTCAGGCTGCAAACTTTTGTCCCTTTTAAACCGGTTCCATTTTGCCAGGCTTGGATCCACTAGCTTTCTGAGCATTTTGATTATTGTTTTTTTCATTAGCAGTGTGGCTTTTTTCATGTCTGCTTAAGAATAAGGCCATTCGGAGCGGAAAAGGGACAAAGTAATGTGAACAGACTTTTTTCATTGATTGGCTAAGGACAAAGAAGGTTTTCGATGTAGAAATTAAAGGAAAAGTTACATTTAGACTGACGTCATTAATATTAAGGACCACCAAAAACTTCCGTGGGTCTATTGTCATACTCTCAGAACAGTAGCTAGAGCTGCAGTTAGTTCCTGCCTATTCCCTCAGCGCTGCCTCACAGGCAAAGGCAGCTGCCTCATCCTGAAAAACCTGCATGCAGTCAGAGCAAAGAGAGCAGAGAGGAGACCTGCTCTGTTTTCACACTGCAGATGCATAACATGCACAAAGCTGCCAGTGATTCGTCCCTGGATTACATAGCGGGATATAAATATAACGTAAATATAGTTTTAACATTCTCATATTTTTCTGACACTGTTGCACTAAAATAATTACCTGATTACCACACAGCTTGAATCACTTATTCACCTAGTTCAATGTGTGTGCCTCTAATTACTATCTTGCATGTAGAATTAAATGTATGCAGTGTGGATTCGGGCAATGTAAAAAAACATTTTTATACATTATTACATAAATTAATCTCTTCGTGTGTTGTATTTCAATAACATTTTAACAACAGTGATACAGGTTAATCTTTATAGTTTTGTCTGATTGGATGCCAATGAATCCAGTGAGTTTTGGCCTTTAGCTGCAACACAGGACAAACAAAGTAAATAAATCCTTACTGTTGATAGGAGCAGCAGTTAATGGAAAGCTGCTATCAGTCTCCTCCTTCACAAGGAGCTGCTCTCCTTCCTGATGGACCCCGGGTTCCTCCTGTTCCTCTTTTATGTGGAGGGGCTCTGACTCCTGCTGCTCCCCCTCAGAACTCTGTTCTTCAGGAGCCTCTTCTTTAACATCTGCAGCCAACACTGAAACACATTACATGCTTTATGAACAACTAGATCTTTACAATATTACAACAATGTCAACAGATGAGACTGAAACTGATCAAACGGCCAAAGTCATCATGTTGACTACCCCATCCCCATCTTATTGTAGCCGTGGCAACAATGGACAGATACAAGCACTAAAGTTTTACAACTTTTAGAAAATAATTAATTAGGTGTGTAAATATAGCAGTATTGCACAAATTAAACCTTCCCATAACTGAAAGCGCTAACGTGTAAAGGCTTAAGTGAGTATTGAATGTTGTTGTTTTTTTTTTTGGCAAGGTGAGACTCACATACACCTACAAACCCCCTCAATGTTAGCCTATCAAGATGCTGACCCCAAACTTTATTTGGTCCCTAACTTAGACTTGTGTAGCAAAACTAAGGACATTCACTGGGTATGTCCAAGTAATATATTTATCCGAGATTTTACCAATTACCTGTGTGGTCTATGGAACGAGTCCCCTGAACAAAACTGTCAGGCTAGACGGCTCTTCAAAGACGCAGGTGTGGAAACCAAAATTTAACGGGCAGGTAACAGGTGGCTTGTTAGCACCCCAGAGACAGAAGATCTGTTCTCTTATGAGCAGCATGACTCAGTTACAGACTAAAACTGCCCAACCAAACCATTTTCTGTTCCCTACCTCAAGGTGCAGCAGTCCACATCGGAAATATGTTTCTGCATCACCTTGACAATGCCAAATTTGATTCAGAGATTGAAATAATAGATTTCTTTAAAGGATACAATTTCAAGACTGAAAGACAGCATTTACTTGCAGGCACCAAGCTGTTTATATTCAGTCTCACACTATCATAGTTGAGCTCAGTCCCTTTGCCTCGCTTCCCTAGAGCTAGAGATTGGACCAACAAGGCAAGGCAAAGCAAATTTATTTGTGTAGCACAATTCAGTAAAGAGACGAAGCAAAGTGCTTTACATGATTAAAATACAGGAAAATAAAACAGAATATAAGTAGGAATAAAACGTAGAAAAAAAATAGAACATCAATAAACAGTTGGACTAAAAAAGTTGAATTAATGCTGTTTCAGTAGAACAGTTAAACTAGAACAGTCAAAAGCAGTCCTAAACAAATGTGTTTTTAATCTTGATTTAAAAGAACTCAGCACTTTTACAGTTTTCTGGATGTTTGTTCCAGATAAGTGGAGCACAGGAACTAAATGCTGCTTCTCCTTGTTTAGTTCTGGTTCTAGGTATGCAGAGAAGGCTGGAGCCAGAAGACTAAAATAAGTATTTTAAAGTCTGTTCTCTAAGATATAGGGAGCCAGTGTAAGGACTTTAGAACTGGGGTGATGTTCTCTACTTTCTTAGTCTTAGTGAGGACGCGGGCAGCAGCGTTCTGGATCAGCTGCAGCTGTCTGATCCACTTTTTAGGCAGACCTGTGAAAACACTGTTGCAGTAATCAATTCGACTAAAAATAAACGCATGGATTAGTTTTTCCAGATCCTGCTGAGACATCAGTCCTTTAATCCTGGAAATGTTCTACAGCCGAAAGCCAATCTTTTAATTGTCTTTAGATGCTTTTGGAGGTTCAGGTCTGAGTCCATCACTACTCCCAGATTTCTGACCTGATCAGTGATTTTTAGCTGAAGCGACTGAAGCTGTGTGCTAACCTTTGATCTCTCCTCTATTGGTCCAAATGTTATTACTTCTGTTTTGTTTTTATTCAATTGAAGAAAATTTTGGCACATTTCCATGCATTGATTTCTTCTAGGCATTTACTCAGTGCCTGAACTGGTTCATTGTCACCTGGTGACATGGTGATGTAGAGCTGTGTGTCATCTGCATAGTTATGGTAGCTGATGTTGTTATTTTATTATCTGAGCTAGAGGGAGCATGTAGATGTTGAAAAGGAGGGGACCCAGAATGGACCCTTGGGGAACCCCACATGTGATTTTTGTCATTTCTGATCTAAAGTTACCTACTGATTCAAAACAGTCCCTGTCCTTTAAGTAAGATTTAAACCACTTGAGAGCTGTACCAGAGAGGCCAACCCAGTTTTCCAGGCATTCTAATAGAATGGAGTGATCGACAGTATCAAATGCTGCACTGAGGTCCAACAGAACCAGCACGGTGGTTCTTCCACAGTCTGTATTTATATGGATGTCATTAAACACCTTGATAAGGGCGGTCTCTGTACTGTGGTGAGCACGGTAGTATGACTGGAAAACGTTAAAGCGGCTGGTCGTTGTTAAGAAGGTGTTTAATTGTTGAAACAGCTTTTTCAATAATCTTACTGATAAAGGGGAGGTTTGAGATGGGCCTGTAGTTCTGGAGTAGTACATTGTCTAAATTGTTCTTTTTCAGCAGTGGTTTGATAATTGCTGTTTTTAGGGACTGGGGGAAAACACCTGACAGAAGGGACGTGTTTATTATCTGAGTCAAATCAGACGCTATGACAGGCAAAACTTTCTTAAAGAAAGCTATGGGTAGAACATCAAGGCAGCAGGAGGAGGAACTTAGCTGCTGAATGATCTGCTCTAAGCTTTTATGGTTTATTTGGCTGAATTGGGACATTTTGTCAAGATAAGTTCCTGCTGGATACAGCTTTGGTTCTGGTGTTGATATGGAAGTACAAGCTGATCTTCTAATTTTTAGAATTTTCCCAGTAAAGAAGTTAGCAAATTCATTGCAGGCCCTGGTGGGGTGGAGTTCGGAAGTCACGGACACAGGAGGATTTGTTAACCTTTCGACTGTGGAAAATAAGACACAAGCATTATTAATGTTTTTCTCAGAGAAGAAAGATTCTCTTGCATTTTTCAATTGTAAGTTATATCGGTAAAGTCTGTCTTTATAGATGTCATAGTGAACCTGCAGTCTGTTCTGTCTCCATCTGCGTTCAGCTTTTCGACACTCCTTTTTTCACCTCTAACTGCTGGAGCATTTCTCCAAGGAGATTTTTTCTTCCCAGAAAAAAACTTTCACTTTAACTGGAGCAATGCAGTCAATGATGTATGAGACTTTACAATGAAAGTTATCTACTAGCTTATCTACTGAGTTGCAGCCCAAGGTTGAAGTATCAGATTAAGCTTGAATAAAAGTTTCCGTGGCATTGTCCTTAAAGATGCGTTTTCTTATGATGTCTGTTTGGCTAAATGAGTCACTGGAAATTATGCTTTCAAAGGTAACAGAAAAGTGATCAGATAGAGCAACATCAGTTACATTGACCTTAGAAATCTTTAGACCTTTAGTGATGATCAAGTCTAAAATATGTCCCTGTTTGTGTGCTGGCTGTGTTATGCCATGATAACGCCATGATGAATAATTGATCTCAGATTGAATTTTGAGAGTGGAAGACTTTAACAAAGAAATTCCACTCTGGCTGCAACATGAGACCCTCACAGCTTAACTGGGGGGGGGGGGGGGGGGGGGGGGGGGGGGGGGGGGGGGGGGGCATTGTGACTGGAAGCCTGCAGGAGCCATGCATGGGGCCTCGAACAGGCCACGAGCTGAGTGAGAATGAGCCTTTCTGAAACTCAGTTCCTCCCTGGCATAGGGAGAAACTGCCAGCCGATTCAAAGAGAAGTCTCTCACTTCTGCTTAAAACAGATGCCGAAGTGAAAAAATCATTAGTGTGAAGTTAAAAGGTGTTTTGGGAAATGTTTTGTGAACCGTTGGACACATGGTGTTTAGAACAAAAGGGCTAACCGGTAGCTTGCGCTAGCCAAACTGCTATTAGCCTTGCTAACATCCGGTTTTGGACAGTTCAAAAGAAGTTCGTTTTAAAGCGTAAAGCGTAACTGTTCTGCTCCGCCATCCTTCGACAGTGTCATGAGCCTTATCCACGCATTACTATCGAATATTAATGTTGGTAAAGGCAATTTTGATAACTTTACGTTGTAACCTCTTAGCCACAGATTCGCTACAGCGACCCCTAGCGCCCAGAGGTAGAATCGCATAAACAAAGGCAACCAATTTTGAATTAAAAGATTTTACAGGACAAATCGGTCCTCAGAATTTTATTTCAACAAATAATGTTTTGTTTAACTTGGGCTTTGCATTGTGAATGGATTGAAATACATGCCAAATGTTTTTAACTCCATTCCATGCTTTTGGAATCAGATCTGCAGTGAACCAGGATTCAGTGAAGTATTCTGATGATGATCAACCACTTTGTTTTGTCTTTTGTTTTTTGCATGTAAATAGTTCCTTAGCTTAGCTTCTTTTTATCTTCATTTTGCTTAGTATTTTAGTTAGGTTTCACTAGCCTAGTAGAGAGGATTTATTAATCTAAATATTGTGTTAATTCAGGTAAACAGCATTACATACTGATGTTCTCTGGATGTTCATTTTATTTCTGTTATTAAATTCTTGAACTTGAAAAGAAGTTGTCACTCCTTTATTCTATGTGTGTGCAGGTTTTGCTGTTAAAAGATCGCTAGTGCTCGAATTCATCCCTTTCAACCATTGTCTTGATATCATCTTAAGAGCTGATCATCACCAGACAATACTTAACAGACAGAGAGTTATTTATGAAACATTAAATAACTTTGAACAGTGTATAATTGCACAACAGCTCTTTGACATGCAAAGTTAAACCAAAGTTTCTAAGTGTGTCACACAGTTATTTTGCACTTCTGTCTTCAGGGTTGTCAACGTGAAAGTTGAAGTCTCCCACAATAATTAAACAGTCATAATCAACACATGTCACAGACAGGAGGTCACTAAAATCATTAAAAAAAGTTTGATGTGGACTTAGGAGGCCTGTAAACATTCAAAAAACATTGTTCGAACAGGGCTCTTTACCTGGAGAGCCAAATGTTCAAAAGAGTCAAATTTTCCCAAAAACACCTTTTTACACTTTAGTGAATAATTGAATAATGTCGCCACTCCTCCACCTTTCCTTTGCTGTCTGCTCTCACAAAGAAAATTGTAGTTTGGAGGAGTCGACGGCAACATAATATGTGCTTCATTAAGTTCATGTAACCATGTTTCTGTTAAAACATAAGCTCAAGATTATTGTCAATAATAAAAGTTATTAATTAAAAGGGATTTTTCTGACAGATCTAATGTTTAACAAACCCAGTTTATATGACTTAGAGGTTGATGATGTCTCTGTGGCAGGTTGCATCTGACAGTTTATGACTTTTAAGTATTTGTTCATGTTTATCCTTTTGTTTTTCTTATTTCTGCCACGTATCATCACAGATATTCCATAATCTCCGGCAAAAAGCCCAAACTGATGCTGGAAACTGTCATGACTGATAAACATGCGGCCAGGGCCTGATCTGTATCACAGCGAAGCTATCTGGAGGTCCTCAGCACCAGAATATTCTGTGATACGTAGAGGGAGGCGGGGGTTGCTGGTGCCTATCTCCAGCATTCACTGGGCGAGAGGCGGGGTTCACCTGGACAGGTCGCCAGTCTGTCGCAGGGCAATACAGAGAGACAAACAGGACAAACAACCATTCACACACACACTCACACCTAAGGACAATTTGGAGAAGCCAATTAACCTAACAGTCATGTTTTTGGTCTGTGGGAGGAAGCCGGAGTACCTGGAGAGAACCCACGCATGCACAGGGAGAACAAAGCAAACTCCATGCAGAAAGACCCAGGGGTGTACTCGAACCCAGGACCTTCTTGCTGCAAGGCAACAGCGCTACCCACTGCGGCACTGTGCAGCCCCACTGCGGCACTGTGCAGCCCCTGGGATGGGATGAATCATCATGTATTTCTGACGTAGCCTCTTTCTGTGTCATCTTTCTGGCCATCTTTATCTTGGCTTGTTCGGGCTGTACTGGGCTTATCATTTGCTTTGGCACTGGTTGAGCTTTGTTTTCGGACAAAGCTGATGGTGCATGGTTCACAGAATAGAAGATGTTTGAAATCAGCTGTTTTGCACCGGACCTATTTAGAGAGAAACCATCTCTGTTGAACAGATGTCTCCTCTCCCAAAATATGTTAAAGTTGTCTATGAATGTTACATTTGTTTGTTTGCATGTTTTTTCCAGCCATTTGTTTAGCAACAATAACTCTGGAAAAAAATCTCATCTCCACAATTAATGGGAACTTGAGGGCCGCTGAGAAACACCTTGACATTAAGGCCATCAACTAGATTTAGTAGACAAATGTAATCTTCTTTCAATACTTCTGATTTTCTCTGGAAGGCGTCACCAAGGGCTACAGCTTGTATTATGAGTTATTTCAAGGTCGGGCAATCATTCAAGATCCTTGGAAGGATGTCTGATATATCAGACACCAGGCCACAGCTCAAATGGTTGTTGTTTTTGTTGTTACAGAAATGTTTAATCCCACTTACAGATCCATTCCATAATATCAGGGTCCTTGGCCCTGTGGCATGTCTTTTCTCTGGTAGCTTAGTGTTGACATACCTCTGAATGTTGTCATGATCCTCCTGGGTCACATTTTGGAGCGGAGCAAATCTGTTTCGTAACGGAATTCCAATATTTCCAGCAGGCTTACTCTTATCATTTGTTGTGGGAACAGCCCGCTGTTGTTTCCCTTGTCCTAGGACAGTTCTCTGTAGTATCTGCCAGTTTCCTTTGTCTAGTAGTGGGGTTTGTTGATCCTTGTGCTATATAAATTTGCCTTTCCTTTGGTCTTGCACCCAGAGTGGTCCAGGGATTCTCATTTTCCTCAGGGAGCCATTTGTTCAATGGGTTGCTGGGCTGGTGGTCGCCGTTTGGAGTCACAGGCAGGGTTGTTTCATTTCCATACGCGCCCTTTACATCATAATTCAGTTCGAGTCGGCATGTCTTCTGTTCTATAACAGCGATCTTCTGTAGAAGCGTGTCAAAGTCCACTGTGGTCAGGGTAGGCATCTT
Source organism: Fundulus heteroclitus (assembly GCF_011125445.2). Classification (NCBI taxonomy): domain Eukaryota; kingdom Metazoa; phylum Chordata; class Actinopteri; order Cyprinodontiformes; family Fundulidae; genus Fundulus; species Fundulus heteroclitus. Next base: position 2,842,224 of record NC_046384.1, read on the forward strand.
TCCAAAATCAAAATAAATAAAAGAAAAGAAATAAAATAACTAAATCCAACTTTCTGTGGTTTTGGCTAAGATATAAAAAGGAGATAAAAAGTAAAAAAGCAAAAGGCAGGAAAATGCAAGCAAGCAGGGAGCAGAGAAAAAAGCGTCCGAGTAGGCAGAGAGGCAGAGCTACTCAGGTTATGACCATTACTGTGGTTCTCCTTGTATTTGGATGGGTCAATACCACCAGCATCCCACTCTTCAAATTCCATTATGACTTGACAACTCCTAGCATGCAACACAGTTGGGACGACCCCCAATGGAAACCCTGATCTCTCGTCACCATGGAGATAACCCTAGGGATAAGGACTGGCTGAAGATAAAAGGCACACTGGACAAGGGTTCTTTCTTCTTTGTGCAGAGCCGCTGTGTGAAGTCACACTAATTGATTACTTATCGTTAGCCGGGTGCCACCTTGAAGCCCAACCAGAATTAGTTAGAAGCTAACAGTGCAGGAACTAACTCTGCTAGCGGCTAGTTTTGGCATTCCCCATATCAGACTCGGGCCTGTTTTGGTATACCAGCTTTGCTACCTCAGGATTATTTAGCCAGTATTCTTTCAACGCTGTTACCTCAAAGTGCTGACATGTTGATTGTGTGACACACCATAAAGTGGGAGATTTTAATGATCTTTGTTTATATAGTTGAGAAAAACTGTTTAAGAGTAAAAGGCACCACCTAAACTACGAGTATGGCAATGTATTATATACGTGAGTTTTTTTTGTTAAACTGAACTTGACCGAAATACTGTGTCAAATTAAAAAGAAAAAAAACAAAGGAACCAAAATGTAGACAGCGGTTCACCAGGGACTCTAGAGTGAGGAGCACCGCCCCTCGCCCGTCATACAGGGCTTGGGGAAGAAGACAGCAATCGTTCTTTCATTCACTGAAACTATCTATGTTTACAGGTTAGTAATGTGCTAACATAAGTTGGTGAAAACTGTCTCCCCTAAAATGTAGAATAAGTTAAATGGGTACTAATGTCGCAATCACATGCTTAGACTCTCACGGAAAAGGAGTGAATTTCTATCATATTTGCAGTTAGCAAGATTTAGCTACAACGGTCGGAGGGCAGCCATTTTAGAGGCTACGTCACGTATAAGCCGTTTCACCCTGCAATCTAACTTTATTAAGGTTATGATGGAATCCTGATGATGTAATGTGCTGTTATCTGAAAAAAAGAAAAAAGTGTTTGAGATACAGAAGTACTAAGGTTATTCCTAGTTACTAGTAATTAGTTATCATTAGAGTTTCAAATATTCAAGATGGACATTGTGCTTTTTCCCCTACTGTGTAATTCTACTTTACAGTCAGTCATGTAGTGATTCAACGCTTATGAGAGCTTAAAGTAGATTCGGTCATTCAAAGATGTCTATATTAAATTATATAACCAATAACATGATTAAGTTTTTCAGAAATTAATACAATTCAAGGAAAATTAGTAAATGTCATATTTTAATGCACTTGAGAAATTGCTGATTTTTATGTGAATCTGTGAGATTTAAACTTATGATTGAAATGTTTTGATTTGGCTTGCTGATGATGCCTCAGCTGGTGTGAGCTGATGTTGTTTATTGAAGTGAAAAGTATCTGGTTGTTTTAGAGCAATGAAAAGACACTTGGACATGATTGTAAAAGAAAAGAGGAAAGAATGTTATTGTATAATTTCCTTATTTTGTCAATTTCTAATAAAGATACAGAGCTTAGGGAAGAAGACGGTGGTCGTTCCTTCATTCACTGAAACTATCTATGTTTACAGTTTCAGGCTTTGTACTCTAAAAGAAATGATTCTGCTTAGTATTTTACTAAGCAGAATAATTACTTTAACAGCAAACTATCAATTTGATAAATAACTGGCAAAACGTATATTTTTGTGATTATTTTGAGTCAGAATTTGAATGGTCTCTAAGAGTTACCTTATTGTCTCCTTTTCAGTTAATAACTGAATAGACAGACATTTTCATTAGTTTGTGATGGAGTAATCATTAAAACTCCAACTGCAATTATAATTAGTTGCAAAAAGTAGTTAAAATGTTGTCAACAAGTAAACGCCTCTATGCTTATTTTCATATGTCCTAGAAAAATGTAATGTGCTTTGATTGCCGCTAATCACCAAAAGTCTTTTTGTTGAAAACATAAATCCAACTTCCTGAGCCCATCCTTGGAAACAGATGGCTGCTTTATTCTTGGAAAACACAGTTTTGTTGCTAGATGGACCCGATGAACTGATCAAAAGAACATTCAAAATTTAAAGAGATTTTCATTCAATCTACAAGTAGTAAGGATGAATGGCAGGTAGCCTTCAAAATATAACCATGTATAAAGACACATGATGGGACAGAAACAACGATAAGAGCAAGACAGAGAGACAGAAGATGGCAGCTCGTATAAAATTGTATTCTGTAAGATTTATGGAAAGCTGAGTGGAAGCCGCCCCCACACACACAGAAATAATTTGTAGGGGAAACACTAAATTGCTTATATTGTTCTCAGATAGCTGTCTACATCATGTTAATTCATAATGAGTTGATGAGGCACTACTACCATATTAATTTCATATTAAGCTTTGTATGCTATGGAAATATTGCACATTCCATCATCGTGTGTTATGTAAATAGGCTGGAGCTTATACTTCCACTATCAAATAATGTTTATCTTTCCTTGGTCAATATTAACTCTGATATTTTACTAGTATCTTCTACTCTTGGTATTTCTTTAGAACAAAGTTCAGATTTGACTAATTTGCTCTTTTTTGCCTTACTGATATACGGTGTAACTGTCTGTGTGTTTGTCACCATTGTGAGACGATGAAGGAATTCTTGGTCTTATTTATTTCTGTCTGCGCCTCTCGCCCAGTGAATGCTGGAGATAGGCACCAGCAACCTCCGTGACCCCATGAGGGATTAAGCGGGTCAGAAAATGGATGGATGGATGGATGGATTTATTTCTGTGTGTAGTCTAAATCCATTTAAATTTTGGCAGCATTGGACCTCCATAGCCAACACCCAGAAGAAAACCGACAAACATCTTTCTAAACAAGATAAACAAAAAAGTGATGTTTGGAGGAACGTTACCAGGCAGACAGAAAATAAGAACTTGATGCTGAATGTTGCTACATGCTAAACTAGCATTAGCACCTCCTATGCTACATGCTAAACTAGCATTAGCACCTCCTGTGCAGAGCTGCAGGCTTAGCCAGTTTTCTGGGGGAAACCCTGCAACGAGTTGTGATGAAGAGGAGGAATCCATCAGCTGCTGAAAACGGCTCCTAAACTTTAGCTCCATCCACACAGTTAGCATGAAGAAGGAAATCTCCAAACCTGATGGGTGCAGCAGAACTCTGGGCTGGAAAACATCCCCCATCATTGGTGTCTCCTCTGCTGCGTCCTGCCGCTCTTTGAGCTCCTGCTTCCCTCCAGTTTCTCCGCTGTGCCTCCAGCTGCTGGACTTCTTTCCAGACTTCATCACCTGCAGCAGCTGCTGCTCTCTTCCAGCCTCACCAACACTCCCGATTCTGGCCTCACAGCAGAACAAGGACAAAGAACCCGGAAGTGATAAACGTGGCTGCGTCACTACCATAGACATTATATAAAAGTAGACCCCGCATTGACGTTCGCGGCCCAGGAATTACGGCCGCCATCTTCGGGCGGTCGACCTGCTACCCTAACCTGCTGATTCAGGCTGAACACACTAATGATACCTCAGCACTGTGGGGCTTATTTCTGTTTAAATCAAGGGACTATTTACGTCAGGGCTCGAGGGATAACTTTTCACGAGTAAGATGAAAAGATATTGTCTATATTTTTGATTAGAATGTGATTTTTTTTAAAATATTAGGTACAGAGATACGTGGATGCTATAAACAGAGTCCAAGTTTTTGTGACCTAGTCTCTACAAAATAATTTCCCAATGATTGGGATGTAAGACACTCTCATTACTCTCATGATGGTATCCTTGAAGTGTCCGTGGTGCTAGAGTCTTATTAATTAATCCACGTGATCTATGCATAAAGAACTTCAATGTTCCATAATACACATTTTCTTTAGTTTAGTCTCCATGTTTAATGTCATATCATTACTGTCTTGTCTCATACTTTATTAAATTGTAAAAATGTACTGCCAAAGTTACATCATTCTGAGTACACTGAATTACACCTAAAGTTGAACACCAACAGGATCTTTTGTATCTCTGGAATTAAATTATTGACAAAGTAAGTACCAAAACAGAGATACTTTCCAAGATCACCCATTTGAAAATGTAAATTAAAACAACAAACTATAATTGCACAATCAAAAAAACAAAAATGATCAAAAACAGAACAAAATAACAGTTAAGTCTTTGCAGAATATTCAATCACGTGGTCACTTTGAAGCAGGGTCGTTACAGAATCTGATCATTCAAATAGATATATAATAATAACCTTTTCTCAGTATCTCATCAGAGTTCAAGTCCATTTTCCACAGTCTGGCTTTAAAGCACTTCACCCGGTGCTCCATGAATCACGACTCCACCCTAAGACATAGGAACAATAGAAAATAGAAAACATGAGCAAAACTAGAACTTTGAAGTCAACATCAACAGTAAAAACCATGACCTTTACTGTCACATCAGAACGGATTTAACAAATGTGGTGATTTATCAAACATTACCACTCAGAAAGGACATGTCCACAGAGCTCACTCCACCAGTACTCAGATTCAGTCATTCTCTTCTGCAAATCTGCTCTTCTTCTGCTCCTGAAAAATATTCCTGACAGAAATATTCAGCAGAAAAGGAATTGAGTTCCATTTTTGGATGATAAAATTTATTGACCAGGGTTTTCATGCAAAAGAAAGAAGCAAAAGAAAAGGGATTTAGAATTCAAGCCCTCCTTTTCCTCTGAAAAACTTCTACCTTTCAGCTCTGTGGAAAAGTTTAGGGAGAAAAGAGGATTTACATGTATTCACTGATCCTTATTGCTCATCTAGAAGCAATACTGCCTGTTCAGATTTGTTGGATAACCTTCAGTGTAAACCACTGTTGTAAAACTCTAAATAATATTTACCTAAATGAAAGTCATTCCTACCACATTGTGCTTAAATCCTTATTTAAATGTACATATTATTTCTGAACCAATTATGACAGACTTAGACATCTTTATTTGTCATTTTGTATGTACAGTGTGCATACAGATCGAAATTTCGTTGCATACAGCTTGTGATTAAAAAGTAAACAATTGAAATGTAAACAATGCAGGAGAAGAGAACGATGAAAACCATTTGTATGTGCAGAAATGATGGTGCAAAAGACATTTGTGCAAAAATGCATTATAGAGGTGCAATGATGCAAATGTACAAAAGTGGTGCAGGGTCCAGTATAGAGTTCAGCAGTTCAACAGTCTGACAGCAAAAGGGAAAAAGCTTTTGCGGAACCTGGTGGACCTGCAGCGGATACTGCGGAACCTCTTCTCAGAAGGTAGCAGGGAGAATAGTCTATGGTGGGGGTGTGAGGGGTCCCTGATGATGTTACGGGCTCGAGACACGCAGCGCTGAGATGAAATGTCCTTCATGGAGGGAAGAGGAGCCCCGATGATCCATTCTGCTGTCCTCACCACTCTCCTCACGTTCTTACAGTCGGAGGCACTGCAGCCTCCACACCACACAGAGAGACAGCTGGTCAGAATGCTCTCTATGGTGCTTCTGTAGAAGGTCGTGAGGATGGGCGGGGGCAGGTGGGCTCTCCTCATCCTCCGCAGGAAGTACAGTCGTTTCTGTGCCCTCTTCACCAGTGACATGGTGTTCACAGACCAGCTGAGGTTGTCCGTGATGTGCACCCCCAGGAACTTGGTGCTGCTGACCACCTCCACAGCTGAGCTGTTGATGAGCAGTGGAGCGTGGTGAGGCCGGTTCTTCCTGAAGTCAACGATGATCTCCTTTATCTTCTCCACGTTCAGGATCAGGGTGTTTTCTCTGCACCCGCCCACCATCTGCTCCACCTCCTCTCTGTAGTCCTGGTCGTTGTCGTCTCTGATCAGGCCACCACCGTTGTGTCGTCAGCAAATTATGGCAATAAATTGTGAAATACCTCCCTCATCACCATAATTACAGCACTATGTTCAGGGTATTCATCCGTTTAAATGACCAAATTCCAATAGCTGCACTACTACTGTCTAGTTGACAAAAGACGTTTACAATTTTAACTTTTGAAATGTAATATGCATAGATTTATTCTCAGTGCTCCACACGTCTAAACAATATTTGTTTTCCAGACGTTTCTTAAACACTGTTTTTCCTCAAGGCCATAATCACGTGTTATTTTCATCTCTTCCCATTAATATGTTGTACAGATCCTGCGTCATCACATTTTAAACCTAATTCACCTTTGTAATAGTAACTTTACTTTGAAAGTGATATTGTAATACTCAGAATAAACTGATGTCTCTACAAACCTCTTTGAAATGACTATTTCTGGTTTTGCCACCTGAAAATGCTTTCAGATTGAACATTTCAGATGACGTGAACACATGTTGGCTCTTCAAAGCCTGGAACTTTTCAAATCAAAGCAATAAGCTTGATATAAACAACAACTCCTTCATTTCTCGTCGAGCCAGTCCTTCTCAGCCATTAACCCACTAGTATGTGAGCATTGTCAAACATTCATGGATAAAACCTTCCTAACTCCATTGTATTTACAGTAGAAACACCACATTATTCAGTAAAAGGACCTTGGGTGACCGCAGCCAGATCCATTCTTTAACAATACTCTTACTGTTCAGAGGGTTGAAGAGACCATTAAGAACACTCATTTGCTCAGACTCCAATTCATCTTTGGCCAGTGAACGGCACAGACAGATAATAGACTATTTTAATTGTATTGTGAAGTATTAATCAAGAGAAAACAAACCTGCTTCGGTATCAGTTGTTCACAAACTAATATGGTAAAGGAATGAAAATAAAGATTTTAACACTTTAAATACAGAAGACATTTATTCAAGTTATATTTTCACAGGATGTTTTCTTCAAATATAACATTTTAAAGCTTCCAAAAAAATAAAATGTGAGAAGACTAGAAAAAATTCGAGTGAACCCTATTTGGTCCATTTATTGGATTAAACTCTCTTAATTGGTCACATGTTAGCACAATAACCATCATTAAAACTATTGGCAGAAAACCAAAAAAACATTCTCATGAATATCTGCTTCAGGCTTTGTTACACACAGTCAAGCCATTCATCAATGACATCAATAACCTCTTGACAATTAGTGAGAAGTTTATTCTTGGAGGCATGGATGACAAACCAACTCTAAGATCATCTTCCACTTGTAAACCAGCTCTGCATTTGTTCTTCATCACAGTCAGAGTTGAAAATGTTGATTCACAGAGGTAAGTGGTCAGAAACAACAGCAACATTTTCATGTCCTCAGCAGCCAGTTCAGGATACTCATGTGAGAGGGAGGCCCAAAAGTCTGCATGATTTTCCTGTTGGAATCTGGCCTTCAATGTTCTGTCACAAGATAACTCCAAGAGCTGTTCTTCTGTTTTACCTCTTAAGCCATTTCTTGTTGCAGCAGGTGAAAATGGATCAGCACCCAGTCCCAGGCATCAGTGTTCACATCAGAGAAATATGAGCTGAAGTTCTCACACAGTGATGTTAGGTGTGAAGTCACAACATCCCTCACAATAGCAACAGACAGCTTCTCATTGTTTAAAAAGTCAGTCAGTTGTCTTAAAGGTGGTGATTTTGTCTCTCTTCAACTTCAAGGATGGATGTGTAGCCTCCTTGGATGGAGAGGTTGAGGCTGTTCAATATGTGGAATACGTCTGCAAGATAGACTTCCTTGGCACTGCAGTCTGGATGAAAGAAATGTGCAATGTCTGGTTTATCCTCTCATAAATTCAATCATTTCTCTGTGCATAGCTCAAAAACACTGCAAAACTTTCCTACGAGACAACCATCACACCTCAGTGATAAAGCAGTGCGTCATGTTCAGCTTCCAGATTTGGAGAAAGTTGACCAAACAGCTGTGATTTCAAAGCTCTGGATTTCACAAAGTTAACTGCAGTGATAGCTGTGTTCAGAACAGAAGATCTGGGTCCATGTCTCTGGAAGCTAGTGCCTGCTGATGCAGGACACAGTGGGTAGCTATAACGCATGGATTGATGGATTTTATCCACGCTTCAACTCCACTCTTTGGGCCGGTCATCACTGCTGAGCCATCCGTACAAACAGAGACATTTTTCCAGCTCAGTCTCGCTTCAGTCAGAAAAGCATCAACTAGCTTAAATATTTCCTCACCAGTTGTCCTGCCCAAGACCTCCTAGCAGAAACAAAAATCCTCCAAAATGTTTCCCTCCCAGGGATAGAGCACCAGAGCTATCAGTTGAGCAGCAGTGGAAATGTCTGTAGATTCATCCAGCTATTTAGAAAACGGATGACATGAACACAGTCTATCCAATAACTGTTCCTGAATGTCAGCTGACAGTTCTTTAATTCTCCTCACCGTGTCGTCTGAAAGCGGGACAGTTTTTAACTTGTTAGCTGCATCTATGCGAAATATAACCTCACACATGTCCACCGCAGCTGGAAGCACAAGGTCCATTTCTATTGAGTGTGGCTTCTTACTTACTGCGATGCGCTACACCACCAGATACAAAGCTCGTTTGCTAGCATTTGAACACAAACACATTTTGGACTCCCATCCCCATTGTCCATAAAGCCAAACTCGATTCAACTGTTGTCATAGGCTACTTCCTAATTTTAGCTGATTTGGATTTATCCTTACACGATGAGTAATAGTAATAGTAGTAATATCATCTTTATTGTCATTGAAACATACATTGAAACATACATTACAACGAAATTTGTTCTCTGCTTGTAACCCATCACCCTTGGGGAGCAGTGGGCTGCCATGTGTGGCGCCCGGGGAGCAATCTGGGGTTAAGGGTCTCGCTCAGGGACCCACAGTGCAGGCGCTGGGAATCGAACCGGGTACTTGCATCCTTCTCTGAGTGCAAGCGCGCTGCTCTAACCACTAGGCCAACACTCCCCCCACTAGGCCAACACTCCCCCACTCCATTCACTGAGGTGAATGGAGTTCAATATTTGTCCATTGTGATACTTAGCTCAACCACAAAGCATTCTCAGCAGTGCCTCCTCTGGACCAACAACATAGTTTCACGAACCCCTGAGGGGATACCAGTTTGAGGGCTGTTGCACTAATGGACTCAGGAATGAACCTCCAAAGGCATCTAAACTTTATTTCAAAGTCTGCCTTCTACAATCTGAAAAAACATTTCCAGGATTAAAGGACTGCTTTCTCAGTAGGTTATGGAAAAACTAACCCATGCATTTAATTTTAGTCAAATCAATAACTGAAACGGGGTTTTCACAGGTCCACCAACAAAGTCGATCACACAACTGCAGTTGATCCAGAAATTTGCTGCCCGCGTCTTCACTAAGACTAAGAAAGTAGAGCACATCTACCTGGTTCTAAAGTCCTTACACTGGCTCCCTGTATCTCAGACAATAGACTTTAAAATACTTCTGTTAGTCTATAAATCCCTGAATTGCTTGGCACCTAAATACATCACATACAGTGTATCAACCATTCAGACCACTAAGGTCTTCTGATTCAAACCTAATCTGGTAAATGGCTTGTACTTCTAAAGCACTTTACCTAGTCTTGACGACTCCAAAGCACTTCACAACTTGTGACAAGTTAACTTTCTATATTCTACCCATCTGGAACAAACTTTTAGAAGACTGTAAAAAGTGCTTGAAAGCCTGAGTTTGTCGAAATCAAGATTATAAACCCAGTTGCTTAGGATTGATTTTGAGTGTTCTAGTGAAACTTCTAACTGAAACATCATGAATTTAATTTGTAGTCCAATTGTTTATAAAATCATTAATATTTACTCTTAGTTTCACTTTTCCTACATTTTATTCCAACTTTTTGCGTTGTTCTTGTACTGAAATGTGCTATACAAATAAAGTGGCCTTGTCTTACATTGCATGGTTCTTCATGTGTCTGTTTAAATTAGATTTGGTGTTAAATTTTTGTTCACATAGATCACAACAGAAAGGCTTCTGTCCTGTATGGATTCTCATGTGTGTGTTTAAATTTCCTTTTCGACTAAATCTTTGTCCACATAGATCACAACAGAAAGGCTTCTGTCCTGTATGGATTCTCATGTGTGTGTTTAAATTTCCTTTTTGACTAAATTTTTGCCCACATAGGTTACAACAGAAAGGCTTCTGTCCTGTGTGGATTCTCACGTGTTTGTTTAAAGTTTCTCTTTCACTAAATCTTTGTCCACATAGATCACAAAAGAAAGGCTTCTGTCCTGTATGGATTCTCATGTGTCTGTTTAAATGAAATTTGTGGCTAAATCTTTGCTCACATAGATCACAAGAGAAAGGCTTCTGTCCTGTATGGATTCTCATGTGTGTGTTTAAATTTCCTTTTTGACTAAATTTTTGCCCACATAGGTCACAACAGAAAGGCTTCTGTCCTGTATGGAGTCTCATGTGTTTGTTTAAATGTGATTTTCGTCTAAATCTTTGCTCACATAGATCACAAAAGAAAGGCTTCTGTCCTGTATGGATTCTCATGTGTGTTTTTAAGTTTCCTTTACGACTAAATCTTTGTCCACATAGATCACACCAGAAAGGCTGCTGTCCTGTATGGATTCTCATGTGTGTTTTTAAATTTCTTTTTTGTCTAAATCTTTGTCCACATAGATCACAACAGAAAGGCTTCTCTCCTATATGGATTCTCATGTGTCTGTTTAAATGAATTTGGTGGCTAAATCTTTGTCCACATAGATCACAAAAGAAGGGCTTCTGTCCTGTATGGATTCTCATGTGTTTGTTTAAAGTTCCTTTTTCGCTAAATCTTTGCTCACATAGGTCACAACAGAAAGGTTTCTCTCCTGTATGGATTCTAATGTGTGTTTTTAAATGTCCTTTTTGGCCAAATCTTTTTCCACATAGATCACAACAGAAAGGCTTCTCTCCTGTATGGATTCTCATGTGTGCGTTTAAAGAGGATTTTTTAATAAATATTTTGCCACAGTCTTTGCAGCTAAGTTTCACTCCTGTGCGGCCTTTTCTATACGACTCCACGTTTTTCTTCTCTGTAGAACATTTCTTATATCCAGAGTCTGACAGGTGTTTCAGCTCAGACAGATGGTGTTCTACATCACTGTCCTCTTCATCCTCCTCCGTGTCTTCAGTCTCTGAAATAGAAGCATCTCCATGATCTTTTATCCTGATGGATTCTTCTCCATCTTTCTCTTCCGGAAGCTCTTTGCCTTTAATTTGGTCTGAATAAACCTGTGAGAGCAGCAGAGACTGTTCATCATCCAGACTCTTTATGGGAGGAGGAGCAACTGGAAACCTGATGGCATTATTCACCTCCTTCCCATTGAGCTGCTCTCCTGGCAGACTGATGTAGACTCCCTCCTGTTCCTCCTTGATGTGGGGGGGCTTTGGGTCATGCAGGTCATCAGGAGGTCTGTGGTCTAAAGAAGCTTCTTCTTTAACAATCAGCTTCTCCTTAACATCTGCAGGAAACATTGAAATACATTATGTACATTAGATAGAATTTGGATGTCAGCCAAAACTGAGGCACATTTTATTTAAGATATATTTAGGACATTTTGTTTAGAATATGAAACGATATTGACCTTTTCAGCCATGCTTTTAAAATAACATTTTACATTTTGTAATGACTCATCCATTCATGCAGTCAGAGCAAAGAGAGCAGAGAGGAGACCTGCTCCGTTTTCACACTGTAGATGCATAACACATGCGCAAAGCTGCCAATGATTCCTCCCTGGATTACACAGCGGGATATAAGTATAATGTAAATATAGTTTTAACATTCTCATGTTTTTCTGATACTGTTGCATTAAAATAATTACCTGATTACCACACAGCTTGAATCACTTATTCACCTAGTTCAATGTGTGTGCCTCTAATTACTATCTTTCATGTAGAATTAGAGGTATGCAGTGTGGATTCAGGCAATGTAAAAAATAATTCATACATTATTACATAAATTAATTTTATTGTGTGTTGCATTTCGATAACATTTTAACAAAAGTGACACATGTTAATCTTTATAGTTTTGTCTGATGGGAAGCTGATGAATGCAGTGAGTTTTGGCCTTTAACTGCAACACAGAACACAGAAACAAAGTAAACCAATCCTTACTGTTGATAGGAGCAGCAGTTAATGGAAACCTGCTATCAGTCTCCTCCTTCACAAGGAGCTGCTCTCCTTCCTGACGGGCCCCGGGTTCCTCCTGTTCCTCCTTTATGTGGAGGGGCTCTGACTCCTGCTGCTCCCCCTCAGGACTCTGTTCTTCAGGAGCCTCTTCTTTAACATCTGCAGCCAACACTGAAACATATTACATGCTTTACCAACAACTAGATCTTTACAATGTTACAATGATGTCAACAGATGAGACTGAACCTAAGTTTAACTGGGTATGTACAAGTAATCCATTTATCAGAGATTTTACAAATTACCTGTGTGGTCTGAGGAATGAATCCTCTGAACAAAACTAGATGCAGGTGTGGAAACCAAAATTGAACATACAGGTAACAGGTGGCTTGTTAGCACCCCAGAGACAGAAGATCTGTTATCTTATGAGCAGCATGACACAGTTACAGACTAAAACTGCCCAACCAAACCATTTTCTGTTCCCCAACTCAAGATGCAGTAGTCTTAGAATTTAAAATGAACTTTAATTCATTTTTGATCCAACTGGAAGATCCATAATCTTTCAGGGACTCACAAGATCTGCTCAATTTGTTTTGGCAAAACAAGTTGTCGGAGAAGCGCCCAGAGAATCTGTATTTCTGCCCCTCAGTGAACTTTGCTAATCCAACGCCAGACTCCGGCTGAGAACGACGGACGCTGAGTTGTGCAGCATCAATCTCCTTGATTGGAGCAACATCACATAAAGGGTTTCCTTTTTTTCCCCTATCCATTTGTTATGCTATAATAACGCCATGATGAATAATTGATCTCAGATTGAATTCTGAACAGAGGGGGTGGAGAACTGAGTTCTCCACCCCCAAAAGAGGGTTCCATTATAGTAGATTTTTATCAGATAATGCTGTATCAAAACTTAAAGAGTCTGTCCCCTTTTTAATATCCTCAGTATTGCAGAAATGCCCTGTAGATGGCAGCATTGCTGTTTCTTCCCATTCACAAATCGATACCTTTGCTAACAATGTGACTTCCTTATTGCGTTCTGCATTAGACAATGTAGCTCCCTTGAAAAAGAAGGTGATTATTCACAGGAAGCTGGCTCCTTGGTTTAATTCAGAGCTGCGTTCCTTGAAGCACAATGTTAGGAAATTGGAGAGAAAATGGCGCTCTACACACCGAGAGGAATCCTACTTAATCTGGAGGGACAGACTATTGTTGTATAACAAGACCCTCCGCAGAGTTAGAGCAGCATATTTTTCATCATTAATTGAAGAGAATAAAAATAATCCTAGATTTCTCTTTAGTACAGTTACCAAACTTACCCAGAGCCACAGCTCTGTTGATCCATCCATTCCCTTAGCTCTTAGTAGTAATGATTTTATGGGATTCTTCATAAATAAAATTGATGCCATTAAAAATAAAATAATTGGCATCCTCCCAAACATGATTACCTCGTCCTCAGTAAGTGAGGCAGCATTGGAGGAATCTTTAGAATCTGCGCAGTGTTTGAACTGTTTAGAAGCAGTAGAGCTTTCTGAGCTATCTAAAATTTTAGCTTAATCTAAACCTTCTACCTGTATGTTAGACCTAACCCCAACCAAGTTGTTTAAGGAGATTTTCCCTTTGATCAGTGGGTCTATTTTAGACATGATTAATCTATCCTTAGTAAATGGATATGTACCACAGGTTTTGAAAGTTAGCTGTTATTAAACCTTTACTTAAGAAACCTTCTCTTGATCAAGATGAGTTAGTAAATTACAGACCTATATCTAATCTTCTTTTCTTATCTAAAATTCTTGAGAAAGTAGTTGCTAATCAACTATGTGAACATTTACAAAGTAATGACCTACTTGAGGAGTTTCAGTCAGGCTTCAGAGCTCATCATAGCACTGAAACAGCTCTGGTGAAGGTCACTAATGATATTCTCATGGCCTCAGATAATGGACTTGTGTCTATACTTGTCCTGTTAGATCTCAGTGCTGCGTTTGATACAGTTGATCACAATATTCTCCTACAAAGACTGAACATACTGTAGGGATTAAGGGAAAGCATTAGGCTGGTTTAAATCTTATCTGTCGGACAGATTCCAATTTGTTCATGTTAATAATAAATCTTCCTCAAACTCTTGGGTCACCTGTGGAGTACCACAGGGTTCAGTCCTTGGACCAATTCTCTTTACTATATATATGCTTCCGATAGGCAAAATTATCAGACAGCATGGGATTAATTTCCACTGTTATGCTGATGATACTCAGCTATATTTATCCATAAATACTGATGAATCCAATCAATTACTTCGACTGCAGTCATGTCTTGATGACATCAAAAGCTGGATGACTTTACATTTCCTGCATCTAAATTCTGACAAGACCGAAGTTGTAATCTTTGGGCCAGAGTCCTCAAAAAATAAACTTCTTCACCAATCACTTAATCTGGGTGGCATTAACCTGGCCTCTGGTAATAAAGTTAAAAATCTTGGTGTTATTTTTGACCAAGACATGTCATTTAAATCCCATATTAAACAGGTTTCCAGAGTTTCCTTTTTTCACCTCCGGAATATTGCCAAAATTAGAAACATTCTGTCCAGGAGTGATGCTGAAAAACTGGTCCATGCATTTGTTACTTCAAGGCTGGACTATTGTAATTCTTTACTATCAGGAAGTCCACAAAATGCAGTTCAAAGCCTTCAGCTGATCCAAAATGCTGCAGCAAGAGTTCTGATGAAAATCAACAAGAGGGATCATATTTCTCCAATTTTAGCTTCCCTTCATTGGCTTCCTGTTAAATCAAGAATAGAATTTAAAATTCTTCTTCTAACGTATAAAGCCCTTAATAATCAAACTCCATCATATATCAGAGCTCTGATTACCCCGTATGTTCCTAACAGAGCACTTCGCTCTCAGACTGCTAGGTCTGCTGGTGGTTCCTAGAGTCTCTAAAAGTAGAATGGGAGGCAGATCCTTTAGCTATCAGGCTCCTCTCCTGTGGAACCAACTCCCAGTTTTGGTCCGTGAGGCAGACACCCTGTCTACTTTTAAGACTAGGCTTAAAACTTTTCTTTTTGACAAAAATTATAACTAGTGGCTCATGTTACTCTCAGCTACCTTTATAGTTTTACTGCTATAGGCTTAGGCTACTGGAGTATATCAGGATCTAATTTTCTCACTCTATTGAGTTCTACTGTTCTTCAATTATGCATTATGTGTTGTCATTTCTGCTTTAACTTTCTGTTCTCTCTCTTTTCTCTTCATAGTAGGTACACCTGGTCTGGCGTTCTGTTAACTGTGACATCATCCAGAGAAGACGGCTCACCTGCTACTACCATCTAATGTAGAACAGATTACTAGATCAATGTGTGCTTCTGTGCTTTTTTGTTTCTCTTGTTGTGTCTCTGCTCTGTCTTCTGTAACCCCAGTCGGTCGAGGCAGATGACCGTTCACACTGAGCCTGGTTCTGGTTCTGCCGGAGGTTTTCCTTCCCGTTAATGGGGAGTTTTTCTTCCCACTGTCGCTTCATGCTTGCTCAGTATGAGGGATTGCAGCAAAGCCATGTACAATGCAGATGACTCTCCCTGTGGCTCTACGCTTCCCCAGGAGTGAATGCTGCTTGTCGGGACTTTGATGCAATCAACTGGTTTCCTTATATAGGACATTTTTGACCAATCTGTATAATCTGACCCAATCTGTATAATATGATTGAACTTGACTTTGTAAAGTGCCTTGAGATGACATGTTTCATGATTTGGCGCTATATAAATAAAATTGAATTGAATTGAATTGAAGAGTTTGACAAAGGAACCCAACTCTTTCTCAGCAGGATGTGAGCTGTGACCACTCCCTACAGATAAAAGTCACAGCACACCTCTGCTTCAGTCTTGTCTTCTCCTACACACACTTCTCAGGAGACTGCTACTCTGGCTGGAGCCCTCAGAGGGGGGCTCCCACCCCAACTCCACAGCAGCTCTCTCAGACCATCTCTCCCTGGAGCAGACAAAGAAGGCCTGGACCACGAGGCCCTGGTCGGGCCTGAACGACACACAAGCCAGCAGCTGAGGGAAGGTTCCTGTACCAGCCATGCTTGATCCAGGGTCTGCTAATGCCATCTGCCGGCTTCAATAGAGGAGCTGACTGAATCCGGATAAACAACACACTGGGAAAGAGCTAAGTTTCACTCTGACTACTGCGCAAACCAGCCGCAAAGTACAGATCACCGAAACAGCTTTGTTCATTGTTGTCAGCTGTTGCAGGAAAGCAGACGCGAGACGATGGATGCCTCCCCAGACAAGCTGAACAATCCGACTATTGAATGGACATCGGTCCCGACCACACATGCGTGTTTCTGCTAGGCCTCAGAAACCCCAAGCATTCTCTCCACATGCTGTTGGTTAGCTCATGTGCGCCAACAACAAACCAACAACTTCCCTCCTTCAACGCTCCTTCCGTGAATGGCCAAACTGGACAGAACTGACACGAGACAAAAGACAGGTTTGGGCAGCGAGCTGAGGGTGAAGTTAAAAGGTTTACTGGGAAAAGTTTTTCAAACCGTTGGACACATGGTGTTTAGAACAAAAGGGCTAACAGGTAGCTCACGCTAGCCTTAATGCTATTAGCCTTGCTAACATCCGGTCCCGGACATTTCAAAAGGAGTTTGTTTAAAGCACAAAGCTTAATCGTTCGGCTCCGCCATCCTTCGATGGTGCTATGAGCCTTATTCCCGTGTCAATATGGTATATTAATGCCGGTTTTCAAGGATTTTGATAACTATAGACTTTAACCAGGTTAGCGACGATCGCTGCAGCGACCCCTAGGACCCGGAGGTAGAATCGCATAAACAAAGGCAAGCGGTTCTGAATTAAATGATTTTACAGGACAAACTGGTCCTCAGAATATTATTTCATCAAATACATACCCAGCCATCACCACATCTCAAGACGCCTTAAGATGTGTCTCAAGAAACATTTGTTGAGACGTCTTGAGATGTCTTGGTAAGTCAAGACGTGTCTATAAGACGTGTCTATAGACATGGGTCTTAAGATGTCTTAAGATGACTTGAGATGTCTTGGAAATATGAAGATGTCTTGAGATATCTGAAGATGTCTTAGAAAGGAAATTTAGTAAAATATCACTATTCCTTGGTAATAATTTATATATTTTTTGTTTATAGAAAAGAATGACAAACCCTGACGAGGAAAATACAGTTCAATGTATTGTAATTATTGCACATAGTATGAACATGTTAAGAGGATTAGGTTTACAAAATTGACATCAAGTAGTGTGTGTGTGTGTGTGTGTGTGTGTGGTAAGGTTACTCTGTATAAGAGTGTGGATATGCGTTTCTAAGATGCAATTTGTTCCTTGGATTGTGAATGATTTTTTTTTCAGCTAATTGACAGTACTGTCCATTGGTGGTAGCAGCAAAACTAACACTGCTAGCTGCTAATTTTAGCGTTCCCCATATTAGCCTCAGGCCTGCTTTGGTATACCAGCTTTGCTACCTCAGGATTATTTAGCCAGTATTCTTTCAACGCTGTTACATCAAAGTGCTGACATGTTGATTGTGATGGTTAATGTTGATGTCACTAATATTCCTAATCAACTATGAGTTGATTACACATTGCTACCTTTCAATCCATTTTAATTGACTTTTATTTTTATTAGTTTCTTTTCCATGTTCTATTTAGTAGTGAGTAGTGTTTTCTAGTATTTTATTAAGCAGAATAATTACCGCAACAGCAAATTATCAGTTTGATAAATAACTGGCAAATCGTAGATTTTTGTGATTATTTTGAGTCAGAATTTAAATGGTCTCTAAGAGTTACCTTATTATCTCCTTTTGAGTTAATAACTGAAAAGACAGACATTTTCATTAGTTTGTGATGAAGGAGTAATCATTAAAACTCCAACTGCAATTATAATTAGTTGTAAAAAGTAGTTAAAATGTTGTCAATAAGTAAATGACTCTATGCTTATTTTCAGATGTCCTAGAAAAATTTAATTTGCTTTGATTGCCACTAATCACCAAAAGTCTTTATTGGAAACATAAATCCACCTTCCTGAGCCATCCATGGAAACAGATGGCTGCTTTATTATTGGAAAACAGTTTTGTTGCTAGATGGACCCGATGAATTGATCAAAAACAGATCCTAAATGTAAAGAGATTTTCATTCAATCAAGAAGTAGTAAGGAAGAATGGCAGGTAGCCTTCAAAATATAACCATGTATAAAGATACATAATAGAGAAGAAAGATCAATAAGAGCAAGACAGAGAGAGAGAAGATGGCAGCTCGTGTAAAGTTGTACCTCCTATGCTACATGCTAAACTAGCATTAGCACCTCCTATGCTACATGCTAAGCTAGCATTAGCACCTCCTAAGCAGAGCTGCAGGCTTAGCCAGTTTTCTGGGGGAAAGCCTGCAACGAGTTGTGATGAAGAGGAGGAATCCATCAGCTGCTGAAAACGGCTCCTAAACTTTAGCTCCATCCACACAGTTAGCATGAAGAAGGAAATCTCCAAACCTGATGGGTGCAGCAGAACTCTGGGCTGGAAAACATCCCCCATCATTGGTGTCTCCTCTGCTGCGTCCTGCCGCTCTTTGAGCTCCTGCTTCCCTCCAGTTTCTCCGCTGTGCCTCCAGCTGCTGGACTTCTTTCCAGACTTCATCACCTGCAGCAGCTGCTGCTCTCTTTCAGCCTCACCAACACTCCCGATTCTGGCCTCACAGCAACACAAGGACAAAGAACCCGGAAGTGATCAACGTGAGTTGACACAAGAGTAGACCCCACATCGACCGCTTTCGCTTAAGGGCGCTGACGAGATTTGGTGGCGCCATCTTGGGGCGGTCGACAGCTCAGCTCAGCTCAGTGTAATAGAGGAGGCGCAGAATTAATTTTAATCAATTATAACTCGCTAAATATGAAACTAATTTTCACGTTTCTTTTTTTACTGAAAACTTTAAAACTATAGTTATTGTAACAAATGGTCCAGTGTATTTAAGTAATGTTATTGGGGTTAAAAGTAATAGAATATTCTGACAAGATGTATGTATGTTGCAAAACACAGCCACTCGTACATTTTTATAATTATTTATTACTATATACGCAAAGACATGTACATGTATATACACACACTATATATATATATATATATATATATATATATATATATATATATATATATACACCCCATTTTGAGCATGATATGTTAACTGAAACAAAAAAATCTGTATTTTCTCTTCTTTCTTATGCACTTCTTGTTACTGTGCACTATTTTATTTTTATATTTGTATCATGTTCGAATAAATTTCATTTCAAATATATATATATATATATATATATATATATATATATATATATATATATATATATATATATATATATTAGCACTTTTTAGCTAACTCGGGTACATTTACATTGTTTTAATGTTGATTAATGTACACTGTCCCCTTTTAAATAAAAAAATAAAAAAATAAAAAAATAATAAATATATATATATATATATATATATATATATATATATATATATATATATATATAGGGAAGCCCGTTTCCGCCACATGAAAGTAAAAAGATGGCACATAGAAAGTCATAATTATGAGATACAAAGTCATAATTATGAGATACCAAGTCATGATTATGAGATTCAAAGTCCTTATGACATACCATAGCAGTTGGAGACTGACCTTTGCGTAACAGCATTATCAGATTGAGGATGGGGAATAGACAGGGATCCATTTGATCTGTTTAGCCAAGTGGAATTTTTTTTTCTCTTTTCAATGGATTGTGAACATATTGAGGAGTATTTCCGACGTGGTTTAACAAATGATGAAATCCTTGCTTTGCTGGCCGAGGTTCATGGGATTACTCTAAGCAAGAGGACATTTGAAAGGATTCTTAGTAAGAAGAAACTTTGGCGCTGAAAGAACAAAACAGTTGATAGTGTTGTGGCAGCATTCATCCAACAGCAGCTTGAAACATCTGGACAGTGTCATGGATATCGATGGATGCACCAAAAATGTTGGATGAATGGTCTAGTAACAGACAGGGAAACAGTTCGAGTTCTTCTAAGCTTACTAGATGGTGAAGGAGTTGACCTAAGATCAAGAAATCGACTGCGGAGACGAGTTTACCATAGTTGTGGCCCGAACTATGTTTGGCATATGGATGGTTATGATAAGCTCAAACCATTTGGAATTGGAATTAGCGGTTGTATTGACGGTTTTTCTAGAAGACTGATATGGCTTGAGGCATACAAAACAAATAATGATCCAAAAGTCATTGCGGGGTACTATATTGATGCAGTGATTAAAGCTGAGGGTTGTCCTGAAAAGCTGAGACTGGATTTAGGGACAGAAAATGTTCATGTGGCTGATATGCAAAGATTTTTGCATTTTACAGAAAATCAACCTGAGAGAGCTATTTGGTCCAAGCAATGGAAATCAGCGAATTGAAAGAGGGTGGCTTGGAGCAATGCCTGTAAATGAGTTCAGCCACGCTGTTCCTCCAAGTAGGCTTGTCTCTCAACACCTCCGGTAGACTTATCTCATAGTTTGAAATTATGACTTAGTATCTCATAATTATGACTTTTTTATCTCATAATTATGACGTAGTATCTCATAATTTTGACTTTGAATCTCATAATTATGACTTTCTATGTGCCATTTTTGTTCATGTGGCGGAAACGGGCTTCCATAATATATATATATATATATATATATATATATATATATATATATATATATATATATATATATATATATATATATATAATATGACCGCATAATAAAAAAAAAATGTTAATCCACCTTAGCTGCTAAAGCCTTATACTCAGTCCCTCCCTCCACATCAGATCAAAGGTTTTTACCACATCAAAGAAAACTGCTTTGTTCTGATCCTTATTCTCCTACCTGCTGTAATTACAGAACCTCTTCTAGTATGAATTTTTACTTCAGTGTTCAGCCTGACACCAGTGCTCATGTTTAGTAGTGTGTAGTTTATGCTTGACTTAACTACAGACACAGGACTACAGGTTGCCCCTCTTGGGGCGTTTACATTGACCAAATACTTAAATAACCAATATTCTTTTCTTGTTTTATTATAACAATCAATATTATTCATTATAACTATTATTCATTGATGATGTCAGATTCGACTCATTTCAAAAATAAATTGACCAGTAAAATGAGTTCAAGGAGATGGCATTTTATTAAAATAGTTTGTTTTCTGCAAGACATTGGCAACTATTTTGATATATTTTGTTGGTAATTCTTTCTAAAAGCCCAAAAAATGTTGTGAAAAGCTTTCCAAATTTTTAGAACCTGTCCATAAGCTATTTTTGTTCCAGCTCAATGTGTTCAAAAGAAGCCTAATTGGGTGGAAACCTGCATAATTTGGAAACACTGACTACACTATTGCTTTTTTTTTTAGTTTTGGGATTTTATTGAGAATTTCTTTCTCAGCACTGTAGGAGTGGTCACAGACCCACTGTTGAGCCTGAAGCATATAAAATGTTTTTTGGAAAAAGTGTGCCCCCCTGAAAAAATGAAATGCCCCTCCCTGAAATTTGTTTCTGCAGCCAGCTCTGGCTTTAGGTATTGGTTTACCAGTTCTGACAGAAACACAAAATAAGTTTACAATAAATAAAAATTCTCTGACAGTAAACTAATGAAAATAAGTCATTTATTTTGCTTCAACAGAATGATTAAAAAAAATAAACCCATGAAAAAGGCCGGGGTAAAAATATTTTGATGCACACCCTTTTTAAGGCAATCATTCGATCAAACAATTCCTGTAACTGATTAGCTCACAAATTAGTCAATATGTGTATGCACTCACTATACTGTGTCTGATTTTTTGTGTGTAAACACTTTGTCCTGTTTTAAGATGAATAAACCCATAATATTTCTTGAATGCATTAGATTCATCTTATTTATTTGCCCTAGTTTTAAGAGTTTTTCTATAAAAGTGATTGAGAACAAAAACTGAAAGAAGCATTAACAGGCAAGTCTTGAGTTTAATTGACTTACTAACGTACTTGAAATAAATATTTCACAATTTGTTTTAAGACATTTCTCACTTGTCTAGAGCCTGGATATTTTTCTTTTTTTCAAGAATCTTACCTAGTGCAATTGTCTTACTGAACTGGCAGATTATTTCACTTAATTTGAGGAGATTCAGACTACTTCCAAACATTTTTTTACTTTTTTTTTTAGATAGTAACCAGTCTTTTTAAACAGAGTTAACATACTAATGATGATTAGGGTTCCAAGCCCGTGGTGCAGAAAGAACGGGCTATGCAACGCATAGCTGTTCGTCTGCACTGCAGTGCAGAGAACCCTATTGTTTTCCCTCTGTTTTTCCATGATTTATTAGGGTTCCAAGTCCGCAGCGCAGGCGAACTGCCATGCCGTTCGTCTGCTCTGTGAGCAGAGAACACTATTGTTTTTCGTGTGTTTTTAAATTATTTATTATTATTATTACGGAATTAAAACGCGTTGTGCGGCCCATGCGGACTTGTAATGAACCTATTTAATCAGGTTTCCAAGTACAGAATGTGCACCGCTACTCAAACCCAGAAATTCAGACCCCTCAACAACTAGGGGACGCTATAACAAAGGATAATGCGTTTCGGCCTATAACCACCAAACTACTGGTCCCACACTTCACATCACTTTGTTTATTGGATGATTCTGCAAAATAAAGGGGCACACCTCCGTTTGCCAGCTAGTTTTTGCGCTGCATGGCTACAAAGGTTAAACCTTTCTTGTTAAACTCCTCCTACATTTTTTGTGCAATCCGCGCAAAACTCCAAATATAACCGTGTAATAGACAAATAAAGTTAACGCGGCGGATTTTTTAATTTTGACTTTTTCGAAAAGTAACGCTAAAATAAGTGATTGTTAGCTAGCTAGCTCTAAATGGAATTGCTGATTATTCTAAAACCATAACAGATTTTAACATGTCCTTCATAACCCATAGTCCAAATAAGATTTTGCAGATGTGACCCGTGTTTGAGGATCATCCATCACTAGGGGGCGCTGTGATGTCAAGAAATCTACGCAAGAATGGCTGATCGCATTTTTACAAAACCTTCTTCATCCCCTTCCAGTAATAGCCCTGAACTAAAGTATTAAATATGGTAATGATTGAAACAAGTAGGTGGGGCCTATTTCCAAAAGTGTGAAAAAAACCTTGAAAACTTCAAAAAATTACCAAAAATAAATTTTATGGTGAAACAATCTCAGATTTTCAGGATGTATTCCTTGAATAAGGTGTAACGATTCTCTCACTGCATGTATTGAGGTTTTTGAAAGTTGCACACTCTGATTTTTTTAAAAGTTTGTAAAATGGAGAATTCAAATATTGTTCAATCCCCAAAAAAATGGCTTCTATTTGTAAAGCACATGCAAACTAAACATAGATTTCAGTTTGGTAAAAATCTAGGCAATTTTGACTTACTTACAAGATATTGAAATTTAAATGTGCAAGACTATAAAGTTTAATATTTTTTTTCTCTCAAACGCTTTTTTCAATGGGCATTTAAAAAATCACGTAAGTAGATAAAGCACTCTTGGAACTCCCTGAATATTTTCAGAACTTCAGAACTTACGTAAAATAACATATATATAAATATGAAAAATATGAAAAAATGTGGGCATGTAGGGAGTTCATTTAAAAATTCCTCTAAATGGCAGCATTTGATTATAAATGGATTTTTACATACACAGAAAGACCCTTCATTCAAAAGGGGCTGGGTGCTGCCGTTTTCCCCTCTCCCTTCTGGCAGCTGATGAGCGGGGGCCGCAATATATATATATATATATATATATATATATATATATATATATATATATATATATATATATATAACAAAAAGTTAAAAGCTGAAATGACAACAGTCATGCAAGACTGGAGAACAGTAGACTGGAGAACAGTAGAACTCAGTAGAATGAGAAATATAGGCCCTGATGTCCTCCAGTAGCCTAAGCAGCATAACTATATAGGTAGCTCAGTGTAACATAAGCCACTCTATCATAAGCTTTGTCAAAAGGGACAGTTTTAGGTCTAGTCTTAAAAGTAGACAGGGTGTCTGCCTCACGGACCAAAACTGGGAGTTGGTTCCACAGGAGAGGAGCCTGATAGCTAAAGGATCTGCCTCCCATTCTACTTTTAGAGACTCTAGGAACCACCAGCAGACCTGCAGTCTGAGAGCGAAGTGCTCTGTTAGGAACATACGGGGTAATCAGAGCTCTGATATATGATGGGGCTTGATTATTAAGGGCTTTATATGTTAGAAGAAGAATTTTAAATTCTATTCTTGATTTAACAGGAAGCTAATGAAGGGAAGCTAAAACAGGAGAAATATGATCCCTCTGGTTTATTTTCATCAGAACTCTTGCTGCAGCATTTTGGATCAGATGAAGACTTTGAACTGCATTTTGTGGACTTCCTGATAGTAAAGAATTACAATAGTCCAGCCTTGACGTAACAACTACATGGACTAGTTTTTCAGCATCGCTCCTGCACAGAATATTTGTAATTTTGGCAATATTCCCGAGGTGAAAAAAAGGAAACTCTGGAAACCTGTTTAATATGGGATTTAAAATGACATGTCTTGGTCAAAGATCATGATCAGTCGTGTGTCATCAGAGTGAACAGCAGGGGGCTCAGGACGAAGCCCTGAGGGGAGCCCTTGCTGAGGGTGATGACATCAGAGGTGTTCTGTCCGACCCGGACCGACTGAGGTCTGTTTGTGAGGAAGTCTAGCAGCCAGTTGCAAAGGGGTGTGCTGAAGCCCAGATGTTCCAGTTTTAACCACCAGATGCTGTAGGATGATGGTGCTGAACGCTGAACTGAAGTCCGGGAACAAGCTCAAGGGGGCGGGGCGTGGGTGGGCTTGGAACCCGTTAATAACTGCTTGCAGTTCTAGTTTTGTTTTGTTTTTTACTTGTTTTAATTATATGAATATGTTTTGTTTTTAACAGAAGATGGTGTATACACACGTGCAAAATAAACGTTTACAGCAATCTGTTTTATTTTCAAGGTTAACATATGTATACATTGTATTTCATCACAGCTGGCGGTTTTATTGCTTTTTTGATTTAAAACTTTGCTGTTACACTGTTACAATATCTAACAGATCTTATTGCTGTAGACAACAAAGGCAGAGATGGCCAAAGGCCTCTTAACCACATGGATGACCAACAACTCCTGTAATATGTTAAAGGGTAAATGGTGCTACTTACAACCACACGCTCTGTTCTCTGTGGACATTTTGGTTAATTTCTGTGAGGTAGGCTGTGCTTATAGGTCATGTCATGCAGAGGATTGTGGGATTCCTTATAACTCCTTACCACATTGTGACGGCCCTATGCAAAAGGAACTAAGACAGGAAGCACATAGTCTGAAAGGCTACTCTGGCTGGAAGAAACAAAATCAGAATAAAGTTTGCAAATCCACACATGGACAAGGGAATTCATTTTGGAGACATGTCCTGTGGTCTACTGACACTAAAATTCAACTGGTTGGCCTTAAGGACCATTGTTACATTTGGAGGCAGAAGGGGGAAGCTTTCAAGTCTGAGAACACCATCGCAACTGTGAAATATGGGTTGGTACCATCATGTTGTGGTTTTTTTTGTTATTTTGCTGTGCGCCAAAATTTCCTTCAATTGAATAAAAAAAACAAAGTCAAAATTTTTGTACACAGCTTTAATTGCTTCAGCTAGTAACCACAGATCAGACCCAAAATCTGGGTGCACTAATGCAGGGGTTCTCAAACTTTTCATAGCCAGGGAACCCTTAGTAGCTGGAACATTTTTTCCAATGACCCCTTTAGATTCTTCCTACTGATAGTACTTTTAAACAGCCCTTTGTACAGTTAAGCACATCAGGAATTATGTATATATTTTTTTTAAATATATAAATGCACCTAATATTAGAGATTTGCTGCTCCCTCCACTTGCTATCTATAGTTAATGTTATGTTTTATTTTTTTGTGCAATATTTGTTGTAATTGTGTAATTTTATCATATTAAAAAAATAAAAGGCAATGTCATCATCAAGAATAGGCCCAAAAGAACTGACCTTCAAAAACCCAAATCAGTTGATCACTAACTAATATGCTAAAGGTATAAAAATTAAGATTTTAACACTTTAAATTTTCTTCAAATATAAAAATGTAATGCTTCCAAATGATAAAATGTAAGAAGACAAAGTAATTCCAGTTAACCCCATTTGGTCCATTTATCAGATTAAAGACTTTTAATTGGTTACATTTTAGCAAAACAAACATCTTATTCAAACTATTGGTAGAAAACCAAAAAACATTCTTATGGATATCTTGTTCAGACTTTGTAACACACAGTCAAGCCATTCGTCAGTGACATCAATAACCTCTTGACAATTAGTGAGAAGTTTATTCTTGGAGGCATGGATGACAAACCAACTCTAAGATCATCTTCCACTTGTAAACCAGCTCTGCATTTGTTCTTCATTACAGTCAGAGGTGAAAATGTTGATTCACAGAGGTAAGTGGTCAGAAACGGCAGCAATATTTTCATGGCCTCAGCAGCCAGTTCAGGATACTCATGTGAGAGGGAGGCCCAAAAGTCTGCATGATTTTCCTGCTGGAATCTGGCCTTCAATGTTCTGTCACAAGATAACTCCTAGAGCTGTTCTTCTGTTTTACCTCTTAAGCCATTTCTTGTTGCAGCAGGTGAAAATGGATCAGCACCCTGTCCCAGGCATCAGTGTTCACATCAGAGAAATATGAGCTGAAGTTCTCACACAGTGATGTTAGGTGTGAAGTCACAACATCCCTCACAATAGCAACAGACAGCTTCTCATTGTTTAAAAAGTCCGTCAGTTGGGGCAACATGTCTGTTATTCTATCTTCTATTCTTCTACTTCATAAATGTGATTTTGTCTCTAACTTCAAGGATAGATGTGTAGCTTCCTTGGACGGAGAAGCTGAGGCTGTTCAATATATTGAATATGTCTGTTAGACAGGCTAACTTGGCAATGCAGTCTGGATCATGAAAGAAATGTGCAATGTCCATTTTTTTCCTCTCATAAATTCAGCCATTTCTCTATGTAGCTCAAAAACTCTCTGCAACATTTTCCCACGAGACAACCATCACACCTCAGTGATAAAGCAGTGCGTCATGTTCAGCATCCAGATTTGGACAAAGTTGACCAAACAGTCGTGATTGCAAAGCTCTGGATTTCACAAAGTTAACTGCAGTGATATCTGTGTTCAGAACAGAAGATCTGGGTCCATGTCTCTGGAAGCTATGACTGCTGATGCAGGACACAGTGGGTAGCTATAACACATGGATTGATGGATGTTATCCACGCTTCAACTCCACTCTTTGGGCCAATCATCACTGCTGAGCCATCCGTACAAAAAGAGAGACATTTTTTCAGCTCAGTCTCACTTCAGTCAGTAAAGCATCAACTAGCTTAAATATTTCCTCACCAGTTGTTCTGCCCAAGACCTCCTTGCAGAAACAAAAATCCTCCAAAATGTTTCCCTCCCAGGGATAGAGCACCAGAGCTATCAGTTGAGCAGCATTGGAAATGTCTGTAGATTCATCCAGCTGTATAGAAAACTGATCACATGAACACAGTCTATCCAATAACTGTTCCTGAATGTCAGCTGACAGTTCTTTAATTCTTCTTCTCATCGTGTCGTCTGAAAGTGGAACAGCTTTCAACTTGTTAGCTGCATCTGTACCAAGTAGAACCTCACACATGTCCACCACAGCAGGAAGCACACGGTCCATTCCTATTGAGTGTGGCTTCTTACTGTTTGCCATGCGCTACGCCACCAGATACAAAGCTTGTTTGCTAGCACTTAAAGACAAACACAATTTGGTCTCCCATCCTCATTGTCCATAAAGCCAAACTCAATGTAACTGTTGTCATAGTTCCTAATTTTATCTTATTTGGCTTTAACATTACACAATGAGGTAAAAGGAGTTAAATAAATGTCTATTGTGATACTTAGCTCAACAACGACGCATCCTCAGCAGTTTCTCCTCTGGACCAACAACATAGTTTCACGAACCCCGGAGGGGATACCAGTTTGAGGGCTGTTGCACTAATGGACTCAGGAATGAACCTCCAAAGGCATCTAAACTTTATTTCCAAGTCTGCCTTCTACAATCTGAAAAACATTTCCAGGATTAAAGGACTGATGTCTCAGTAGGTTATGGAAAAACTAATCCATGCATTTAATTTTAGTCAAATCAATAACTGAAACGGGGTTTTCACAGGTCCACCAACAAAGTCGATCAGACAACTGCAGTTCATCCAGAACGCTGCTGCCTTCTGCGTCTCACTAAGACTAAGAAAGTAGAGCACATCTACCTGGCTCTAATGTCCTTAAAGTGGCTCCCTGTATCTCAGACAATAGACTTTAAAAAACTTCTGTTAGTCTATAAATCCCTGAATTGCTTGGCACCTAAATAAATCACAGACTTATTAGTGTATCAACCACAGTGTACACTGTGACTTTCTCCTGCATTGTTTACATTTCAACTGTTTCACTGCTGCACCATATACTGTATTTTAAATCTACTGTAATCCACAAGGTGTATTCTTGCACAAATTCCCTTTGCACAATCAAGTCTACACATACAAATGGTTTTAAAAATACTCACCTGTACACTGTGACTTCTCCTGCATTGTCTATATTTAAATGGTTTACTTTTAAATCACTGCTGCACCTTATACTGTAATTTGATTTTTACTGCAATTTACAAGCTGTATGCAACGAAATTTCGTTCTGTACGCAGTCTGTGCATACAAAATGACAAATAAAGCTGTCTAGGTCTAAGTCTAACCATCCAGACCACTAAGTTCTTCTGATTCAAACCTAATCTGGTAAACAGCTAGTACTTGTATAGTACTTTAACTAGTCTTGACGACCCCAAAGCACTTCACAACTTGTAACAAGTTAACTTTCTATATTCTACCCATCTGGAACAAACTTCCAGAAGACTTTAAAAAGTGCTTGAAAGCCCAAGTTCTTTTAAATCAAGATTATAAACCCAGTTGCTTAGGATTGATTGAGTCTTCTAGTTAATGTTTTAACTGAAACATCATTCATTTAATCTGTAGTCTAACTATTTATAAAATCGTTAACATTTATTCTTAGTTTCACTTTTCCTACATTTTATTTCAACTTTTTCTTTACATTTTTATTTTCCTACGTTTTAATCATGTAAATAATTTTCATTAATCTTGTACTGAAACATGCTATATATATTAAGTTGCCTTGTCTTGCATTGCATGGTTCTTCATGTGTCTGTTTAAATTATATTTTCTGTTACATTTTTGTTCACATAGATCACAACAGAAAGGCTTCTGTCCTGTATGGATTCTCATGTGCGTGTTTAAATGTCCTTTTCGAGTAAATCTTTGTCCACATAGATCACAAGAGAAAGGCTTCTGTCCTGTATGAATTCTCATGTGTCTGTTTAAATTTCCTTTTCGACTAAATCTTTGTCCACAAAGATCACAACAGAAAGGCTTCTGTCCTGTATGGATTCTCATGTGTGTGTTAAAATGTGACTTGTGTCCAAATCTTTGTCCACATAGATCACAACAGAAAGGCTTCTGTCCTGTGTGGCTTTTCAAGTGTCTGTTTAAAGCGTATTTTTTAATAAATGTTTTGCCACAGTCTTTGCAGCTAAGCTTCACTCCTGTGTGGCCTTTCCTAGATGACTCCACATTATTCTTCTCTGTAGAAGATTTCTTATATCCAGAGTCTGACAAGTGTTTCAGCTCAGAAAGAGGGTGATCTACATCACTGTCCTCTTCATCCTCCTCAGTGTCTTCAGCCTCTGAAGAAGTGGAAGCATCTCCATGATCTTGTATCCTGATGGATTCTTCTCCATCATTCTCTTCTGGAATCTCTCTGCCTTTAATCTGGTCTGGATAAAGCTGTGAGAGCAGCAGAGACTGTTCATCATCCAGACTCTTTATTGGAGGAGCAGAGACTGGAAACCTGATGGCATTAATCACCTCCTTCCCATTGAGCTGCTCTCCTGGCAGACTGATGTAGACTCCCTCCTGTTCCTCCTTGATTTGGGGGGGCTTTGGGTCATGCAGATCAGCAGGAGGCCTGTGGTCTAAAGAAGCTTCTTCTTTAACAATCAACTGCTGCTTAACATCTGCAGGAAACATTTAAACACATTATGCACATTAGATAGAATTTGGATCTCAGACTAAACTGAGGCTCATTTTGATTAAGATATATTTAGGACATTTTGTTGGATTAAATTTTAGGACAGAATATGACACGATATTGACCTTTTCAGCCATGCTTTTAAAATAAAACCTTACGCTTTGTCAAATGTGCCTCTTTTGTCCATGTCCACCCATACGACGCACCGGATTATAAAGGGACTTTCAATATTTTTCCCCAAGTGTGTAATATCACTCTGTCCCTTCACGTACACAGCTCTCTATAAGTCTCTGTTAGGAGGACAGCGTAGTTGGACTACACCGCCCTGTTTCTAATATAAGGCCAAAATAAACGTAACTTTTATACTGAATTAACCGACTAAGTTTATTGTTACTAGCGCGTACTCCAGGCGCGAGCCGCCTTACATGCATGCACTTCTAGTTTAGACATTACAATCAGGCAGTCTTGTAGACAGCTCAGGGGTTTGATCAGGTACCGTAACGCTCCAATTATCCATTGAGTGGAGCGGTTTTGTTGCTTAACAAGGTCGTACTTACAGATTTTAGGTCAATTGTTGTTGCGCTGACCTGCCAGCACTTTTCCTGTAAGACAATGATTAGGGCATAAATGACACCTGGGAGCTGTGCTCATCAGCAGGTATGTGTGAGAGACACACTGCAAACTGACAGCAGAGAAGCAAGGACCCACTGACAAACACTTAAGGGGCAGCCGGTAAGAAAAGAAGTGGTATTTTAGATTCCTGCAGCTGCTCCAGAGCCTCTGCTCTTCACCTGAGCCTGGCACACCTGGAGGAGAAGAACACGCACGTGTGGATGCTGTTCCTGGACTTCAGTTCAGCGTTCAACACCATCATCCCACAACATCTGGTGGAAAAACTGGAGCATCTGGGCTTCAACACACCCCTACGAAACTGGCTGCTAGACTTCATCACCAACAGACCTCAGTCTGTCCGGGTCGGACAGAACACCTCTGATGTCATCACCCTCAGCAGGGGCTCCCCTCAGGGCTGCGTCCTGAGCCCCCTGCTGTTCACCCTGATGACTCACGACTGCGTCCCCAGGTTCACCACCAATCACATCGTGAAGTTTGCAGACGACACAACGGTGGTGGGCCTCATCAGAGACGACAACGACCAGGACTACAGAGAGGAGGTGGAGCAGCTGGTGGGCTGGTGCAGAGAAAACAGCCTGATCCTGAACGTGGAGAAGATGAAGGAGGTCATCGTCGACTTCAGGAAGAACCGGCCTCACCGCGCTCCACTGCTCATCAACAACTCAGTGGTGGAGGTGGTCAGCAGCACCAAGTTCCTGGGGGTACACATCACGGACAACCTCAGCTGGACTGTGAACACCACGTCAACTGGTGAAGAGGGCACAGAAACGACTGTACTTTCTGTGGAGGATGAGGAGAGCCCGCCTGCCCCCGCCCATCCTCACGACCTTCTACAGAAGCACCATAGAGAGTATTCTGACCAGCTGTCTCTCTGTGTGGTGTGGAGGCTGCAGTGCCTCCGACTGGAAGAACGTGAGGAGAGTGGTGAGGACAGCAGAAGGGATCATCGGGGCTCCTCTTCCCTCCATTAAAGACATTTCATCTCAGCGCTGTGTGTCTCGAGTCCGTAACATCATCAGGGACCCCTCAGACCCCCACCATGGACTGTTCTCCCTGCTGCCTTCTGGAAAGAGGTTCCGCAGCAGGTCCACTAGGTTCTGCAAAAGCTTTTTCCCTGCTACCATCAGACTGTTGAACTGCTGAAGTATAAAAACGGACTGTGTACCACACTCGACTCGCTGATTTGCACATTTGCACATTTGTATCGTATCCTGCAAAATTGCTGCTGCACCTTACCCAGAAACGTACTGCAAAACTGTTTACAATGCAACTGTCTACTTTAAATCACTGCTGCACCTTACTGCATAGTTGTTTACATTTGTTTACATTGTTTACATTTCAACTGCCTACTGCTCACTGCTGCACTTTATCCGGAAGTCAATTGAAACTTATCCTTGTAAGTGACTGCGATTTATCACTGCACTTTATCCATTACTGTAATTCACTGTCAGGTATCCTGTAGAGTTACTGCAATCTTTCTGAGCTGTTTGAAAACGAAATTTCGTTCTGTATGCACTCTGTGTATACAAAATGACAATAAAGAAAGTCTAAGTCTAAGTCTAAGTCTAATGTGTGATGGTTGCTGTGTTTGGAGTCCTACTTACATGGTTTGTGCACCTGGACTGTGAAGGTGGATGCAGTGAGGTAAAACAAACATGCATTTCACATTGTAAATAATAAGTTTGGGGATATGTGTGACGTGGGTATATGTTTGGGCATAGTGCAATATGATGGTAAATGAGCCAGTGGGATTTTAGATTGGTTGGTACATAAAAGTAACTTTTATGAATCTCTGCTAATGGACATGGGAATTAGATTGGTTTAATTGTTGTTTATGGTATTAAGGGATTTGTGTGTTGTAAATATTAATTTTTCAAAGGTTTTTACTAGTGTTGCGCCGATGCCATTTTTTGGCCCCGATACCTGGCTGTGCAGTATCGGCCGATACCGATACCATTACTTTAAGATTTATGTGTGTGTGTGTATATATGAAGAACTGCATACTACTTGGACGTAAAATAATTGCTATCATGGCTTTGTCAAGCTGCTACCTTATTAAAGCAGGAAAAAGACTAATGCAAAGTGAATCCAGTAGAACTAGTGAGTGTCGGGAGAGAGAAGGCTGCGTTCAAGTGACATACAAACATCAAAATGGTATCTGTGACCTATTTGTTGGTACTCGCCGATACCGATACCACCATTTTAGCGCGGTATCGGCGCCCCGGCCGATACTGGTATCGGTGCAACTCTAGTTTTTACCTGACTGGTGTCAAAGCACTGTTCACTGAGAAGAAAAGAATCAAACAAAATAAAGAATGGGAAAAAGATTCAACTGTTCAGTCTGAGTGTGGGGTGCATTGACAAAAGCACTTGACAATTGTACCACATAAGATCAGTAAGTAAGCGCAACTTTAATCACATATCAAGCGGATATGTCACTTTTTGAGAACATTTAAAGACTTTAAGTGTCCTTTATAGTCCGAAAAATACGGTAATAAAATGATTGCCAGGAGACGTCATTTTAGTTAAATGTAGAAATTTTGACTATTCTGCCACAACATGACAACTAAAGTGTTTTGATATCATTTTCTGATTAATTCCTTCCAAAAAACTCTCCAAATTATGTGAAAATGTTAACCCACCCAAAGCTATTTTTCCAGCACAATAAAACACACACGAAAATGCACGAGGGGCTGGTTTGAAAAATCTACACATTAGAAAATTATATTACATCTAACTTTACTGAACATACTTAAATACAGTGCACAATGTATTTTCATACATGTTTATTTTGCTCCATGTTTAAGGTTTGCAACAAGACAATAACTATGAAAATCTATTGAGGTTTTTGTCAAGTTTTGCTTGAATAAAAATGCTGAAAGTTCACTGCTCCTGCTAAATATTACACAGAGCAGAGCTGCCGACCGTCCAAAGATCGCGACTCAAATGTTGTCATCGGCCATAAGCGATAAAGGTTGATGCTGGGTCTACTCTTTAAAGAAAAGGGGTTATACATAAAGCATAATACTTTACTACACTTTTAACACGAGTTAAAGAGAGGTTGAGATTTGGGCTGTTTTCTTTTTTTTTAGTTGAGCAGGTTTTACGTTGTGTTCAGGTTGCAAACTTTTGTCCATTTTAAACCGGTTCCATTTGGCCAGGCTTGGATCCACTAGCTTTCTGAGCATTTTGATTATTGTTTTTTTCATTAGCAGTGTGGCTTTTTTCATGTCTGCTCAAGAATAAGGCCAATCGGAGCGGAAAAGGGACACAAAGTGATGTGAACAGGCTTTTTTCGATGATTGGCCAAGTACACAGAAGGTTTTTGATGTAGAAATCAAATGAAAAGTTACATTTAGAGTGACGTCATTAATATTCAGGACCACCAAAAAAACAAAGAAACAAAGAACTTTACGGTAAGACCCCTGTGCGGATGGACTCTGCGTCTATACCAATAAAAACTGGTGTAAAAATGCTAAAATAATCAAAAGTTTTTGCTCTCCGGACATCGAGACCCTGATTATTAGCTGCAGACCTTTTTATCTGCCTAGAGAGTTCACTGTGGTTATTATAACAGTGGTGTATGTACCTCCGAGTGCTAATAAAAAAAGAGGCCATGAGTGTTCTGTACCGGACTATCTGCGAGCTGCAATCTGCACACACAGAGGGCATTTTCATCATAGCTGGGGATTTTAACCAGGCTAATCTGAAAACTGTTCTCCCTCATTAGGATAGGAGCACGTAGAATCAGACTGAGCTGACATTTTGTCTGATAGGAAGCTGATGAATCCAGAGAGTTTTGTCCTTTAGCTACAACACAGGACACTGAAACAAAGTAAAGCAATCCTTACTGTTGATAGGAGCAGCAGTTAATGGAAAGCTGCTATCAGTCTCCTCCTTCACAAGGAGCTGCTCTCCTTCCTGACGGGCCCCGGGTTCCTCCTGTTCCTCCTTTATGTGGAGGGACTCTGACTCCTGCTGCTCCCCCTCAGGACTCTGTTCTTCAGGAGCCTCTTCTTTAACATCTGCAGCCAACACTGAAACACATTACATGCTTTATCAACAACTAGATCTTTACAGTTTCACCCTAGAAATGATCAACGGTAAGTTTAGTGTCATTCTGTTCTGCAAATTTAATGAAATTATTCTGTTAAAACATTTAATAACGGCTAAATTGGATAGATTATGACAGTTAAATAAATACAAGAGATAGAATATGACAGTTAAACATTGATTTATAAGTATATATTTGTTATATGAATATATATATTCGTAGCTGATTAATTAAACAGTTATTGAGTAAATGTCTTGTTATTGTTTTGTTGCATTTAATGACACACAGTTTTATATTATTAGCTTCTTTTTGCCCCAGTATTTATTTAAGTGAGTCACGGATTTTTTTGAGAATTTATTCTAAATGTTGGCAGCCAGAAGAAAACATCCAGTCCTCTTTCTAAACAAGATAAACCAAAAAGCGTTTTTCGAGGGAATTTTTCCAAGCACAAAAATAAAACTTGATGCTGAATGTTGCTACATGCTAAGCTAGCATTAGCACGTCCTATGCTACATGCTAAGCTAGCATTAGCACCCTCTATGCTACATGCTAAGCTAGCATTAGCACCTCCTAAGCAGAGCTGCAGGCTTAGCCAGTTTTCTGGGGGAAACCCTGCAACGAGTTGTGATGAAGAGGAGGAATCCATCAGCTGCTGAAAACGGCTCCTAAACTTTAGCTCCATCCACACAGTTAGCATGAAGAAGGAAATCTCCAAACCTGATGGGTGCAGCAGAACTCTGGGCTGGAAAACATCCCCCATCATTGGTGTCTCCTCTGCTGCGTCCTGCCGCTCTTTGAGCTCCTGCTTCCCTCCAGTTTCTCCGCTGTGCCTCCAGCTGCTGGACTTCTTTCCAGACTTCATCACCTGCAGCAGCTGCTGCTCTCTTTCAGCCTCACCAACACTCCCGCTTCTGGTCTCACAGCAACACAAAGAACCCGAAAGTGATTAGCGCGGCTGCGTCACTACCATAGACATAATATAAGAGTAGACCCCGCATTTACTTTCGCTGCGCAGGAATTACGGCCGCCATCTTGGGGCGGTCGACCTGCTAACCAATCCTGCTGATTAAGGCTGAACACACTAATGATACCTCAGCACTGTGCGGCGTGTTTACTATCTACGTCAGGGCTCGAGAGATAACTTTTCACAAGTAAGATGAAAAGACATTGTTTATATTTTTCATTACAATGTGATTTTTCTAATATTAGGTACAGAGAAACAGGTCTACACGTCCAAGTCTTTGTGACTTAGTCTCTCCATAATTGCATCTGCTCCGTGAAGGAATCAGAGCTTTGTTAGACAGTAGTGAATAAACAGTTTATATATATATATATATATACGCCCTCTGGTTGTCATGTGTGTATGTCAGATGTTGTCATCACATACAGAAATACAATTGCAATCATATTATGAGTAACAAAAGCTTTTAATGACTGTCACGCCAACTGACAGAAAGCACGACGGAAACACCAAAAAACTTTCTTCATTCACTTCCAAAAACAAAACAAATTTTCAGGTGGACCTGCAGGGGGCAATCAATCATTTGCATTTTTTGCAACATAACCAGAAAAGCACCCCAACCGACTTCCTGTCAAGAGGAGGAACTTCCTGTTAAACGGCCATCTTGAACATCAGTTCAATACATGCTGTGGAGGACAAAGGAGGAAGGTTTGTTGAGAGCAAAAGCTTAAAGAAACAAGCAAACCAAGAAAACTAAAATCCCTCAGTTCACCGTCAAACGCAACTGGTAAGAGATTTGACTTTCTTGAATTATTCACCTGTTGTTGTGGAAGGTGAAAAGGATAAACTTGTGCTTAACTATGTGCTCCACATGTGCACATGTAAAATGTTTGTCTCAGTTGGCATCTGACTTAGTTTATTCTAATGTTAGTGGCTTTCAGTTAATCATTGTCGCTTAGTCTGCCTAGTTTGAAGTCTGAAGTTTATGTTAAGCTTGACAATGCAGCTTATTGTTTAAGTTAGTGAATCAAACCAGTCCAATTGTTTGGATCAGTAAACCTGATGGCTTTATTGGACTTGTGCTTTTGTTTGACACTCCACTATTTGCATATCTTAGTTACTTCTTAAGTTAAATGTTAAACAAGATATATTTATGTGAGATTAATGCTAAAACTTAAAGTATGTTGGCACTTATGCTGATTTGATGCTAAGGCATTGCTAGTTTGGTTGCACTCAGTTAATTGTAATTAACTAACCTTTTTACATTTTAATGATTTGTTTGTTTAAACTTGAAATAACACAATATCTCCTGTACTCTTGTGTTCAAGGTTTTCAACCTGAATGACTGTATGACCCCTTCACCAATCAAATCAAGAAAACAAATTTCAATAATAAACATAAAAAAAAAGGGGAAATCCTTGTTCTGAGTTGTTCCTTGCTGACTGGGCTCTTTCAAGTGGAGCATTACTGAGGGAAAAAATCAAAATCACAACAAAACTGGACAGTTGAAAACCAGCGTGGCAACAGTGACTAAGGATAAACGGCCTTCAGTCAACCTTGTCTACGCGAGGAAACACCGCAAGAATGGCGGAAGAAGCCACAGGAAAAACCATCAAACAGCTGAAGACAGAGAGGACTTCAGCAAAAGCGGCCTTCACGAAACAAGCAAACTACCTGTTAAGAGTGACTGGAGACCTGATGAAGTCAGAACTTCAAACGGAGTATAGGAAACTCTGCACACTCTCCAGGGAAGTCAACGACCAGTACGAGCTCGGTCTACTAGCAGAGGTTGACGAAGGGGAGAAAGAGGTGAAGCTGCAACCAAACGAAGAGAGCGACCTTTCAAAGACCACAGAAGACTGCAGGAACCGACTGGAAGAAGTCAGAACAAGTGTACAGTCCAGTCTCTGGTCAAGGTACGCCGAGGGGGAGCTGACCTTTGCCATTGAGGAGGCAGAGTCAGCATGCGAACAGGCTCGTGGCATCCCTGTGTCCCTCATCAACAAAGATGCATATGAGCACAAGGTGGAAACCGGAAAGCAACTTGTCGCAGAGGCAGTGGCTGCACTCAAGGAATGGGATGGATGGATTCCCAATGAGGAGAAGACTGAATTGGATGGCAGGTTAAAAGGCTTAAGGAAGCTGAAGAACAATCTTGTGGCAAAAAAGGCTGAATTCCTAATCGTGCAGAGAACTGCAGAAGAGGAGAGGCGGGATTCTTTTCAAGCCAAGTCAGCACCTCAGCCAGCCCAGCAGACTATCCTCAAAATAAAGCCCACCAGCCTGCCCAGATTCCATGGATCAAGAAGGGAATTCTACCAATGGAAAAAAGACTGGGAAAATCTGCAGCAGCAAGGCGAGCCAACCGGCTCGGCAGAGGCAAAAAAGATGCAACTCCTGGACAGCATGGATGATAGAATCCGCAAAGACCTCCGGCTCTCCACCTACAAGTCTGCCGAGGAGATGTTCAAGGTCCTGGGAAACAGGTTTGGGAATAAAACTACCATCGCCCTGGAGATCATCGAGGACCTGGAGAAGATCCCACCTCTAAAATTCCACCAGCCCAGGAGGATGATCGAGCTCATCCAGTCTGTCGAGAAGGCCTTGAGCGACCTTACAGAGCTCGGAAACACCGGAGCCATCAAAAACCCTCTTATAGTCAGGTCGATCGAGGGCAAACTGCCAGACACGATGAAGAGGGATTGGCTAGTCTACATGGTAAATCCAGAAAATGCAGTCACACCAGACAACCACTTTGACAAGCTCCTTGCCTACCTGAAAACTCAAGAAGAGGTCTTGGAGAGACTTGAGCAACTTGGAGTGTGTGAGAAGCCGGGCAAGAGGCCAGCGGACTCCAAGAAGTATGCCTCTACCAAGGCCACGAGTAAAGAGGGATGTGTTGTCTGTGGTGACGAGCGCCATGCAGAAAAGCTCTTCTTCTGCAAGAAATTCAAGGAGCTGAAGGTGAAAGACAAATTGAGTGCTGTAGAGAGGCTGGGAGCCTGCACAAAGTGTTTGGAGTGTCATGACGGAGACAGTACCTGCAAAGACACTTACCTGTGTAAAAAGCTGGGCTGTAGGAGAGGCCACCACTTCTTCCTGTGCCAGAAAGCAGACCCTAAAAAAGAGGAAACTGAGACAAGGGCAACCATGAAGAGGCATAAACTGACAGAAGAGCAACAGGAATTCGTGTCAGAACTGTCCCCTGAAATGGCAGAAAAGTTTAAAAGGGCCTTTACAAATGTGTCTGCAAGATCTCTCTGCACCGACAAGCCTGCAGGCATGAAAGTAAGTGCAGTTGCAGAGCTCCCTGTGATCCTCATGCTCCTTGAAGTCACGACCAATGCAGGTCAAAGGATCGGAACTCTAATCGACTTAGCCTCCGACACGAATTACATTACCCACCGTGCAGCTAGGAGACTAGATCTGAGGAGCGAAAAGATCACACTTGTCGTCCACGGGGTTGGAGGAATGGCCCTAAAAGTCAAAACAAGGCGATACCATCTCAGAGTGAGAGTTAAGACCCCCAAAGGAACGGAACGTGCCCATGAACTCCTCTGCTATGGCTTGGAAGACATCGCTAAAGTACAAAACCCAGTCACTCCTGAACAGCTGAAGAAGTTCTTTCCAAACACCAACTTGGATGATCTGCATAGGCCAGAACAAATCGAACTCCTCATCAGCCATCGCGAGGGACGACTTGTACCGCAGAGGATGAAGGTGGTCGGTGACCTCATTCTCTG
Source organism: Fundulus heteroclitus (assembly GCF_011125445.2). Classification (NCBI taxonomy): domain Eukaryota; kingdom Metazoa; phylum Chordata; class Actinopteri; order Cyprinodontiformes; family Fundulidae; genus Fundulus; species Fundulus heteroclitus. Next base: position 2,882,044 of record NC_046384.1, read on the forward strand.
GGACGGCCCACTGGGGAAGACGGTCGGTGGAACGCACCCGGACCTCTTCGAAAAAGTAGGTCTGGCAGCACACACCTCAAAAACCCATTTTGCAAGATCCATGAGGGCGACAGCTGTGAGGTACCAAGAACTCCTTGACACGGATGGGATCTCAGCTGAAACCAAAAGCACTGTAGCCAACAAAGAATTCCTCAACTGGTGGAAATGGGACAGTATTGGAGCAGCTTGTGAACCAAAGTGTGGAGGGTGCAGATGCGGAAACTGCCAGCCAGGAGGAAAAGAAATGACGCTGAGTGAGGAGAGGGAACTGGAGATCATCAGAAGAGGCCTCACCTTCATCAACACGGACGATCACAGCAGTGAATCCCATTGGGATACAAAGTATCCATGGATCGAAGATCCAACTTCTCTGCCAAACAACCGAAGTGGAGTGGAAGCTACTTTCCTGAGAACAGAGAAGCAGCTCAAAAGAGAACCAGAGTGGAAAATGGCGTATGCAGCTCAAATCCATGAAATGGTGGAGAGAGGAGCAGCAAAGAAGCTCACCAAAGACACAGTGACCAACTGGACAGGACCAGTATGGTATGTCAGCCACTTGGTAGCGCCAAATCCACATTCCACTACAACACCTGTACGCCTGGTGTGGAATAGCAGCCAGAAATTCAAGGGCACAAGCATGAATGATCTTCTGCTGAAGGGACCCGACGTACTCAACCCGATCAGGGCAGTGCTACTCAGATTCAGAGAAGGGGTGCATGCCGCACTCGGAGACATCAAGAAGATGTACAATTCGGTGTGGTTGGAAGACCTGGAAGTACACCTACACAGATTTCTCTGGAGGGACACAGAAGACGGAGAACTTGAGGAGTATGCCATAACAAGAGTCAACATCGGTGACCGGCCAGCAGGATGCATTGCACAGCTCGCCATGAGAGAGACTGCAAAGCTACCCATGTTCACTCACCTGGAGGAGGAGCGCAGGATCCTGGAGGAAGACTCCTATGTTGATGATATACTTACCTCCCAAAATGACCTGGAACAGCTGGACAAAAACATCACAGGAGTTGAAAAAATCCTGAAAGCAGGCGGATTCTTCCTAAAGCCCTGGGTCCGGTCAGGCCAAAGTGGGAGGGACAAGCTCGCAACAGAGACACCAGCAAATAAAGTCCTTATTCTTCCAAATCAAAGAAGAGAAGATGATGACAAAGCCCTGGGAGTCGGCTATCTGGTTGAAAGTGACAAACTGTACCCAATGACCTCAGTCAACTTCTCGAAGAGGAGAAAGAAAATGAGAGTAGGTCAAAATCTCCTTGAGAGAGAGGTGAGAGGAAAAACTCCCAAGCCTCTGACTAGGAGACAGCTGTTGAGCCAAGTGGCTAGCCTTTATGACCCAATAGGTCTTGTCACTCCTGTAAAACAGAAGGGTGCCATCCTAGTGAGGAGAGCCTTCCAGGAGGCCGGAACCAACACAGCCCGAGACACCTGGGACAAGCCACTGTCAGAAAAATTGAGGGAAGAAGCAATCCAGCTTTTTGAAGAATACATCCGCCTCAGCCAAATAACCTTCCACAGAAGCCTCACACCATGCAACTGGACCAAAAGACCATGGGGGATAACATTCTCTGATGGAAGTGACCAGAGCTATGGAGCCGTGGTGTATTTCAGGTGGGAGACTACAGAAGGCATCGAAGTCAGACTCGTCGAGTCGAAAGCAAAGCTTACACCACTCGACCAGAAGGGGGAACCAGTCAAAACTGAAATCTGTGGTGCTGTTTATGCTGTCCGCCTAAGAAGGTACATTGAGAAGCACTCTCGAATGGAGATTGAAAAATGGCTCCACCTGCTGGACAGTCGAACTGTGTTGGGAGCAATCCAAAGAGACAGCTATGGATATCAGACATTCTTTGCGAATAGAGTCGGAGAAATCCAGAAGACCACATCCCCGGATGAGTGGTGGTGGATCCAGGGAGACCTCAATGTGGCAGACATCATAACAAGAGGTGCAGCCCCAGAAGATCTTAAAGAGGGTTCTGTATGGCAGAATGGACCAGACTTCCTGAAACTACCGGTGGAAGAGTGGCCAAAAAAGTCTGCCAAAGATGTTGCAGCCCACGCCAGAGAAGGGATAAACAAGCTTCAAAGGAAGTCCTTCTCAGGAGCACTGACCAGAGCACAGCTCAAAAAAGCCACACACGATGTGCCATCTAGTGGTACAAGCGGCCCAGAGACAGTCGCAAGCAAGAGAGAGACTGATGCTCAGCAAAGCACTGCAGATGGAACGGGGCCCAGGACTCAACTCCGAAGACCACCAGCTGGTTCTGCAGTAAAAGAACTGATCAATGTCAGAAGGTTCAGCAGCTTGACCAAGATGACCAGAGTTATTGCCTGGGTGTGGAGAGCTGCAATGAAGTGGAAAAAATTGCTGGGCAAAACCCAATCCACAAGTAAACCAAAGTGGGAGGTGCTATCAGCAGAGAAGCTAAAGTCCAGAGCCAAACAAGCTGTACTTACCGTCGGCGAGTATGAAGATGCTCAGAGAGACATCTTCCTCGCAGCACAAGAGGGTGCATGCTTCCAAGACGCCACCCTCAACAGACTGGTGGTGTACAAAGATGCAGAAACCGGACTCTTAGTCTGTGGAGGAAGATTTCAGATCTTTGATAACGACAAAAGCGCTGTACCAATCTTACCATGTGATGCATGGATATCCTCTCTGCTGGCACAAGAAGCCCACAATGTAAACCACGAGGAAATAGCAGGTACACTGCTGAGAATGAGAAAAAAAGCATGGGTCACAAGAGGCCGGAAGCTGGCTCAGAAGATTGTGGACAGCTGTGTGACATGCAGAAAGGCCAGAGCTAGAAAGTGCCAACAAATCATGAGTGACCTCCCATCCGAACGGATAACACCAGCCAGGCCATTTGAATTCACAACATTGGATCTATTCGGACCTTATGAAGTGAAGGATGAAGTGAAAAAGAAATCAAGGCTCAAGGTATGGGGGTTAGTCTTCTGCTGTATGGCATCCAGAGCTCTGCACTCAGATGTTGTAAGTGACCAGTCTTCTGAAGGTTTCCTACTGGCCTACAAAAGATTCACAGCACTAAGGGGACATCCAAAGAAGCTGTGGTCAGACCCTGGGAAAAACTTTGTGGGTGCCAGACCTGCTCTCAATGACCTGTACACCTTTCTTGGCCAGCTGCAATCGCCAGAGGTTGAGAATGAAGTCTCCAAGCATGGGACAGAATGGAGCTGGAAACTTCACCCCGCTGATTCCCCTCATAGAAATGGAGCTGCAGAGGCTGCTGTACGCACCGTGAAGCGCGCCCTGCACAACCTGGGAGGAGACGGGTCCTTCACTTGGGGTGAGTTCCAAACCTTCCTCTACATGGCTGCAAACCTTGCCAATGAGAGACCCATAGATGCCAGAATCCAAAGCAGAGAGGACTGTGTAGAGTACATCAGCCCGAATTCTCTTCTACTCGGGAGAACAGGACCTAGAGGAGACCTCGGAAGCTTTGATTTTGATGGCTACCCCTACAAAAGGCTAAGAGTAATTCAAACAGAAGTTGACCAGTTCTGGAGAAAATGGAGCCAATTGGCAGGGCCCAATCTCTTCATCAGGAGCAAGTGGCACACAACACACAGAAATGTAGCCACAGGAGACATCGTCTGGCTGGCCGACCAAAATGCACTGAGGAGTCAGTACAAACTGGCCAGAGTCATCAGCGTCAATCCTGACAAGAAGGGCGTTGTCAGAGATGTTCATGTCCGAACCTTCCCCAGCTACCCAGTCTCAACCATTAAATCGGACCAAAGGTCAACAAGAAAACATTCAACAAAAATCCCCTCTACAATTCTGCACAGGGATGTACGACGGGTCATTGTTCTCCTACCTATTGAAGAACAAGAATCATCATCAATAATCAGAACAACAAAGACTGATCATCCACAACCCTTGTGACCTCTCTGAGTTTCAAAACCGAGAGGTCAAGTGGGAGGTGTCACGCCAACTGACAGAAAGCACGACGGAAACACCAAAAAACTTTCTTCATTCACTTCCAAAAACAAAACAAATTTTCAGGTGGACCTGCAGGGGGCAATCAATCATTTGCATTTTTTGCAACATAACCAGAAAAGCACCCCAACCGACTTCCTGTCAAGAGGAGGAACTTCCTGTTAAACGGCCATCTTGAACATCAGTTCAATACATGCTGTGGAGGACAAAGGAGGAAGGTTTGTTGAGAGCAAAAGCTTAAAGAAACAAGCAAACCAAGAAAACTAAAATCCCTCAGTTCACCGTCAAACGCAACTGGTAAGAGATTTGACTTTCTTGAATTATTCACCTGTTGTTGTGGAAGGTGAAAAGGATAAACTTGTGCTTAACTATGTGCTCCACATGTGCACATGTAAAATGTTTGTCTCAGTTGGCATCTGACTTAGTTTATTCTAATGTTAGTGGCTTTCAGTTAATCATTGTCGCTTAGTCTGCCTAGTTTGAAGTCTGAAGTTTATGTTAAGCTTGACAATGCAGCTTATTGTTTAAGTTAGTGAATCAAACCAGTCCAATTGTTTGGATCAGTAAACCTGATGGCTTTATTGGACTTGTGCTTTTGTTTGACACTCCACTATTTGCATATCTTAGTTACTTCTTAAGTTAAATGTTAAACAAGATATATTTATGTGAGATTAATGCTAAAACTTAAAGTATGTTGGCACTTATGCTGATTTGATGCTAAGGCATTGCTAGTTTGGTTGCACTCAGTTAATTGTAATTAACTAACCTTTTTACATTTTAATGATTTGTTTGTTTAAACTTGAAATAACACAATATCTCCTGTACTCTTGTGTTCAAGGTTTTCAACCTGAATGACTGTATGACCCCTTCACCAATCAAATCAAGAAAACAAATTTCAATAATAAACATAAAAAAAAGGGGAAATCCTTGTTCTGAGTTGTTCCTTGCTGACTGGGCTCTTTCAAGTGGAGCATTACTGAGGGAAAAAATCAAAATCACAACAAAACTTGACAATGACAGAATGAGTTAATACAGCAAGTCAATATTTGCAGTGTTGACCCCTCTTCTTCAGGACCTCTGCAATTCTCCCTGGCATGTTCTCAATCAACTTCTGGACCAAATCCTGACTGATAGCAGGCCATTCTTGCACAATCAATGCTTGCATTTTGTCAGAATTCCTAGGTTTTCGTTTTTCCACCCGTCTCTTGATGATTGACCACAAGTTTTCAATGGGATTAAGATCAGGGGAGTTTCCAGGCCATGGACCCAAAATCTCTGTTTTGTTCCCTAAGCCAGTTAGATATCACCTTTGCTTTATGGCAGGGTGCTCCATTATGCTGGAAAAGGCGTTGTTCATCAGCTCTCGGAGGACATTCTGCTACCATTCTTTATTCATGGCTGTGTTTTTAGGTAAGACTGTGAGAGAGTCGACTCCCTTGGCTGAGAAGCAACCCCACACATGAATGGTTTCAGGATGCTTTAAAGTCGGCATGAGACAAGACTGGTGGTAGCGCTCACCTCGTCTTCTCCGAACAAGCGGTTTTCCAGATGTCCCAAACAATCAGAAAGGGGATTCATCAGAGAAAATGACTTTACCCCAGTCCTCAGCAGTCCACTCCCTGTACCTTTTGCAGAATATCAGTCTGTCCCTGATGTTTTTCCTGGAGAGAAGTGGCTTCTTTGCTGCCCTCCTTGAGACCAGGACTTGCTCCAAGAGTCTCTGCCTCACAGTGTGTGCAGGTGCACTCACACCTGCCTGCTGCCATTCCTGAGCAAGCTCTGCACTGGTGGTAGCCCGATCCCCCAGCTGAAACACTTTTAAGAGACGGTCCTGGCGCTGTCTTTCTTGGGCGCCCTGGAGCCTTTTTGGCAACAATGGAACCTCTCTCCCTGAAGTTCTTGATGACGCGATAGATTGACTGAGGTGCAATCTTTCTAGCTGTGATTCTCTTACCTGTTAGGCCATTTTTGTGCAGTGCAATGATGACTGCACCTGTTTCTTTAGAGATAACCATGGTTCACAGAAGAGAAACAATGATGCCAAGCACCAGCCTCTTTTTAAAGTGTCCAGTGGTGTCATTCTTACTTAATCATGACAGATTGATCTCCAGCTCTGTCCTCATCACCACCCACACCTGTGTTAATGGAGCAATCACTTAAACGATGTTAGCCGGTCCTTTTAAGGCAGGGCTGCAATGACGTTGAAATGTGTTTTGGGGGATAAAGTTAATTTTCTAGGCAAATATTGACTTTGCAATTAATTGCTGTTATACTGATCACTCTTTATAACGTTCTGGAGTATATGCAAATTGCCGTTATAAAAACTGAAGCAGTAGACTTTGTAAATTACATTTGAATCATTCTCAATACTTTTGGCCATGACTATAACTATATATATATATATATATATATATATATATATATATATATATATATATATATATATATATATATATATATATATATATATATATATATATATTAGTGCTGTCAAGCGATTAAAAATTTTAATCGCATAATGTTGATAGTTAACTCAAGATTAATTGCATATTTTATCCTTTTATTTCTGAAAGTGTAATACATCACCACTACACCATAACTTACTCTCTAACCTGTTCCCCATGCAGATTTACTTTATCCACCATCATTCAGATAACACCAGGTAAGGATTAACTGGATTTGAACTCAGGACCTTCAGAACCTTGACTAGCCTTCACATTACCACCAACATCACCACTACACCACAAGACTAACCCCTTTCTGACCTTTTCTCCTAGCGCATTTATTTTGATTTATTTATTTCCCATCATTCTGATAACAAAAGACTGAGCTGGATTTGAACTCAGAACCTTCAGTTTTAGTACCAGCAGCATCACCACTACACCATGAGACTATTCACTCTCTGACATGTTCTCCTAGCACATTTACTTTTTTAATTTCTTTCCATTATTTTGATAAAAATTGGTAAGAATTAACAGGATTTGAACCCAGGACCTTGAATTGTCTATCTCAGTACCACCAACAATGCCACTACACCATGAGAACATTCAAGCACTGACCACTTCTCCTAGCACATTTATCCTTTTTCATCTCTGATGCTAAAACCAAGAAATATTTAATAGGATTTGAACCTAGGACCTTCAGAACTTTGAATAGCCTTCTCAGTACCACCAACATCACCACTACACCGTAAGTCTATTCCCTTTCTGCCCTTTTTTCCTAGCAAATTTATCTTTTTTTATATTTTTTTCCTCATGGTTCTGATGACAAAAGAATCAGCAGGATTTGAAGTCAGGACCCTCAGAACTTTGAACACCAGTCTCTGTACCATCAATAACACCAGTACACCATGAGATCATAACCGTTCTATCCATCAGATCAGAAACATAAAGACTGGGTGAACTACATCAGAATTTAAACTTAGGATCTTTGGAACTGCCAGCTAGATTCTCTACCTGCTGACATACCAAGGAAACTACTCCAACCTAATCATTTATTTATCACATTTACCCAGAAAGAGATTATTAAGATTAAGTTCTGATAAGATAAGCCATCACACCATAGGATTGTTTATACCAGTGACTGTTCTAGTATGTATATTTAGGATTCATCCTGGAAAAAGAACTGGCAGAACAGTTTTATCTTCATAGGGAGTGAAAATTTTGTTGTTCCTGGTTTCCCTCCCTCCTCAGAATGATGATCTGGACATACGTCCACCTATAAAACAAGTGGAATTTCAACATGGGGCACGTTTCCGTGAGGATGTCGTCTGGCGAACAGCAATCATTTACTTTTAAACAAGCTCAAAATGCAAAGAACTTGTTCAGAATTTATTAATAAACCGTTAAATAGCCAGGAAAGTCACCATTGATAATCTGTTTTTAACGAAGAACTGGCAAAAAATGAAAACTCATGCCATTTGTTGTACATTTTTTATGGCACCCTATGTGTAAATTTTGGTCAGCTGCACACAATTCTTCCAGGAAGAGCATTCATCCATGAACTCCCATTCTCAGAATGCACTCTGCTGATATCTTTCCCACAGGAAGTTTTTGCAAAACCACATCGTCTAATATAAACAGTCACTGTTTTCTTCATCTGTACTGTAGTGACCATAAATTTAAACAAATTACAGTAAAACAGTCACAAACAAACATTTCAACCACTGTTTCCTCTAAAAAAAAAAAAATAGGCATAAAAAGGTCTTCGACCTTTCCCCCAGGTGTGAACCCCTTGAAAATTCAAATAAGCAAAAATATTTTACAGCGATCTCATTTTCTTTGTAAAAATTCAATCAAGAATAAAACAGAATTTTTCTCTTTAACCTTGAAGCATCCCATTTCCATACAAAACCTTTTTGCAGCATTTGCAAACATTATGAGATATTATGAGAATTTTTTTTTATTATCAAAAACTGGATTAGGCATAAATCAGTAACATCAGCATTTCTCTTTGTCCCCAGGATCAGCCCCTCATGTAATTTCTGCACAGTTTAGTGCTCCATTCAGCAGATGAGAATGTGTAAAAAGAGACTAAAATCTCTGTGTTAGCATAATCCAATTATATTGAAAAGGTTTCTCTAGACAGAAATGAGCAGAAAGCAGGATAGAAGTGTTAATAATGACCCAACGAAAAAAAATACAAGCAATGATTTTTTTCTTTAAGTTCATCAGCTTCTAGTGTTGTTTTCCACGATTGTGGTTCTCGCCCCGTAATTTAGCACATAAAGAACACTGTCTAAAACAAAGATAAGATTAATATTTGAGCCATACAATTTTTTTTAATAAAATTTAGAATTTTAACCCTTCAGATCTCAAGCTGCCAGCATTTTTGCTAAAGCCGGAACATTGTTTGACCATCGCAAGTCAGAGATAACACTGCCAAACACCATCACCTCTGTCTTGCTCTCATTAAGTATCAGAATGTTTTTTGATGGCCAAGCCTTGACGTCACCCAGAGAACCTGAAGTGCCTCAACTTTCCCTCGTTTAGCTTTATTAGAATTCTGCCAAAAGTCTCCCTTAGAAAAGTAATTCATATTCAATTCAATTCGATACAGTTCTGATCAAAGCCAAAAACACACATTCCACCTGCGCTTTATATATTTATTAAAATCAAAGACCATGTGTCTTGCTTTTAATTTTCTCATGACCTTATATTCTTCTCATGTACTGTTTCTCAAAGTCTATTTAATGCATTCTCCTAAATGGACAGGTTTGGGATGAATCATGATTGTTACAAGCAATTTCAGAATCTCAGGAATTTTATATTTTACCAAAGGCTAAAACAAGTGATCAAATCTGCTTTTTTCTGTTTTGCTATTCTGGTAATAGTCTATAATCATAATATAAGAGCCTCTAATCTGGTATTACTGCAGCTAATGAATCCATTGTTAATCGTAACCTCTATGCAATTTTATAATGAAATACCCTGAAAACTTCTTCAACACTTCAGGAGTTCCAAAAAAAGTAAAAAAACAAAACAACTGGACTTGTTTTCCAAAGTCCAGTTTACTTCAGGAGCTTAATTTTGTATGACACTAAATCAATCAAGACTTTATTTACAGTTTATCCTCAGTTCCAATATTTACAATTAACCTGGATCTTTATTTTAATTTATTTTTTTGTTCAAGCCATGTTAACCTTTCCATGTATCTATTTAATTTGGGCTGGACATTTAATGTGAAATGGCAAACTTTATTTTTATTTTTTTAAAGTTTCTCTCTTTTTTATTTTTTTAAACTTTTAGCTTTCATGCATGCTTGCCAGGTGATCTAGTAAATGTATTTGTGTTCAGAGCTTGAATTATCTTGACACAAACATTTTTACAACCATGGCATTAAACCCAATTACTGCACACAGATGAACGGAGTTTTAGTCACAAACAAACGACAAATACACACACAGGCCCGTTTTTCCTCACTACTTTTTGAACAGATCTGTGATCTTTCATTGTTGAAACATTTTGACTCAGTCAACGGCAAAAAATGTTTTTTATAAGCGAATCACTTACTAAGGTATCTGTTTTAATTTCCTTGTTTCATCCTGTTCCTCTCAGAGTTTCCACTTAATCTATCTGAATTGAAATTCATTTAAAGTGACTGTTTTTTACTATTCCTATTATTTTCTGCAGGTTAAATGTCGCATTTGTTGGACAGACCATTTCCTATTTAAACAAAAGCACCTCCTCGATTTAAATCACTCCGGTTCCTCGGTTCCTCCAAGTGCAATTAGGCCATCAGCAGACTGCGGTCAGAATGTGCATCTGTAATCGGAACCACAAATGAACCCCAGCCAGGATCATCTTCACAACAGCTGTCTGCCCCTACTTCAAGCATGTTATTGAGCATTTGTTTGTAAATCATGTACTAAAATGCCATTTTGTCTTTTTAGATAACCTTTGACAACATCTTGACATCGAAGTGGGCAGGCAGACCAAAAGTCCACAGCTGATGCCATGCAGGAGATGCACAGATACTTAGCAGAGGGTCCCAGGATCCTATGAAATACTGGAAAAACCAAAAGACAGTCTGTACAAACCTCTTCCGCCTTTCATTGAATTTTCTCTGCACTCCAGCCTCATTTGTGCTTGGATGTTTTCTATTGCTGGGGAAATGATATCAAAAAAAGCGTCACAGACTCAATTTCAAAACTTATTTTTTTTAATAAAAATGTGTAAAAAAAACAATAAAATAAATATGCTGGTGAAGATTCTCAGTCATCCAGGTCATGGTCATTCCAAAAAAAGGTAAAAAACAAAACAACTGGACTTATTTTTCGTAGTTGAAGATGTTTTTGCTGCTCTCCAGGAAGCTTTCTCAATTCAAAGACATCGCTCCTGTAAGCCAGGCCAATAACGACCCTATTGCAGAGATGTGGACCAAGTCCGGTCTATTTTGCAGGCCAACAATGATAATGACTTTGCATATAAAAGCTATAAAGCCCTTCCTTTCTACAATCATTGCATTGTCCTCCACTATACACTTATAACTGCATGTCTGCTGTGGGATCACTCTGTTCTTTCTGGTTGAGCTCTCCTTATGTGTATTCTCTGGGGTAGTCCTACTGCCTGTCTCATACCGTCACTCAAGTTTTGTTGATAGTTTTGATGATAATCTATTTTGTTTTATTTCTCCAATGTTTCGTACAGCCTCTGTGTATGAAATCTTGTTCACGATCTTATATTTCTGCACTTCTGTTGTAATTATTTTTACTATTCTAGATGTTTTATTTTATTTACCATGTTTATGGCATTTATCACATATAATAACATACGTATAATACATAACATATAATAACACAACTTAGTGAGATTATTTTCATTTACAAAACAGCAGGAACCTCAAGGAAAGTTAATACAATCTGAAAGGGGACCATTTGTAGATTTCCCATTTTTAGATTTATTTTAGGTAAATCTACTTCGAACTCTGAAGCTGAACAGTTATGCTGTCTCTGTATTAATGTGCGTTATTCGGATGTTTTACCGCCTGGAAAATCTGTCTGGGTCTATATGTCATTACATGTATACATTACTTTTTTCCTCACTAAGGGTCTAAGTAACTAAAGTTTTTATAAAAACATTGTACATTAATTTTCTTTGTTAGGTAGATGTTGCTGTTTCACAGTTTATTTTGCTCATACGAAAGGAGTGTTGCATTCCTTTAATTAGAATGTCAGTATTTTACAAGACATTGTGTGTATTTAAATCTGCAAGAAATTTTGAATATATTGTTTCTGACCACAATGATAATGTCACTGAAAAACCAATTCTGTTGCTGGTCATTGTGAAACTGGTTTGTGAAAGTGATACAGCATTTAAGTCGTTTTGTGAATTATTAAAAGTATTGCTTTCTTAAGTTTACTATTTAGTTATGTATTAATTTAAAGTAAGTTTAATTTTATATCACATTTCATATGTTAGACAAGTCAGTCATAAAATATTAAAAGCATTACAGCAGGGTGCAGGAGTAAAACAGAGTAAATGAATAAAAAGTATGATTTGAAATTAAAAACGGGAAATTAGAAAGACATGTCTTAAAAGAAACACTCCTGAATAAAAACAATGTAAATGCAGCTGAGAAGAGGTTGGTCTTTAACCTTTTATTTGATTTAAATGAACTGAGTGGTTCAGCTGACCTGAGGCTTTCTGGGAGTTTGCTCCAGACATGGGGAGCATAGAAGCTGAACACAGCATCTCCATGTGTTTGTTTTGACTCTGGGGGACTGATAAAAGACCACATCCAGATGACCTAGGTGGGTAAGGAGGGCCTAAACCATTATAGACCAGCAACAGATCCTATCCTTCTATTAAGTTTTAAGATGCTAAGATTTGTATTGAATACGTTATCAAAATTATTATACAAGCAGCTAGTGTATTGTCATGGGATGAATACACAAATCATATAAAAAAAAACTGTTTATTTATAAGTGAACATGACAGGGGAAAAATCAGTCTTGAGAAAAGAAAATCATATATCATATATAAATCATATGTGAGTAACATATGATTGTTACAATATTATGTAACAATATTAGTAACAATTATGATTGTTACTAATATGCTACAATATTAGTTATTTCCATTCTTTGATCTGCATTGTTTTAAAGTAGATCTGAACCAAACAGAATTCCCACTTTGCAACATTTCACCAACAAAAAAAAACTGACTTGAGTTGATGCCAGAATGCAAACGAATGATTTTAAAACTGAAAGGCATTGAATATCAAACTTTTAATTTGAACAATTTAACATACCAAACCTTTGTTTATTTATTCAGAATGCATTACCTATTTAACATTGGCAACGTTTCATTAACAAGAACAATTGTGTACTCCCCCTTTAACAGAAATATATAACAAAATATTTTTTAAGAATTGGTTTACTTTTTTAAGCGGCACTTGATATGGTCGCTGTCCGTTGGAGGGCTATTCTTTCACTTTGATTGTATCCTAGGTTTTTATATAATTCCCATTACCCAGACTCCACTTCTAAGAACAAGGTCAAAATCAGTGCGGAGGTCTGGGTAGTTTTGATAGTTCACAGGCAACATCAGCAGACACCCACAGGTATGAGCTTGAGGTCGACGCTGGAATGTAGTCGTCTTTATGAACTGGACGGTGATGTTTTGCCCAAAGAGAATATCTGCCCCTGTGCAGAAACGCAGAAAAGCCTCTAACAAGCCTTTGTCACATTCCCCGATGTACCTCTTCAGATGTGTGGCCACGTTGTGTTGAACGGCTGTCATTGCTTCTGGAAATTTCAGAAGCTGCTTAACACGTTTTGGGGTTGGGATCCGTTCCTCCATTATTTCCACAAGCTTGTGTGGAAACAAAGTATCTTTCAGGATTTTTAAGATGGGCCTCCAGCTTTGAATAACAAACATTGGTGTCTGGATTAAGGTCTTGTGCCCTAATTGTGACACTAGTCCAGCAATGTTGTCTTTGGTGGCACACTGGTGGCAATCGTGTGCCACCAGCACATCAACAAGGTCATCTTTGTCAACAGCTTCAAAGCAACTCAGTGCAAGCTCCAGAGTTTCCCGTTCTTCTTTTGAAACGTATTGCAAAAAGCTCTCTTTTACACTGCTGTATATGGTTCCATACAAGGTTTCTTCCAAGAATGGTAGTGGGAGAAGGAGTGGGAAATATCTGACAGTTGTCCAACCTGTTACTAGGATTCTTGCAATTGCTTGCCATTCCTCAACTTGAAACTCATGCCTAAGGAAAGGTGTCTTCACATTTGCACCTAATGTGCATTTGCTATAGAATTCTCCCCAGAATTCTGACAGGCAGTCACGCACTACCCCTGAGCCTTCACCCTCTTCCAGCTCTCCATTAGGAAGTTTCCTTTTAATTTGGACTTCTTTGTTCATTATATCTGGGTCAAGAAAAGCAGCTAGGAGGTCAGAAAGGCAGTTACCACGATGCACCACAATAACGACCTTATGCTTTGATTGCTCCCATGGTAGAGTGACATCTAAATTAGCTGAATCGCTAAATGGCATACCAACAGTTACTTCACCATCACTATAGGCGACACGCTGCATTTCTGCTTCAAGGACTTCAGGCAAACTTTGTGCTATATCAGTGACTCTGCCTTCTGCTTGATCAGTTCTCTTACATTCTGTTGTGACTTCAAAGACTGCTTGGTCTTGTTGCATTTCCCCATACACTGCAATTTCATCCTTGATTTTGTTGCCACTCGCTTCATTTGATAGGTCTTTGTTCATGAGTATTTCTGTTTGTTGATTCAAGAGGTCCAACACATCTGAGTCTGGCAGTAAAGAGATGACTTCTTGCTCTGATCCTTGATCTTCTTTAACATTGCGGTGGCAGTCTTCCACAACTTCCAGGCTTGTCAGCTGATGACTATTGGAAAAGCTTTTTGCGCCTTGAACATTTCTCTTGGTACAGAGGTACAATCTGAGCATCTTCCCTTTGGTTTTTTCATAAAGATCCTCAACTGTAACATCTGGATCCATTTCATTTTGTGCAAAGTCGTGAATACTGCAAACATGATCTGTCAGTTTCAGAGACCTGCAGACACCATTCGGGAAAAACAGAGACTTTGCCATTTCTTGGATGTCTCTTACTTTTGCTTGCTTGTCCACGCTGATATGCCGGGTACCTCCCCCTTTTACACTTCGTACCTGTTTGAAGCTATTATCTTTCTCACTGAAATTCATCCACCCAAGTTCTACCCTTTTTGCAGTTTTCTTTGCATTTTTATTTCCTTTCAGTTTCTCTACAATGTGCATTCTTTTAACTGCCTTACTATGTGAAGCACAGCACTCATTTCTGTTGGATTCTGCTGAATCTCTGCGGTGATTCATGCGACAGAATGCGACAGCTGCTAATCTGTCTCCATAATGTGGAATGTACTTTGCCAGATCTTCATCTGACATCAGTGTAATGACAGAAGAATCAATCTGCAAATTCAAAACCAGAAAATAATCATTTGTAAATCTTCATTAGAGACAAAATCAGGAATACATTTTGACAATTAAATTTTTCCACCATATTTAAATTATATATTTGCACCCTACTTTAAAAATGTGTAAGGAAAACCCAGTTAAATAATGCTGACAGAAGCTATGCACTTTTCTGTGTATGTAACTATCTCTACAGCTACGGATACAATAAAATCCTTGAGCAGCATTGATGGCACACTTTTCCATATTTCACGGGGCTGCTACTGTAAATGTTTTTTTTTTCTTTGTAGATGACACCTAATATTTTCATAGAAATACCTTATCATTTTGAAGTTTACTTAAGACTTCTTCATTTGTTCCACGGTTCTGCAGAAACACCAACAAGGGGTCCTTTTGTCTCTCCATCTTATAGTGTATGTATACAGCCCCAATGCGTCTAAAACAAAACACAAGATTGGAGTTGTCACATCCCAAGGCTAGATAGTTGTCCTGCAAAATAATTCATACCCTCTAACTAAAGTAGGAAAAAATTAGAAGTCAGTGAAATAAGTCTAAATTTACAAAAGTAATAATAAACAAAAATAATATTAAAATCATGACATTGATTTTGAATTGTGATTCAAAAGACATATTAAAAACAAACACAACAAATAAAACAAGTAAACAAGCCTGATAGGGCTCTGAAGCTAAAATTTTGTTCAGCAGCACTTTGAGGGAATCACTGCAATCAAATGTTTTCTCTAATGTTCAAAGAGATGTCTACACCTGTTGACATGTATTTTGATCCAATGTCAGAGCACCGAGTTGAGCACCGGGGGGTTGCGCACCACACATCGGGAATCCCTGGCCTACTGTAATGTCGTCACAGCTGTGATTACGTCACAGTAATCTGCAACATCATCCTCTCTCGTGTGATATTGCTTTTATAAACAAACGAATGAATGCATGAAATTTTATTTATAAAGCACTCTTTATACATCAGTAGCACAAATCACTGAGTTGTTAGGTACATGAAAAGTGCTATTGTCTATATTCAATTGTCATTGTGCATGCATCTAATTCGTTGCTGAATGAAGTTATGGTTTTTCACTTTGTGAACCTTAAATAAAAATGATCCCTCCAATTGAATCGGTCTAAAACAACAAAAACACACAGATTTCACTTCATAAATTCCTCACAAGACAAGATACTTTATCTATTTAGCACACAATTATTTTTCTTCTCTGCAACCGCCTGATTTGGCTGTGTAATTTGAATGTATGATAAAAGTGTATACAGCTTAATGTGAGGCAGCTATCTCAAACCCTACGCATAAGTAACGCCTGGCCATGACTTAACATCTTGTAAACTTTTTTTTCTGTCCATGTCACCAGACGGGCTCAGTCAACAAATGATTCTGTCCAGAAAAGAAAATCTGGCCTGTTAGCTTTTACTTCTACAGCCTTTCTTGAATAAGTTAATAAGATCTAGTGTGGTTGTCATATTCAGGTTTTGAATAAGTTGATTTCTCTTAGCCTGATAATTCTGGCAATGCAAAAAAAAAAAAAAAAAAACATTTTGTTGTCTCAACTTCCCCAAACTCACTTTAACCTGTCTGGTGTTTCCCTGCTATGAATAAAGGTACTGTTTTGTCCAGGATGTCCAGGTCTGAGTGGTAAAATAATTGTCTTCTCATCTCTGTTCTGGATATTTTAAAACCATCATTCTTTCATGTGTTCCTCCCATTGCTTTTACCACTCCTCTTTCATTTTCTTTCTCATTATGTCCTTACTTTCTGTTCTCCTAAACTAAAAATAAAATCAGTATCAACTAATACATATTTGGGGCTTTCCTTTGCTCTAACATCTGACATTTCATTTCATGTGACTTAACCCCACAGTGGGCTGGTACTCATAGAAAGTTAACTGTGAGTCCCATCATGTTGATTCTATGAAGTGTTTGGTGTTTCTAAATTAATACGTCTGGTCTACTATCTGACTGGCTGTGCTGTAAACTGACCAAAGATAAATTATAGTGTGAGCAAATGAGTGATCTTAATGGTCTCTGCGGTCACCCCAGGTTCTTTTGCTGAATAATGTGGTGTTTCTTTTGTAGACTTCTATAGCAATAAAGACTCTTGAAACAGAAACTTTATATTACCATATTTAATCTAAAATGCAGAGGAATGTTTACAGCTTCAGTACTGGCCTCTCATACACAACAACGTCAAAGGCAGATTTCCAGACATTAAGTAGAACCAATTGTGTACACCCATTCAGGGGCGTGCACAGTATGACTTCAGTGTTCCCTTCATCACATTCGTGGAGAAGATTATAGTATAATATAGACGTGTCCTGGCTGACTCATCTTCCCTTAATTAATCAGTCATTCTATCCAATCCAAGTATGTCAGACTCTGTGCCTCCAGAGACCGTTTAATCTGTAATTTCCATGGTAACCAACTTTGCAGTTCATTCTCTGTATTCGCATAATCCCCACCAGTATGTATATATATATATATATATATATATATATATATATATATATATATATATATATATATATATATATATATATATATATATATATATATATATATATATAGTTTTATGAAATGTGGGTTCTGAAAATTTATTAGAATTCACATATTTTATAAAGGAAAGAAAGAAAAGAGGCAGGCCTCAGAAGAAAGAAATAACACTTAGTATATTTTTTTCACAATCTCTAAAAAGGAGTGGAAGAGCAGGTAAGATCATCTTGCGCATACGCATTAATTCAAAATGGTACTTGGGCATTTCTTACCTACATTTCCAGAAAAATCGTCAACTCAACCTTTAATAGTTCATTTTTAACTGAATATGCCATATTATCAATAATTGTCCAATACTTACTCTGGTTTAATTTTATATTCCTATATATGTTCATTCTCTGTGGCCTTAGAACAAACTTTGCATTAGCTTTTTTGTTAATAATTTGATGTACAGCTCTCCCATTTTGCCACTGCCTCACTTAAATTTCCCCATTGTGGAAAAGTAAAGCAAATTTTTGATGTTCTCTTATCTCACTTTTCCAAAAGAATCACAGGCAAAGATTTATCTCTGGTGTGGATTTTGATGTGTCTATTTAAGTCCGACTTTGAGGAACATCTTTTTCCACAATAATCGCAACCAAAAGGTTTCTCTCCTTTGTGGATTCTCATGTGAATATTTAAATGGGACTTGATAGAATATATTTTTCCACAATCATCACAACCAAAAGGTCTTTCTCCTGTGTGGTTTCTGATGTGTATATTTAAATGATACTTGTTGGAAAATCTTTTACCACATTCATCACAACAAAAAGGTTTCTCTCCAGTGTGGACTCTCATGTGCCTATTTAAGACCGATTTGAAGGAAAATCTTTTTTCACAATCATCACAACTAAAAGGTTTCTCTCCTGTGTGGACCCTCATGTGTATTTTTAAGTGTGACTTGATGGAAAACCTTTTTCCACAATCATCACAACTAAAAGGTTTTTCTCCTGTATGAATTCTTTTGTGGACCTTTAAACTTGAATTTGAGGGAAACCTTTTATCACAAGCATCACAACCAAAAGGTTTCTCTCCGGTATGGCTTTTAGCATGTCTATTTAGGTCAGACTTTGAGGCATATCTTTTACAACAAACATCACAACCAAAAGGTTTCTCTCCCGTGTGGATCATCATATGTCTGTTTAAATGTGACTTAATGAAAAATCTTTTTCCACAATCATCACAAGCAAAAGGTTTCTCGCCTATGTGCATTCTCATGTGTTTGTTTAAGTCTGACTTTGAGGAGCATCTTTTCCCACATGTATCACAACCAAAGGGTTTGTCTCCTGTGTGACTTCTCATATGTGTATTTAAATGCGACTTGATGAAAAATCTTTTTCCGCAATCATCACAGCCAAAAGGTTTATCTCCTGTGTGGCTTTTTAAGTGTCTATTTAAATGGGACTTCATAGAATATCTTTTTCCACAATCATCACACCCAAAAGGTTTCTCTCCCATGTGGATTAGAACGTGCTTGTTTAAATCAGACTTTGAAGAACATCTTTTCCCACATACATCACAACCAAAAGGTTTCTCTCCTGTGTGGATTCTCATGTGAGAGTTTAAATGTGACATCATGGAAAATCGTTTACAACAACAATCACAAACAAAAGGTTTCTCTCCTGTGTGAATTTTAATGTGTCTATTTAAGACTGACTTTAAGTAAAATCTTTTTCCACAATTATCACAACCAAAACGTTTCTCTCCTGTGTGGGTTTTCATATGCACATTAAAACGTGACTTCATGTAAAATCTTTTTCCACAATCATCACAACCAAAAGGTTTCTCTGCCATGTGTATTCTAACATGTTTGTTTAAGTCTGACTTTGAGGAATATTTTTTTCCACATGCATCACAACCAAAGGGTTTTTCTCCTGTGTGGGTTCTCATGTGTGTTTTTAAATGTGATTTTGAGGAACATCTTTTACCACAAACATCACAACCAAAAGGTTTCTCTCCAGTGTGGATTCTCAAATGTCCATTTAAGACGGACTTGAAGGTAAATCTTTTTCCACAATTATCACAGCAATAAGGTTTCTCTCCCGTGTGGATTCTCGTGTGTGCTTTTAAATTTGACTTATCAGAAAATGTTTTTCCACACACATCACAACCAAAGGATTTCTTCCCAGTGTGTACTGTTATGTTTGTCTTTAGAACTTTGTTCATTGAATCCACATTTGAGTCGTCTTTCATTTTCCCTTGTATATAGTCAGCTGAAGGGCTGGTTGGAAATACGCTGACTTCATTTTGCAGTTGAGGAAAGTAAGAACATAGAGGTTTCTCTTCATCCTCATTACTCTTCATATGAACAACAGTTGATAGAAACCTGGTATCTTCAGTCTTCTCCTTCAAATTCAGTTGCTCTCCTCCTTGGCTGGTGAAGATCATTTCATTTTCCTCTTTTATGTGGAGCAGATCCAGCTGGTGCCCATCAGGATTATGTTCTTCAGAGGCCTCTTCTTTAATATCTGGACAGTCAAACACAGTACATGCTCTATGAACAAGTATATCTTGACAACGCTTCAAACATGGTAAATATTACAGAATAAAACATAAATAAATACATCATAGAATATGTGAACAGAATAAAAATGTAATATTATTTTGGACTCCTGCTCATGTGAGTATTTTGGGTAATGAAAGAGCAGATAGGTTGGCTAAGGAGGCTATTAAAAAAGAATATATTGATATGCCAGTAAAGTTATCCAAATCTGAAGGCAAAATATAGTTTGGAGAGAAAGCAAGAAGATATGGAAAAGTAGGTGGGATAACGAAATAAATGGAAGGCACTTATATAGGATACAAAATACAGTTGATGTAGTAAGGATTAGAGAAATAAACAGGAGGGAGGAGATAATTATAAGTAGAATAAGAATCGTGTTTTTTTTTTAATGGAACTCAAACAAAACGGTATTTTGTAAAATGGGGAAACATCTTACTGGTTTTTGTAGTTGGTGTCATGATGTAGAAACAATAGAACATGTTTTTATTAATTGTAGAAGATATGTAAACCAAAGATTATTAAAAACGGAATCAGGTTTTAATAGGGATTTAAAATTGAGAATGTGGTTTATAAGCTAAATAGCATTTAGAGAAAAAAAGAAGATTCTTCGTTTTAAAAAAAATACTGGGATCAGAGAATTTGAGCAATATATATTAGGATCCAGTAGTGTAAAAAATGCATGCAAGTTGCCGTTAAAATCTAAAGAAGAACAATAGTGAAGAGCCAAAGACTCCCTCCCCCGGAGCACCGAGGCAGTCGTCTTTAAAATGACGATCCCCAAACGGGCTCTAAGTGTGTCTTTTGGCCACTCATGCAATCTTCCATCTTCATGGGAACAGTACATAGTGACACAACGACGAGGCATATTGTAAAAAAACCGTGAAAGCAAAACAACGTTATCGATTTAGTACTCAGACAGTATAGCGTGTGCCAGCTTCCAGGTTTGCGACTCACTGTGTGACGTCACTGGGAAAGTCTGCCTAGCGAGATTGTTTTGATTCCATGGATTTTGCGAACGCAAAAAACAAGAGATGCGGGTAGGAGACCGAAAATAAATTATCAGAAGTAATAAATAGCTATGTGGACATCATCTGTGAGAATAATCTCGCTGATCTGCCGCTTCAACGATTAATGCTTCATAACCGGTTTAACATGGCAGAGTGCTACTAAAACTAACCAACTCAGGCAAAACAAGCCAATTAAACCTACTGAAATATGTACATTTAAAAAAAAAAATCTAATTCAATGGACAAGAGTTACATTGATATTCTGGAACTTCTTGACCAGAGGCTTACCAGCTTTGATGCCAGACAGGCGCTTAAAGAACTCCTCTACAAGAAATCCAGACCGTCGTTAAGAGTTAAGCCAGTAGCAGGTGACAACATTAGCCACTAAAAACAAGACACTGGATAAAAAATTAAAACCTCAATGGAACTATATGGCTCTCCAACAACAAGGCAATACACAAGATCATTCTGGATATTTAGCTAGTTTAAATGTGTCCACATTTAATGACAAATCTGAAGAAAGGCAGCCAGACAAACAAGTTAACAGGCTACAGAGCTGCTGATTGTTATTTAATCATGTGTGTGGTCCAACAAACCAATCAAGGCACTTCACACTACAGGAAAATTCCCCCAGCCAAAATCATCCACACAAACATTCCCTCATATGTGGGTCATACCAGATTTGGAGAACATTTTCTCTGCCTCCCTTGCAATTTAATATAAAGCAAACACAAAATACAGAACCATGCACCTATTATGCATATTATAGTTGTCCTGACACTAAATCTAATTGTAGCTTCAGCCAAGGTCATTCTTAAATGTTATTCAAAATGAAAAAAAGCTCTTGGGTATGCCCAATAATGACGTTGTTGTTGTTGTTACTCCCTCGCAAAGACCAAGTTACAAATCAAATGAATTAGACAAAGTTTTAAATCAGATTTTTGGGGTATGACTTTAATGATATATATTCCTTGTAAATGTTATAAAAATTTGTTAGAACAAAGCTTTAACCTATTTTCCTTCTAATAGATTGAGTTATACATAATGCACTTGCGGCTGTGGAACTGCAGGTTGCAGTCCTCTGATCTACAAATAAAGACTGTGATCCTAAAGTTACACTTAAAGCGTAACACACTTAAAAATCAACTTTTTTGCAGATAAACTGGTCCTAAGGTGTATTTTAATGTTTACGTGCTTCTCTCCTGGGGTTGAACTGTTCATTGTAGTTTAATTTTCCTATGTTCAAAGGGTACATGCCTTTATCATCATACCTTTGTCAGTTTCAGAAGTAGGAATCGTGAGCATTGATAGATGGAATTTAGTGTTTGTTTCCACCTTGAATCTTGGTAACGTTAGTCAGTTTTAGCAATGATGCTGCTAACATTTCTTCTAACGTCCCCTCCAAAGTCAAGCAAGTGAATAAAGATGAGAATTTTTCTTCTTGACTGTATTACATTAAAAGCAACACTCTTTTTGAAATTTTCTCAACACCATCTATGTGCAGCCTAAATTTCAGAGTCAATATTTGTATTTACATCAGAATAAATTGGTATCATAAAATGTGTATTTATTTAAAAATATTGTATTTTTTTTATTAAAACAGCTTTAAAAGATGCAGAATAAACATACAAAAAAAATGGGCTGCATTAAAAGCAGAAGAATGCAAGCAAACTGGGAGCAGAGGATAAAACTTCCAACCAGGTGGAGAAAGGGTAAAATATTTTGCTTTTCATTGGACAGTACCTCTGCTCCGTTTGCTTGAGTTCTTTTGCTCTCAACGTTTTAATCTCTTAGCCAAAACTACAGATCAGTTGGACTAGACTACTTTAGACAGGGGCCTCTCAAGGATTTGTTTATTTTAATGAAATGTCACCTGTGTGGAGTACTTTAATATGTAATTCAAACCCCATCAACACTAAGGATCAAACATTTCCAAGGTCAATGTAACTGATCTTGCCCTATCTGATAACTTCTCTATTATCTTTGAAAGCATCGTTTCCAATGACCCAGGTACCAAATATTTTGAATACTCTGTGCAAACAGTGCTTTAAAGTGGTGGCAATGAAGTCAGGCAGCGCAACACACTTGGCCAAAGATATCAAGAACCAACACCCTGGCCTTAATGCTGAATTCTGACATAAATTAAACAATAAATGAAAGTTCCCATTCATAATTTAATACATTAAACGTATGACGTGTTAAGAATTATGCGATCACAGAGGCTGAAGCTGAAGAAAGCAGTTGACAGGAAAACCCTCGGATGCCAAGGACTTCACAGATGTGGCATGCATAAACAAATGGACAGTTATCTTGTGGCATAATGGACACATGAATATCCCTGGAGCCAGGCTCACAATGTCACATATCCCCAAAGACAACATGGGAATAATCAACCAATTTTGGAGTAGGTGTCTTTGCAGATCTATATCAGTTGATGTAACCAAGAGTTGGGCATTCTTGCATCAGGAAACTACCCATCTCACATTATTTTGTGTATGAGTCACCAATACTGAAGCTGTAAATATCCCTCTGCCTATTTAAATTAAATATGTTAGAGTCTTTTCATTACTACAGACATCTACAATAGAGAAGATCATTCCATTTAGGGTTAAGAAACTGGCGGACTGAAACAGGGTACAGTTAAACCGGATCGGAGAACGTAGAGCCAGACAGAACGAATATTTTGTTTTATAGGAAGCTGATGAATCCAGTGAGTTTTGGCATTTAGCTGCAAAACAAACACACAACGTAAAGCAATCCTTACTGTTGATAGGAGCAGCAGTTAATGGAAAGCTGCTATCAGTCTCCTCCTTCACCAGGAGCTGCTCTCCTTCCTGACGGGCCCCGGGTTCCTCCTGTTCCTCCTTTATGTGGAGGGGCTCTGACTCCTGCTGCTCCCCCTCAGGACTCTGTTCTTCAGGAGCCTCTTCTTTAACATCTGCAGCCAACACTGAAACACATTACATGCTTTATCAACAACTGTTGAATATTCTCTTGAATCACCACTTTTTTGTTATTTTTTCTATCTACATTTTATTCCTACTTGCTTTTATTCTGTTTTATTTTGCTATAGTTTAATCATGTAAAGCACTTTGCATTGTCTTTGTACTGAATTGTGCTATATAAATAAATTTGCCTGAGTCAGGTCAGGATCAAGGCAGCTATTTACGTAAAGCAAGGAAAAAACAAATTTAAACAGAGGAGGTCTCAGGATTCAACTTTAAGAAACACAGCAATAGGTTTGATTTCTGCCAAGTTTCACCTCAATAGCGTACCGCGCACGTGACGTCACCGTCTCAAGAGAAACGCCCCTTTTGCCGCTTAGGTAGGGCATACAGGTAGAGAACGCCCGTAGCAACCAGTTATTACACGCACAACAGAACCAGCGATATGACCGACTTTGCAGCCATTAAACTTTACCAAGACGATGTCCCAGGCGCACGGATTACTGGTCGCACTGTCAAAGAACACACCAACCTTCAGCTCAAACGATGGCTTGAGTGTCGAGGGCTTAAAAAAAATGGAAAACAGGCCGAATTGATCGAACGGTAAGCTTTGTTTTTTTTTTCCCTGCGCGGCGATCATGGCGTCATCGGCCGTTTTTTTGTTTGTAATCACCGTCCAGGAATCGGTATATGTTTAATGTTTGTCTCATTTGAAATGTTTTTGAGTAAGCTATCCTGGTAGCAGGCTATCATGTTAGCGCCTGCTACCATGATAGCCTATATGCTATCATGGTAGCAGGCGCTACTTTATTAACATGTCGGCCACCAAAATATTCTTACCTGTTCACTACTTGATGTCGCTGGAATTGGGTCAGGATGTTCTTCGGTTGGGCCCTTTCCTCCAACAAAATGCTTGCTACATATGTACTTGAATTTGGTAAATTTTCCCGGGTTGAACTGTTGTGTAGGCCGACCGCCCCGGTCCCAGCGCACACATTTCTCCTTGGCAGTCTTGAAGAAAACATCCTTCATATGCGGCCGATCAGCGTAACTCGAGTCGCTGTTGCACGTTCCATAGCAACAATGTTTAAAA
Source organism: Fundulus heteroclitus (assembly GCF_011125445.2). Taxonomy (NCBI): domain Eukaryota; kingdom Metazoa; phylum Chordata; class Actinopteri; order Cyprinodontiformes; family Fundulidae; genus Fundulus; species Fundulus heteroclitus. The sequence goes on from NC_046384.1 coordinate 2,907,085, forward strand.
ACCATGGTCTTAGATTTGGAAAAAGCAGTTGTTTACCGAGTAAAACCTAGGCTAACGCACGTCTCTTTTTCAGCGAAACAGCGGCGGACTATGCAAGCTTGCCCCACTGCGTACCACGTGATGTGACGTTACGTTTCTAAAAATAGCTCGCTCGCGGTACGCTATTCACACCTCCACAAACGGGACCTCAAGATTCCAGAAGCCAGGCTAATGAGGAGCATAACGACTCTCCATTGTTGGGACCATCAGTTCCAGGTGAGTCTAAGCTCTAACGTGGCCTGCAGGTCTATGAAGCTCGAACTTCCCACTACTCCAGACATTTAGAACTGAGAAAGCTTCCTGGATGGGAAGCAAAACGTCTTCAGCTTCAGAATAGAAGTCCAGTTGTCTTATTTTTTTGGATTATTAACAACTAAATCTGTACAATATTATAATGATGGTGTTAGAGCCATATTTTTGTTTTTGTGTAGTTACTTTCTTTTGATGCAATACCAAAGTAGGTGTTATTGTCCATCTGTAACTAGAATGCCTGGTAATCACTTGAGGTGTCCTGACTGAGTGCAGAAGAACACAGTTTTTGACCACCTTTGTTGTCAGCATTCTTTCATTGCATTGTGGCAATAATTTGAGCCATTTGGTTATCTTACAAACCTTTAAGTGTTAACATCACATTCTAGTTAAAAGGGCAAAAACAATAAACCCCGTGGGATCGTATGACGCTCGTGTTCATTGACGCTTCAATTAAAGGTATACTATGCAACCGGGGTTGATTTTCCAGCGAGGCTCCCCCCAGAGGGCAAAAGTAAAAGTGCACTGTCGTAAAGATGCTCAGCTGTTCTCCTGGTTTCTCCGTCAAGCCAGGCGCGGTTGTTTTGAGCTTAGCAGACAGGCGAACGCAACGAAAAGTGGAAAAAACGGCAGTACAAACAATGACTAACACAATGAAAGTATGAACATCAGGGTTTCCCGCAGCGCTATCTTGGCGAGGCGGCCGTGGCGGTAGCGTCTCGCCAACATTAAAAAAAAAAAAAAAAAAATAATAATAATAATAATAATCAACGACTGACCCATCCACACCTCCGGTCCTACCTTCCTCCCCCCTCACAGTCACACCAATGCAGGTGAGAGGTCAGCTGATGAGGCTTAAACAGAGGAAAGCCTCAGGACCGGACGGCATCCCCCCCAGGCTGCTGAGGACCTGTGCAGACGAGCTCTGTGAGGTCCTCAGCTACATCTAACGTTTCCAGTGACAACCGATGGTAAATAACCTTTCCTCCGCTTCGTCCTGCCGCCCCGACATCCTCTCCGCCTCCCCCATATTTCTGCGGGGATGTATAGTTTCTCAGCATGGTGATGAACGGGGCCGCAGCGCGAGGAGTCACGTAGTCTGAGAAGCTGGTTCCTCGTGTAGATCAAGGGACGCTCGTAGTTGCGGACAAAGGGATCTCCACTCGCGGCATCGACATGTGCCGAAAGTAACAAAAATATAATCACTAGAGTCCCAAAAGTTGGTTTCTTCAGGGCATCTAGGCTCAGAATACCCAATCCGGTATTCAGTAATATACAAGCAATCCAGAAAACACAATAAAAAGGAGAAAGTAGGAAAAGAAGGGGTACCGCCGATGTGACTGGCTGCTGCATGCGCAGCGCCATCCTGAAAAAAAAAAGTACATTACAGGGTTGTACTTCCAGATAACAGGGTTTTTCATCCAATGTGTGCCCTCAACCTTATTCACATTGCACGTTTTTAGTTTTGTCACACTTATGCAAACATGGCTGTCTGCAGAGCTCCTGCTCGGCATAAACCCCAACTGATCGTTATGAATGAGAAACGGAACCACCTCTTCCAATCTGGTTGCAAAATTTTGGCAAGAATCTTCTAATCCACATTAATCAAAGATATTTGCCGATAACTGGCACACTGCTGTGGATCTCGACCTTTTTTAGGCAGTATCGTGAGAAATGCTTCCCTCATGGTTTCAGGCAACCTAGCTCTGTGAAATGTATCTTTATATCTGGGCTTACACCTGGGCTTCAGCACACCTCTTCTCAACTGGCTGCTAGACTTCCTAACCAACAGACCTCAGTAGGTCCGGGTCATCAGAACACCTCTGATGTCATCACCCTCAGCACCGGCTCCCCTCAGGGCTGCGTCCTGAGCCCCCTGCTGTTCACCCTGATGACACACCACTGCGTCCCCAGGTTCTTTGAGTAGCCTTTGACTCTCTGCTTTTTTGATCAAGGAACTTCTTTGAATAAAAAGGATTTAAAAGCATCCCACATTACCTTGTGGTTTTCTATAGAGCCTTCATTGTGTTCCCAGAATTCCTGCATCTCAGATTTAATAAAGTTGCAGTTTTCTTCCCTGTTCAGCCATGCAGTTGTTAAAACGCCGTCTCATGTTTTCTTCCTACTCCATCTAGAGGGCGAAGGACTACATCCACTGGCACTATTTTTCCAATTGTAGAACTCAGGACCTGGCTGACCATGTCAAGTGATGGGAGAAAGTAATCTATTCTAGAATACCTTGAGTGGGGATGTGGAAAAAAAAGTAAAGCCCATTTCACTTGGATGCAACAATCTCCAACTATCGACAAGACCCAACTCTTCTGACAACATATCTATTGCCACAATACCAGCAGTGTTGGTTTAAGTACCGTATTTTTCGGACAATGAGGCACACTTAAAATCCTTACATTTTCTCAAAAGTTGATGGTGTGCCTTATAATTCGGTGCGCCTTATATATCATCACCGTTGTGCTTACTGACCGATTTTATGTGGTGCAATGTGCTCAAAAATCTGTTAAAAGCACGGTGATCTTCAGCTGAAAGCTGCTACGGTCTCCCAGCTCATGGATACTTGCAGAAAAATCAGCTGATGGTCTTCTCAAAGACAGCAACGCTGCAAGAGTGCTTGGGTGCGCTGTGGGTTATAGTGTCAGGGTATGATTTAATCTGGGGGCGGTCACAACCTCCGTTGTTGTCTGAGCTGTGGGCAGTTTTGGATGTTGTAGTCCCAAATGTGTTGCATGCTGGGAGTTGCAGTTCGTGACGTTATAACGGCATGACAACAGACCAAAAGTGGGAGTTGGGTCAACAGGAGAGGAGCCTGATAGCTAAAGGATCTGCCTCCCATTCTACTTTTAGAGACTCTAGGAACCACCAGCAGACCTGCAGTCTGAGAGCGAAGTGCTCTGTTAGGAACATACGGGGTAATCAGAGCTCTGATATATGATGGAGTTTGATTATTAAGGGCTTTATACATTAGAAGGAGAATTTTAAATTCTATTCTTGATTTAACAGGAAGCCAATGAAGGGAAGCTAAAATAGAAGAAATATGATCCCTCTTGTTGATTTTCATCAGAACTCTTGCTGCTGCATTTTGTGGACTTCCTGATAGTAAAGAATTACAATAGTCCAGCCTTGAAGTAACAAATGCATAGACTAGTTTTTTAGCGTCACCCCTGGACAGAATGTTTCTAGTGTTTAAATTGATGGTAGAAAAAAAAAAATCAGGATGTACATCTGAGATGATGTGGAGCCACAAACACGACGGGGTCACTTCTGGGTCATTTAAATGGTGGCAGCCCATCAAATTTCCGATTCTGAAAGCACCGTCACTGAGAAACGTCTGTCGCATCACTGATCCAGACACCCAGGACACACAAAACCATTGTTTTTATGAATAGAAAACGTCTCTTTTTTTTTCCTTTTCTTTTTCTTAAACACAATATTGCAGAAAAAAAGAGGAAATCTAGCTGGTTTGCCAGAAGTTGTACAAAAATGGTTCAACACCACAACAAAATCTTTTCATGGTTTTTTTTGGACTTAAATAAGAAAAATATCACAGTTGACTATAAAGGTGTAATCTGAATAATCATTATCTGAACATCTCTGATTATCTGTCTACAGGTTTGTTTATCAAAGCAGGTCTATGGCAGCTTTTGTCACTATGGCTGAGTTTCATCAAGCCTCCTGTGGTCAGGCATTTTCCCCTCTGCTGCGGCTCTTGAAGTTACGCTGCATCGGGACCCTGGATCCAGCTGCTGTTTTTCTGCTGCTGCTATTCCAGACTGCTAAACCTTTATCGTCACATTTCACAGCGGCCTCAACCTCTGCCCTGACCAGACATTATTTTTCCTCGATTGCACAGAGCGCTTCTGTGCATAATTACACATGCTGAAGGCTGAGTTTTAAGTTGTTCTGTGAGCACGTGTTCTATGTTTGCTGTCCCTTTAAGCTAGGGCTGTAGGATTTTGCAAAAAATCTAAATTGCAATACATTCAACCATAATTGTGATTGCGGTTCAATTTAGACTCTGCATTAACCACAAGAAACAAAAATGGCCTGTGGATGAAGATGTTTGTAAACAATGACTATTTAAAACAAGAAATAAAAAATAATAATAATAATATTATTTGTTTTTTTATTAATCAAGAGAATAGCTGATCAAAAAATGCAGACCTCTGTGATTTGGAAATTAGCATTTTTTTAAATTGTGATTATAAAATTGTGCCTGATTGGTGTCTAAATGGCTGTAATGTGAGAACCAATGGGGTACCGCGCACGTGACGTCACCGTCTCAAGAGCAACGCCCCTTTTGCCGCTTAGGTAGGGCATACAGTTGCAGAACGCATACAGGAGAGAACGCACGGATAACGGATATGACCGACTTTACAGCCGTTAAACTTTCCCAAGACGATGTCCCAGGCGCACGGTTTACTGGTCGCACTGTCGAAGAACACACCAACCTTCAGCTCAAACGATGGCTTGAGGTTCGATGGCTTAAAAAGACTGGAAAACTGGCCGAGTTGATGAACGGTAAGCTTTGTTTTTTTTTTCCTGCGCGGCGATCATGGCAGCGTCGGCCGTTTTTTTTTTTTTGTTTGTTTGTAATCACCGTCCAGGAATGGGTATATGTTTGTCTCATTTGAAATGTTTTTGAGTAAGCCTGGTAGCAGGCTATCATGTTAGCGCCTGCTACCATGATAGCCTATATGCTATCATGGTAGCAGGCGCTACTTTATTAACATGTCGGCCACCAAAATACTCTTACCTTGACTTGATGTCGCTGGAATTGGGTCAGGATGTTCTTCGGTTGCGCCCTTTCCTCCGACAAAATGCTTGCTACATATGTACTTGAATTTGGTAACTTTTTCCGGGTTGAACTGTTGTGTAGGCCGACCGCACCGGTCCCAGCGTACACATTTCTCCTTGGCAGTCTTGAAGAAAACATCCTTCATATGCGGCCGATCAGCGTAACTCGAGTCGCTGTTGCACGTTCCATAGCAACAATGTTTAAAAACCATGGTCTTAGATTTGGAAAAAGCAGTCGTTTACCGAGTAAAACCTAGGCTAACGCACGTCTCTTGCAGCGAAACAACGGCGGCTTTTCCGGAGTTTGCCCCACTGCGTACCACGTGATGTGACGTCATCGTGACGTTGTGTTTCTAAAAATAGCTCGCGCGCGGTACCGCATTGTCAGGTCCTAGAAGAAATTATTGTCAATGAGTTGAGGCGGTGCGGTGGACATCATTTTCGTTTCTTGAGTGCGGCGTTGTGCGCAATGATTAAACATAGTGGGGAAAATAAATAAACCCAGACTGTAGAGAGCTCCTTTAAAAGAGTGATGAGGAGGGATGAATGTCTGGGCTGAAACCCCAATGTTATAAGACTCTAAAAGTACCCCTTAAATGTACGCACCAACACTACTGTATGACTAAATTGAGTATCAGCACATGAACTGAAGTGCTAGGAGATGCACCAGCTTTTGGCTGCAACTGGAACCTTTCATTAAGCCAGTGCGCCCCCTGGGGATGGATGGGGAGGGGTGAAGGTATTGGGGGCAAGGAGGTTGGTCTTTAGCTGCAACACAGGACCCAGAAACAAAGTAAAGCAATCCTTACTGTTGATAGGAGCAGCAGTTAATGGAAAGCTGCTATCAGTCTCCTCCTTCACAAGGAGCTGCTCTCCTTCCTGACGGGCCCCGGGTTCCTCCTGTTCCTCCTTTATGTGGAGGGGCTCTGACTCCTGCTGCTCCCCCTCAGGACTCTGTTCTTCAGGAGCCTCTTCTTTAACATCTGTAGCCAACACTGAAACACATTACATGCTTTATCAACAACTAGATCTTTACAATGTTACAACCATGGGAAAGATTCAGTTTAGAGAAAAAGATTTGATCAGCAGTGTAGAGAAAACTGAACCTCAGGAACTGACAGTTTCACCCTAGAAATGATCACCGGTAACTTTAGGGTCATTCTGTTGTGAAAATTCAATGTAAATATTCTGTTAAAAACATTTAATAACTGTTAAATTTTGCATCTGATAAAAACATTAGTAGGTAACACTGTAATTTCCCTATGGGATTATTAAAGTATTTCTGATTCTGATCTGAGGTTCTTTATGTTTTTTAGCCAGTTAAGTTATTAGAGCCACTGTTGAAGGTCCAAAGAGTCTCTTGTGGCCCCAAAGTCACAGTTTGCAGAGCCCTGCCAGAATGGGTTGGACAAGGAGAGCTTTAATGAGAGAAGCAGTCATGGTGACAATGGTAACTCTGGAGGAGATGCAGAGATCAGCTAACCTGACAACAGCCAGCTGTATGTATCGCTCCGCTTAGCTCCACTCACATACATCTGGGACACCGCCATAGGCATTGCCTTTACTGAAGGCTGGGCCTTATCAAAACTCCTTGCATATGATTGGATAAGCCACTTGCCTGTCATCTTTATCAACGTGCTATTTCAACCACTCACACCGAAGCTAACCCGTGACGCTGATGAGACCGACGCCGGAAAAAAAACACATTTTTTTTTTATGTGTTTGCAGCTCTAGTGCAGGGTTTCACCCAGCGCTATCTTGGCGAGGCGGCTGCGGAAAACGTGTCGTCCACCCCCCCCCCCCCCCCCCCCCCCCCCCCCCGCTCCGCGAGCCGGTCCGCGGAAAACGTGTCGTCCACCCCCCCCCCCCCCGCCCCCCCGCGGAGAAAAAGTCATCAACCACCCCCCCCCCCCGCTCCGCCTCGCAAAAGCAAATCCATGCGGGAAACACTGTAGTGGCACACCTTTTATTGACAGTGAGCTGACAGGAAGAGGGGGAAGACAGGCGGCAAAGCGCCGCGGGTCGGAGTCCATCCCGGGCCGACCGCGTTGAGGACTAAAGGTCTCCTTATATGGTTTGCGCTAACCGCTAACCGCTCCGGGGCGCGTCCGCGTACGCGCCCCGGAAAACAAAACCTGCCAAATCCGGTCGGGAGAAGGGTGAAAACATGGTTTCCACCAACAAAAGCCTTCAGAGGCGTCCTCTGATGTTCTTTTAATGAAACAATATCAGATAGATTGGACAACACGGAGGAAATAGCAGCATCAATGCTAACGCTTGCTTCCTCGATGCGAGCCGCCATTGTTGTTGGAATCTCACGGTGGCGTCTCCACTACGTCACATCCATGAAACACCCGCCCTGCGTCCTGATTGGCCAGACCAAAAATTTGGTTGGGGAAATCATTTTCAATGAGCCGTGTCCCAGATGTATGTGAGTGGAGCTAGGCGGAGCGATACATACATCTGGCTGTTGTCAGGTTAGAGATCAGCAGCTCAGGTGGGACAATCTGACCACAGGACAAGTTTTCTGGTGTGTCTCCAAAACTGGTAAAGTGGTGAGAAGAAAGCCAGAAGAAGTCCTGTTGGAGTTTGTTACAACCATGTAGGAGATTCCTCCAGAATGTCAACAGATGAGACTAAAACTGAACAAACTGCCAAAAGCTTCATGTTTGGCATAAACACCAACACTGTTCATCACCCCGATCACTCCATCCCCATAATATTTCAGCCATGTGAATGTGAATAAAAAAAATTAAGGGAAAAATATATTTGAATATATTTAGATGTAAATTAACATAGAACAAAAGAAAAGAAAAAAAATCACATACAAATGAAAGATCACATTACACTATCAAAATAGTAGTTAAAAAACAGGTGACTGAAAATGAGTGGTTTGGATAAAAAACGTGCATTATAGCGAAGAGATAAAATAAGACAATTAAATAAAAATGGAAATGTATTATTTGAAGCTGCTTACAAGTACTTTTTGGCCTAGTATTTATTTTATTGTTTCATTTATTCTGTATGTATTCTGAATTATGGCAGGATTGGTCCTCCGTAGTCAAAAGCCAGAAGAAAACATGGGACCATCTTTCTAGACAAGATAAACAGAAAGGCGTTTTTGGAGGAACTTTCCCTGGAAGATAGACAAGAAAACCTGATGCTAAAACGTGCTACATGCTAAGCTAGCATTAGCACCTCTATGCTACATGCTAAGCTAGCATTAGCACCTCCAGTGCAGAGCTGCAGGTTTAGTCAGTTTTCTGGGGGAAAGCCTGCAACGAGTTGTGATGAAGAGGAGGAATCCATCAGCTGCTGAAAACGGCTCCTAAACTTTAGCTCCATCCACACAGTTAGCATGAAGAAGGAAATCTCCAAACCTGATGGGTGCAGCAGAACTCTGGGCTGGAAAACATCCCCCATCATTGGTGTCTCCTCTGCTGCGTCCTGCCGCTCTTTAAGCTCCTGCTTCCCTCCAGTTTCTCCGCTGTGCCTCCAGCTGCTGGACTTCTTTCCAGACTTCATCACCTGCAGCAGCTGCTGCTCTCTTCCAGCTTCACCAACACTCACAGCAGAACAAGGACAAAAAGGTCCACAGAGATCCGCGCTTGGGAAGAGGTGGGCCGTCTTCTTCTTGGATTTACTGGCCTCACAGCAAAACAAGGACAAAGAACCCGGAAGCGATCAATGCGGCTGCGCGGTTTCGAAGAGGGGCAGCAAAAAGATTAGACTCCGCATTGACCGTCGTGGCGCACAAATGACGGCCGCCATCTTGGAGCGGTGTTCATCTGAACAGCACAAATAAAAATTGTATCCGTCTGAAATGTCCCGTTCACCTCTCAAAAACTTGGGAACAAATTTGCACATTTTTGTCCTTATTTATTTCATCATAACTCCTGTGAATCTGGATATATTTGCTTCATATTACACATATATAGGTGCTAACCAGAGAGGACATGCAAATATGTTAATGTTAAAATTCATAAAATCCAAAAGTACTATTTTATTTCATTTATAAAAAAACAAATGTTAAGCAATAAAGTTAAAAAAAACATCCATCAATATTTACTTTTTAATTTCCCTTACTGACATCAAAGGAAGGGCTTTATCTGAAACCAACAGTGAAAGTTTGAAGGGAGCAAAGTGGAGAAAGGACAAACGGGATGAAACACAGAAAACATCTGATTCATGGAGACACTGATAAAGAATGATCATATCTGTGGAGGATCCCAACACAGTTACTGTGTGGCACAACTTCGCCGTCCACTAGAGGGAGCACTGATACTGCCACAAGTTCTGCTTCAACCTGAAACAGGAAGTAACTGCATTCACTGCATTTATCAGACTACTTTGTCAACTCTGTAAAACAAGTTAAAGCTGTTGTGGACCTTGTTTTCATTCCTATTGGTTTATGAAACAACACTCATTATCTTTGGGATAATTTGTTTTTTGGTCCAACAATACTTTTAGGAAAAATAAAACTCCAAAACATAACTGAACCCATCCATTCTGGATCCTCCAGTATGACTGTCAGTAGCTTAACTTCCTCTCCTTGATGCTTGGAGTTGAGGTCCAGCTCTTTTAGATGACAGGGGTTGGAGCTCAGAGCTGATGCCAGAGAAGAACAGCCTTCCTCTGAGACCAGACAGCCTGACCAGATGCAGACATATATAAATAAAATACAGTCCAAATATCCTTTATTGGCCCATATTAGGGGTGAACCAGATGTACCAGCAACAAAAAGAACATTTAAAAGAGAAAAACTAAAACTGTGCAGTTATTAGAAACATCATACCTAAAGCAACAACGGCAACAACGTAGCTTTGAACACTAGAGGGCCTAAAACTGAAAGTTCCAGGTTTAGCGCCCCTGTAGGCCACTAGTGACACTGAACTGTAACAAAATAAAAGAGACTTCCACTGTGTTGACCAGATTGATAAAGACAAGGCCACATTTACCCTTCTAGAGCAGCGGTTCCCAAACTTTTTTAGCCGCGCAACCCCTTGTGTCCCAGCTGAGTTGACTCACCCCCAATCTTCAAAAAAAAAAAAAAAGAAAAAATACAGCATATATATCTATATCTATATAGTAATTGATAACAATTATAGTATGCAGGGATCGAACCGGTTGCTTGTGGCCTAGCGCAAGCGCACTGCTTTGACCACATGGCAACTCCACCCCATATAGCTTAAAAGGAAGAAATTTTAGAATATAGTGTGCTTTTGAAAACAAAACACACAGAGAAATGTGTCTGATAAGTTTTGATAATGCGTAATGAAATTATAAGATTATTAATACAACGTTGAGCAACTGTTGTTCAACCCAAATCTAAGCTTTCAGGCCCTACAGCACTTCCTTTTTGTAATTATGAGTAAATATTTAGTTATATCTATGTTTATTATTTCACATATTTCTAAAATCATCAAATTAATGTATCGCTAAACTTTGACGTTTACTGTTTTGGGTTTTCATATGTTTTAACATATTTGTAACAAGTTCAGCAAGGGTTAAACAAAGGTTTATCCTCACTGAGACTAACCGAGTATTAAGTAAAATAGGTTGGTGCTTAGCTACATAATAATGAGCAGAAACATTCATGGAATATGCAGGATGAATACATTTAATTATTACACTGCACTAACTTCTAAGCTAATATAAAAGTACAATATCTGGCTGTAAAAATGCTTGGAAGAAGTTTTGAGTAAATAATGAATTCTCGCAGTAAATATAGTACTGATCTTTATAAGAACAATAATTGCATCCTGTTGTAGGTTTTACTGGACTGTCTTTTAGGGGCAATTTATTGGATTATGAGCAATGTACTGTGGATGGACTGTGCCAGGACCCCACACACCTGTTCAACTGGACCAGTGGGTGCTGATCAAGAACCTGAGATGCAAACATGGGATGGCTAAACGCTGGCAGGAACTTGTCACCCACACTTCTGTAAAGGTCGCTGACTGCTCCACCTGGATCCACGCGTCCCACTGCAGGTTGTTTTCCAAAGAACCCCCAGCGGACCAAGGTGATATATCAATTAACCAAGCCTCTTTGAGGGCAGCTATCCGCCTGTGGGTCACCTTTCTGGCTCTAGCAGTCACAATAATACTGCTATGGGCACTACTACATGATAATGTTGACCCTCAGGATGGCCATCAGAGCAAAACAACAAGAAGATTTCTGGTTGCTGCAGCTGAGCCTTATCCACTTCAAGCCCTATGGAACCAAGAAAACCTATGGTATCGGTTTGCCAACTTCTCTGCCAGAGCTGTTTACCTCTAAAGACTGCACCATTTGCCTATCTTCTCAGATCACCATGGTCTACGTTTCTGTTCCTGAAGAAGACCATATTAATGACTGCGTTAATTCCTGTTACAAAAAACGGATCCTACTGAGGTTAAATCCATCTGAAAACATGACTGAGTTCAGGATGATCCATTTTATTCGAGGTGGATTGTGATATTCTATGTGTGTTTATGTTATGTTAGCTATCTACCTTTACCCAATTAACTGCTCACTAACTGGCAGGGTAGAATGACCTTATACATGCTCTTAGTTGAATAGAGAGGTGTTTGTGCACTGTTTGGTGACGCTTGCTGTATATTCATCTCCAGATGGGTCCATGACAAAGGCATTAGAAGGCCTGTGTTCCCTTAGGGAGGAACAGGCAGAAAATTCAGGCATTGACACCTCGCTGTTTGAATGTTTCGACTCTGTTGTTGGTAAATGGAAAGCCTTAGTAGCTTTAGTTTATGTGCTATAATTGTATAATTGATTCTCTTTGTGTGGTTGGTCACAAATAGAGACACTAGGAGAACCCAGAGCCAACTACCTTATGCATCCATTGTTGGCCAGTTGCTTTAACCGCAGCTCAAATGTTTATGTTGCATCCTTGACGTATCTAGATTCTATTATATTACTCTTGGTTTATTTTATTTTGACTTTTGTTTTCCACCAAATGACATGATTGGGATTTAATTTCTGTTGTGACAGTCATACTATGATAATTAATAATCTTTTTTTATTTTATTGTTTCTATAAAGATTAATGAAAATAGTTTATTCCAGACTCACAACAAGATCAATGTTTAATGCAATATTTTGCTTTGACATAGGATGAACAAGGATCTGATTGGCACTAAAGATCCTTCAAAATTACATAGTAATGGTATCTATTAGATTCAAAACAGGGGTTTCTCTGCTCAGTTTGGCCTACAGCGTGCTCAAATCAAAGGCACAATCCTTATGCCATACTGCTCCAGCTCTATAGTGGCTGCTGTGAGACAAGCCATCCATTGTTGTAGCTCTCATTGCCGGCATACACACATACACATGTGCCATCTCTGTGTGTGTCAGCTGCTACTCTGCTTCTCTCTTCCTGCAGAAGGCAGCTCTGCTCTCTGCTGCACACACAAAACACTGGTTAGATCACGGCTGTTGTTTTTTCCCCTTGCCCTACTGTCGACTTACTGGCTGGCCACACACATTGTCCCATGTAAGAGCGCTACTCTACTCGATAACCACACAATCTCCTTAGAAGGGAGGAAAAAATCTGTCTGGGTAGGGGAGGAAGGCCCATTGAAAAGCCCTCAAAGCACACTGTGTGGTGTAGAGTACGGCCCAGTGGAGTCCTTGGAAAACACCTATATCTTAACACTGGTTCCCTGGATGTTAACCGGTTTTAGTAAAGTGGCTCTGGCTCTGCGCCTGCCGAAGTTCACCACCAATGCCTTTGTTTTCCCTGCATTTAATATGAGGTGGTTCTGCTGTGACCAGTCTTAGACGGTCCGGATCCACTGTCTGCACTCTGAGTTGTCATTATCTGTGATGAGACCTACTATGGCACAGTCATCAGAAATCTTCTGAAGGTGGCAGCCTGGTGAGCAGATGATATACTCTCTATTTTGGAATCCCAGTGAAGAGTGATGATGGAGTCTCTGGGTGTCTTTTGGTCATTTTGTAGGGAAAAAAAAATGTTTTCCTTAATTACCAAGAATTATATAAACCTTTGATTCCAAAAGAAACACGATTCTTGTCCAATCAAATAGATGGTTAGCCAGCAAAAATGCATTTAACATAATTAAATAATATTGGGAAATCCTGCACAAGCATTAATATTCTTTCAACAAGCAAGATTATTAATATATTTGGAAAACACATAGTACAAGCTGAAGCCTTAGGTGACATTGCAGGTTAAGAAAATGAGAAGTATTATAGGAGAATTACATTCATCTGGTAAATTTAATTGAGGGTCTTTATGTGAAGGTGGTTCTCGGTGGACCATATGTGCCCATCATTGTGGAAATTAGATTTCTTTTTCAAGAGTTCTGATGCTTAAAAAAGGCTGAAAAAAACATGAAAACAAATGGCTGTAACTTTCATAGACAACCATAACATCTTCTTGGAGAGAAGACATCTCCTTCAATAGTTCAGGTGCAAAACAACTCATTTCCAACACCTTGTATTCTGTGAACCATACCCCAGAAGCGTTTTCCCTAAACAAAGTACATTAAGTGCATAAACAGATGATAAACCTGCTACAGCCCCAACAAGCCAAGATAAAGATAGACAGAAATACGACACAGAAAGAGACTTCTTCAAAATTACAGCATGACTCACTCCAGATCTCAACAATACAAAAAGTGATAACTCCATCAGATAAATCAAAACCTTGCTCCCCCAGACCCCAGCTCATACTGCACCCTCTATCTCTCTCTCCCCACTCAGCCCAGTTGTCCCTTTTCATGGATTTGATGATGATGAACTTTATTGTCCCAAAGGAAATTTGTCTTGAGTACAGACTCTGGCTGCTATATAGTCCAAACTATGTGTCACACTGCATTCACACATAAAAACCAAACTATAGAAATTCCATTATAAGAAAATAAATAAATACATAAAGAAGCATGTTACATTACATTCACAATAATAATAAAAAATAAAAAACGTGTAAAAACCCTTCTTTAAAAAATCTGTTATAAGACATAATTTATACATAAAAACAGCATGTCAGTTTAGTTTAAAAATGTGGATACCATTGCCTATTCCACTAATTATTTCACCAACAATATGAAAGAGGTTTTTAAGATTGGCTTACAGCTACCATCTTTTACGCACAGCCACCCAGATAACCCAGGTTCTGCTCCTAAACCAGCGTCTTCCTAGGGCCGCAGAGCCTCCCAGTCTCCTAACCCTACCTCCTCATATCACGGAACATTTCTGTGCTTAGACTAAGCTATTACAGCTGGCAGATAACTTACTGAGACTGAAGACGTCACAGATGTGGCCTACACTGCAAAAAGAGAACTAAAAATAAGTCAAATTTTCTTGAAATGAATGTATTTGCTCTTGATTTGAGCAAATCAAGAGCAAATACTCATTCCATCTGCCAATGGAATGAGTATTTTTACCCCTAAAATAAGATAATTAGATATACAGCACTTGAAATAAGATGATGGAGATGAATTGTCCCTATTTTAAGCGCAAAAATCTTATTCCATTGGCAAATAATCTTATTTACATGCTCAAATCAAGGAAAAATACTCTCATTTCAAAAAGATTTTTCTTATTTTTAGTTCTATTTTTGCAGTGTACATAAACAAATGGATAAACATCATAGTGTTAAACACGGATCAAACATTACAATAATCAGGCTCTGCTTTGCATATTATTGCGCAACAATTATCACAACTCACACATTTATAAAAAGGCACTATTTAACTTTGTGGAAGTTAATTAAACTGTTACATTTTAGCACTGTGACTGGAGACCTGTCCAGGATGTACTCTGTGTCCCTGCCTCTTGCCCATTGACTGCTGGAGATAGTCACCAGCGCCCCACGACCCGTGTTACGTCGAGTTGTGCTTCCCCGTTAGATAAGACTTGAAATAACACCTGCACGGATGTTAAACTTTAACAAAGTGTGATTAAATTGTTCTAAGTTTATCGGGAAAAATATTTAACTAACTTTTAAAGATGAACACCTTTTAAGTAGGAAAATGTTATTAAATCTTTGCGTAAAGTTAAATATTGTTTTAGTTAATCTTGGCTGCTGTACATTGTCTGTCTGGCAGGTGGTTAGAGTTAGGGTCTTATTAAAGAGAGTAGACATAATGGTGATGAATTTGTGTTACGTTTAATTTTATGAATAAGTTGTGTTTTTAACAGAGGATAGCATATACACATTTATTCAAAATAAACAATCTGTACAACATAAATGTTTGCTATGTGATTACCTGTACCTATTGTTTATTGCTGCAGTTCATTATGTGTTCCCTAAGCTGGTGTATGTCCTGGAAAAAATTCACCACTGTGACAATAAGTGATTCTTGATTATCAGTTTAATTTAGGGTTAATGTATATAACCATTATATTTCATCACGTAATAGCTGGTGATTGTATTGCTTTCTTTGATATAAAACATTACTACCTGTTGGGTGTTGTTTGGTTTAGACAAGAAAGGTGGAAATGTCCAAAGGCCTCTTATCCACATGGATGGCCAACGAACCATGGAATATGTGAAAGTGTAAAAGGTGATACAAGAACAAGCTCTGTTCTCCTCGCACATTACATTAATTTCCATGAGGTGGGCTGTGCTTATACATCATGTCACGCAAGGATTGTGGGATTCCTTATAGTTTCTCAGCGCCGGTAAGGGACATTGTGAGGTTCTTACGCTAAAGGAACTATGATAGAAAGCATCCAGGCTCCTTTTCCTACCTCCTTCTTCACCATGGAACTGTCCAGCTGTCATACCACTCAGGAAGGAGACAGGTTGTGTCCCAGAGATAAAAGTGCTTTGGTCCAAAATTTGCATGCCAGCCAAAAACAAAAGCAAAAGATGTTGTGAATGTGCTGGCTGAAGCTGGTAAGAATGTCTCATTAGACACAGTAAAGCAATAACTTTACCATTGAAAGGCTACTCTGACAAGAAGAAGCCATTGCTCCAAAAGAAAAACATAAAAGCATTTATGTTGTTGCAAATGCATACTAGTACAGGGACTTTGAAGACATATCCTTTAAGGAAACTAAAATTTAACTGTTTGGCCTTAATGACTAACGCTATATTTGGAGGAAGAAGGAGGAAGCTATCAGGCCTGAGAAGACCATCCCAACTTGTAAAAATGGGTGGGCAGCATCATGTTGTAATGGTTATTTTGATGCAGGAGGGACTGGTACATTTCACAAAATAGATGGCATCATGACAAAAGAGACATTATGTGAAAATTCTGAAGCATGAGATCGACATCAAAGTTGAAGCTTGGGCGCAAATGGGTCTTTCAAATGGACAATGACCCAAAACATACAGCCAAACTGGTTAAAATGTGAATTAAGGATAAAGTCAGGATAAACATTGATCTCAATCATCCATCCATCCATCCATTTTCCAAACCGCTTAATCCCTCATGGGGTCGCCGGGGGGGGGGGGGGGGGGGGGGGGGTGCTGGTGCCTATCTCCAGCGTTCACTGGGCGAGAGGCAGGGTACACCCTGGACAGGTCGCAGGATCTCAATCATATTGAAGCTTTATGGAAAAGCTGAAAAGTTGTGTCTGAACAAGGTGACATGCATATCGGACCAATTACACCAGTCCTGTCAGGAAGAATGGCCCAAAGTTCCTGCTGACTTTTGAGAAGCTTCTGGAAGGATGTCAAGAATGTTTGACCCAAGTCATACAGGGAATAAAGGCAAATGTAGTAAATAATTAACAAAAATGTAAGTTGTTCTTCCATTACCCATATTTTTGTTATTCAATGTTAAATAAATAACACGAGCTGTTAGGTATTGTTTGGTTAGTATTGAAATAGTTATTTGAGCACTTCTTTTTAACAGCAAACTTTGCACATATGAAATAAAGGAGTGACAACTTCTCTTCAAGTTCAAGAATTTATTAACAGAAATAAATGAACATCACTATATAATGCTGTTTATCTGAATTAACACTTTATTTCAGTCAACAAATTCTCTTTACTAGCTAGTGAAACGTGACAAACTATTAAACAAAAGTTCATAAGCACTAAGGAACAATTTACACACAAAAGAAACAAAAAGGCAAAATAAAATAGTTGAAAACCATCATTAGAATGATTCAGTGAATCCTGGTTCACTGCAGATCCAAGTTAGAGAACCAAAGTTCATCTTAAAGAATGTGGAATGGGATCAAATTAGCTCAACTGATTTAGAGCAACCTTTGATGTGTTTAGCTCAATCACAATGCATATTTGAGTTAAACAAAACATTATTTGGGGAAATAAAATTTTAAAGAATGATCAAAAGAGAGTTATGATGGATTTCTGCATTGGTAACATTCAAAAACTATAACCCACATGTCTTACCTCTACTTATAAATGAAGTCCATGCGATACTCCTTCTGAACAAACATATCGGTCATTTTCCGGTAAAAGTTCTCTTTATCTTCTTCGGTTTTAAAAGTCTCTCAGTCTCAATGGAGATCACTGCCAGGGAGGAAAGCCTTCCTTGACCAGTCCTGTATGTTTAGTCTTTTTAGTGCTTTATTTGTTTAGCATAACTCACTAATAATACATCCATAACTTGCTGTCACTCTACAGTTTTGGGATCAGGAGCGGTGCCCCTTGAGCACCCCCTGCCTAGAGGCCAAGGAACTGCCGGCCTCACCTACAACCAGTTCTTTTCCGTTTATGATCACCCAGCAGCGCACGAAAACATGTTACCTGCACACAGTTTGATGACCAAAATACAGATCGTAATCCACATACATTAAATTATGAAAACGGTGTAGTTAGGTTTACTAGAGTTAGTAGGAGTTATCTGGGAAGCTAAGAGCAACTAGTGCTAGTGGACATTTGGTGCTAATTAAAAATACTTTTAAGCTCTAACTGCTAATAAGCAGACCTGACAACACAAACAGTGTCTCATCGGTGTATAAAACCCTTATGGATATAAAAGTTCATTATAACTGTAAAACACACCCAAAACAAATGGCGTAGCATTGTTTTAATGGGCGCTAACAGATTGCTTAGCCAAGCACAGTAAAAACCCATTCAAACTAAACGATTTTAAATTATTAATTCCTGTCTTTCCCTACTAGTTTCTCTGCCAAACCTCAGACTCCGTGTCCGTCCAATCGACTTTGTTGGTTCATGTTGTCCTGTTGGGCTAGGGCAGGGGTCGGCAACCTGCGGCTCTTTGATCGCTCTGATGTGGCTCAGGTGTTGAAAATAATTATGTCACGGAGCTGTGTACCTCATACAGGCAGTCGTCAATGCTGGCTGACGAACACACCTCACCAGTTGATGGTGGTAATGTACACTGAAAAGATTTTTGCTCACCGTCAATAAACTCAAGAAGAAGAAGAAGAAGAACTGGTAGTTCACTGGCTGCAGTGACATAAACACAGCGAGGCGGAGTTGAAGCGGCATTTTCAAATGCTGCTTTTTTGTAGTAAATTTCCACAAATGACAAGGGCAACACGGTGACCTAAAATAACATGGAGTCATTGATGAGGGTGAAGAGAGCTAAACAGCAGGATAAGAGTCGTTTCTATATCTGACGTTTGTTCATTTTCAAAGTGAGGAAAAGCGAACAGCGCTTGGCTCGAGGCTGTGAGCGGAGTCCTGCACGGCTGAAGTCGAGCTTCAGGTGCCGCCTGAACATCTGATAGCTCGTCTAATGCAGCTGTTAGCTGGTTAATGACAGGAGCTCGTTCACTTTCGCAGATGTGATTAAAATGTGTTCGGATTAAAAGGAAAGAAAGTATTCGAGATGAACCATTTATATGGGCTGAAAATCAAATAATCCGACCATGATGTGCGTTTACTCGCACCAAGCTTTATTCAAAATAAGAACTCTGACATTAGCAGAGTTGATGATTTCCATAAAACAACAGTAGAAGTACAAGTGCAGAGGTGCATTGGTTCTGGTGCGGGTCCATTCTGTTGCAAAAATGCCCTTATGTGCAGCGTTATTTCATTTAAAATTTCAAATGATTTTGTGGCTACCAGTGTTTTCTTTACTGTGTGAAATGGGTCCAAATGGCTCTTTCAGTGGTAAAGGTTGCCAACCCCTGGGCTAGGGCGAAGCTGGTACCAGTCGACAATAAGGGGTAAATGACTAGTTTGGGTAAAAAGCCGTCGTTTGGGAAACCAGGTCTGAGGAGCTTTACACCAGTCTCTGATTGCATGCGTTGGGGATCTCTGCACTCTTGCGGGCTCGGCTCCCTGGTCAGCTTAGAAAACTTCCTGTTGCTTTAATTTTGATCCACAAGCAGACAGTACTTAGCTTGGCGGACCCTGCATGATTGTGAGTCTCTGAACTCCATGCAGGTCCATGGTGGTTTTGTCTGCCCAGTGCAGGTGTCCTCCTCTCAAGGGCCCATGGACAAGGAGAGAGATGACAAGGTAAGAGCCTGGGTTCATAGCAGTGCCCTCTCGCTGTGAGGGGCAGTTCTCTGATACCTGCAGCCTCTGATAATTCTGGTAATCCTAACAGAGCTAATACAGGAAAGGTGTATTCAGATTTCACGTCTTTGAAGTCTTTCATATCGTTTTACATAGTTTATGTAAACTTCTGGTTTCAACTGTATGTGAATGTTATCTTAACCAGTCACAGGGCACATCACTCACCTATCAAGGATAAAATTATGTTTCTTTAAGTTAAATTCAGAGGTTGCTGTAAGGGACCTACAAGTTAACTAAAAACAATCACAATCAGAACAATAACACCCTTTCTAAAGTGGGGAAAACACCAGACACCCTTAAACAAATCTCACTAACTAGGAGGGTGGACCTAGTGGTTAGAGCAGCATGCATAGGCTGAGAACACATCTGTGCTACAGCTCAGTCTGAACAGATGAAATTAAGTTAAAAAAATCATAAACAAATCTAATACTTAGCTACTACAGAAATGCTGAAACTAACAAGTGAAGACGGTTGCCTTTAATGACAACACAAACATCTCATACTAAACTAAAGCTGTGCAGTTTCAGTTAGTATTCAAAGCAGAGCCTTTTCTCCTCCATCATGGAGTTTAATGTGTCTGTTTTATTGTTTTCTTTGGCTAAATCTTTTTCCACATAGATCACAACAGAAAGCTTCTGTCCTGTGTGGATTCCCATGTGGCTGGTTAAATGTCCACTTTGGGTAAATCTTTTTCCACATAGATCACAACAGAAAGGCTTCTGTCCTGTATGAATTCTCACGTGTCTGTTTAAAGTTGTTTTTTGGCTAAATCTTTTTCCACATAGATCGCAACAGAAAGGCTCCTGTCCTATGTGGATTCCCATGTGTCTGTTTAAAGTGTTTTTTTGGCTAAATCTTTTTCCACACAGATCACAAGAGAAAGGCTTCTCTCCTGTATGGATCCTCATGTGTCTGTTTAAACTTGATTTTTGGTTAATTGTTTTTCCACATAGTTCACAACAGAAAGACTCCTGTCCTGTATGGATTCTCATATGTCTGTTTAAAGTTGTATTTCGGCTAAATCTTTGTCCACATAGATCACAACAGAAGTGGTTCAATCATATGTGGATTCTCATGTGTCTGTTTAAAGTTGATTTTACGCAATATCCTCTTCCACATAGATCACAACAGAAAGGCTTCTGTCCCATGTGGATTCCCGTGTGGCTGGTTAAATGTTCTCCTTGGCTAAATCTTTTTCCACATATTTCACAACAGAAAGGCTTCTGTTCTGTATGGATTCTCATGTGTCTGTTTAAAGTTGATTTTACGCTATATCTTCTTCCACATAGATCACAACAGAAACGCTTCTGTCCTATGTGGGTTCTTGTGTGGCTGGTTAAATGTGCTCTTTGGCTAAATCTTTTTCCACATATTTCACAACAGAAAGGCTTCTGTCCTATGTGGATTCCCATGTGGCTGGTTAAATGTGCTCTTTGGCTAAATACTTTTCCACATATTTCACAACAAAAAGGCTTCTGTCCTGTATGGATTCTCATGTGTCTATTTAAAGTTGATTTTTCGCAATATCCTCTTCCACATAGATCACAACAGAAAGGCTTCTGTCCTATGTGGATTCCCGTGTGGCTGGTTAAATGTTCTCCTTGGCTAAATCTTTTTCCACATATTTCACAACAGAAAGGCTTCTGTTCTGTATGGATTCTCATGTGTCTGTTTAAAGTTGATTTTACGCTATATCTTCTTCCACATAGATCACAACAGAAACGCTTCTGTCCTATGTGGGTTCCCGTGTGGCTGGTTAAATGTGCTCTTTGGCTAAATCTTTTTCCACATATTTCACAACAGAAAGGCTTCTGTCCTGTATGGATTCTCATGTGTCTGTTTAAATTGTATATTCTAATAAATGTTTTGCCACAGTCTTTGCAACTAAGCTTCAATCCTGTGAGGCCTTTCTTTCCCTTCCCACTGAGCTGCTCTCCTGGCAGACTGATGTAGACTTCCTTCCATTCCTCCTTTATATGGGGGGGCTTCATATCATGCAGGTCGGCACGAGGTCTGTGATCTAAAGAAGCTTCTTCTTCCTTAATCAGCTTCTGCTCAACATCTGCAGGAAACATTGAAACACATTATGCACATTAGAAAGTATTTTGATCGGGAAATGTTGATATTGTGCATGCGGAAAAAGTTTTAGACCTTTGAGTTTATCTCATAAAAAATGTGAGCAAAACCAAAAGTGTTCCTTGAACAAGTAGCCACGATCTGATAATATTTCAGTGTGAATACATTGCATTACATGTTCTGTTGCCTCACAACCTGCCAACTAATATGGACTGTTGGATGATTGAGTTTGCACCATTTCATTTACAAAACAAGCAGAATAGTAAACAGAATAAAACAGAAAATTTCAGCATACATGACTGTTGCAACTCCCCCTGAAAAAGTCAGTTATTTGTAGAGCTATCCTTTTTAGCCTTAAAGGGCTGATGACAGACTTTTTCTGCCATGTTTTTTAAACCAAAAAGTTATCCCCAGTGTGCCTGCATATCGTTTTAATAAAAAAACACAGCCAATTGGAAAAATTTGAGAAGTCTCTAGCGCCACTCAGCAACTGAGGAAGGAGGAAGTGACCTAAAAGCGAGAAGAGAAGAGTTTTATAGGTAGTAATTCAATTAAATTTTATTTATATAGGACAAATTCACAACACATGTCATCTCAAGCCTTAGTACAGCATAAGATTAATGTCGATTTAATGGTGTTTTAAATAGCTTTGCGATTAATCCATCAGGCTAATGTCCGATCGCTACAGTGCCCTTTAGCTGTAGAAATAATTGCATTAATAAAATCATGTGTCCTAAATATATTGATTTTACAGAGTAAATCATTCTTTAAAATGTTATTTTACTAAATGTTTTGTTAAACTCAAGATCTGCATTGTGAATGTTCTAAATTATTTAACGTGATTTCATCTCATTCTTTATTCTTTAAAGGGGAAGTCCGGTCAACAAGGAAAAATCAGGGGACCATTAGCTATAACTAAAACTAATACGTTCGTGGTTATTTAATGAACTTATCTTTCATCAATAAGAAAATAAAAACTTTAATTGTCGTCTGGGTCACTGTGTATGGAGGCCGCCCTTACTGCCCATATTTGGGCACTAAGGGCCGTCTGACATCACATCCTGCAACGTGGAAAAGCAGAAGCGGCGACAGCATTTCTCCGCTCTTTCCAAGCAAAGTCAATAGGAGCCGTTCTACACAGCTGCGATCATCAACAATGTTTTCGGATTTCCAGAGGACTTCCCCACTGACATTCGCGAGAGCTATTGTTACAGCAACAATACCCACGTACATGGCCATTGGATGTTCCAACACAACTGGTAAAAGTGGAAAAAACACTGCTTATTTCAACTTTCTGATTCATAAGCCACCGGGCTTGTCGCTGGATTGCCAACTTGAAGAGAGCGGATTTGCCATCTAACTTCTGGCCAGAGAGAAAACACGTCATATGCAGCAACCATTTCGAAGAAGAATGTTTTGAACATGACATGAGAGCGAGGATTTTCGGTAAGTTATTTTTTAATTTTTAATTTAGAATTTCAGATGTAAATGCACCATTAGCCCTGTCGTTGGAGAACCACTCCACCCCTTCAGTTTCGGTTTCAGCTCAAGCCTCTCTGTTGTCGAGTGTTTTACCTGAGAGCAGGGGAAAAAAAATCATATTTGTAATTAAATATAACTAGGTCTATATCATCAGTGTCGCTAACACCGGAGTGATTTCAGACAGCGGAGCCACCCACGCAGCAATCAGCTGATAACTGATCTGTACAATAAAAATGCTGCATGTGCTGAAACGCTTTTATATTTTAATATTTATACAATAATGACCACTTGCCCTATTTACTAGGGGGCAAATATAACTCAAGTCACTTCAGCGCGATCTCTCCTCCGCTGCAGCGCTGGTAAAGCCGTGCTGCAGCGGAGTGCGCACGCGCACAAACACACACAGACACACACACACACATACACACCTTGGAGGGCCCAACTGAGTTTGCACTGGAAATAGGTTTCCAGCTTAGTATTATTTAAATAAAATGTGTGTGAATTTATTTTGTACATGAATATGAGCAGTACACCTAACTTTTTTTAATTTCATGTTGTAGCTGAAGTCCATGGAGAGGAAAACCATTAGTCAATTAAACGAAGGAGACTCACACCAACTGCCGTCTCCACAGTATTTTGTTATACAAAAGAAAAAAGAAAAAGAACGTTGTCAACGAATCGGAGCCTCTTACGCCAACAACGTGAAATGGTAATGATCTAGTTTTATTATTCAAGCTATTCTAGGCAATCGCACTGTCTTTTTTGTTAATGCCTACTTCAAGTCACTTGATTTTGACCCACAATCCTAAAAATATAATGTATAAAATTTTGATAATATATGTAATGGATATGGCTTATATGAAGAATATTTTTTGGAGAAATTAATTTGTTTGTTTAAGGTTTCTGAAGTTCTTGGAAGTACAGGTGCTAATGGCGACAGGATAAGTGTTACTGTTCAAGAAAGGAGCAGCCCTGTGTCCACCCAAAGAAGACCAAAAACGAAAAGACGGAGTTTCTGTGATTCAGCAACACAGTGTCTTATAAAAGGGACATGTGACAAAGGTGTACAGTGTGAGCTACTGTCCCCTTACGATGGAACGCCAGTCTGGACAGGAACAGTCAGTCGACAGGCAATTGATGAAGAAGGGGATGTTATAAGAATTATTATTCTGAAGTCACTATGGCCTCACACCACTCGGACAGAGGAGGCCTGGAGACCAGATGTCTGTGTATAAGATCCACTGTTTGCTGATTTCAAGGCCAAATGCTGCAGCTGCTGAGGGATACTGATTGTTTACGATAGACTGTCTTTGTTTTGTCTCATGGGAAGGCCACGGTGCAGTATTAGGGGAAGCCCGAAAAGCGAGGCAGGCAGAGACAGGGCAGACAGAGACTGCAGCGGGACCGTGGGGTGCGATTTACTTCCCAACTATGTGAATCTCTGCTCTGTTTCTCAATAAAAGTGCTGGAACGTCATTACCACCGTCTCGTCATTTAGTTAAGATGGGAACTCAGTTACTATTGTTTAGAATTCCACCAACAACTCCCATAACAGGGGATATACCGATGTATGAAGCTCCGGTGGAGGAGATCAGTGATATAAGTTTTGTGGAGGCAGAACAGTCATGTGTGTCAAGTGAAAAGAAGTATTTGATATTTAGATCATCACTGATGTTCCTCGCCTCACAGATAACCTGCTCCAAATGCAAATGCTGATTAAAGAGTGGGTGTTTGGTACTCTACTAAGACTTTCATTCCTGTGTGCCAAAGGCCATGAAATTACATGGAATTCTCAACCTTACATTGGAAGGTTTCCAGCTGGGAATGTGTTAGTGAGTGGTGCCATTCTATTTACTGGTAACACATATACCAGGCTTGCAGAATTTGCATCTTTGCTGCACATACCATTTGTGTCCAAGAATTCATATTTTACCCACCAGTCTAAAACCCTGTTTCCCTTGGAAAATGGTATCTGGATAAAAGAAAGAGTATATCTGCAAGGAGCTACAAAAGAAAGGAAAACTTACATTGGTAGGCGATGGTCGGTGTGACTCACCTGGGCACAGTGCCAAATATCTGACATATTCTCTTATGGACATGGGCACGTCCAAGATTGTGACCTCCAGTATAATTCAGGTGACTGAAGTTGGGGCCTCTCAACGTATGGAGAAAGAAGGCTTTATTAGGAGCATGGATAGTGTCATTGAAAAGTTGGATGTAGCAGTTGTTGCCACTGACCAACACCCACAGATTGCCACTCTCATGAAAACAGATAAATATAAAGTGGAGCACCAATTTGATATCTGGCACTTTGTGAAATCAGTGCGGAAAAAGCTGACCGCTAAAGCCAAGGTGAGAGGTTGCGAAGGCCTTGGTATGTGGATTAAATCCATCACACTCCATATATGGTGGTGTGCCGTCAAGTGTGAAGGAAACTCACAAAAAATGAAGGAGATGTGGCTGTCAATGCAGCACCACATTGCAAATAACCATTCATGGGACACAGCTGAAATCTTTCATTGTTGTGACCGTGGTGAGCTAAGTAATAGTGACAAAGAGGAAATTGTTTGGTTAGAAGTGGACAGTCCTGCACATGATGCTCTACGCTCTGTGCTAAATGATAAGCGACTTCTCAAGGACTTGGAGCATCTCACGCAGTTTTACCACACAGGGATGCTTGAAGTGTACCATGCCCTCCTAACCAAGCATTGTCCCAAACGGCAGCATTTCGGTTATGAGGGAATGCTCGCTAGAACACAGTTGGCAGCGATGGACTTCAATGACAATGTTAGTCGTGCACAGGCAGTGCACAAAAAAACCCTGGAAAATTAAGGTTTAAGTCCGTCTGTCTGAAACAGGACAAAAGGCGGCATGTGCAACCAATCCTCAAGGCCAAAACTCTGGACCATGCTCACAGGATGATGAAATCCTTAGCTGAGTCAGAGGGGAAGCATGAGGGGAAGATGGAGCGAGAGATCGACAGGGATGGATTGGTGTGGCGTCTGCTGTGAAGCTGGCGCTGCACTGATCCGTTGTGGTGAAGAGAGAGCTGAGCCAAAAGGCAAAGCTCTCGATTTACCGGTCGATCTACGTTCCTACCCTCATCTATGGTCACGAGCTTTGGGTCGTGACCGAAAGAACGAGATCCCGGATACAAGCGGCTGAAATGAGTTTTCTCTGTAGTGTGTCTGGGCTCTCCCTTAGAGATAGGGTGAGGAGCTCAGTCATCCGGGGAGGACTCAGAGTAGAGCCGCTGCTCCTCCACGTCGAGAGGAGCCAGTTGAGGTGGCTCGGGCATCTGGTTAGGATGCCTCCAGGACGCCTCCTTGGTGAGGTGTTCCGGGCACGTCCCACCGGGAGGAGGCCCAGGGGAAGACCCAGGACACGCTGGAGGGACTATGTCTCCCGGCTGGCCTGGGAACGCCTTGGGATTCCTCCTGAGGAGCTGGCCCAAGTGGCTGGGGAGAGGGACGTCTGGACCTCCCTACTGAAGCTGCTACCCCCGAGACCCGACCCCGGATAAGCGGAAGACAATGGATGGATGGATAGTATTTATACATTTTGAGGGTGACATTTAGGGATGCTTATGTCTCGTTTTCTGTGTTTTTAATTTGGGTATGCCTCTTATTCTGAGTGTTTCACCAAAATTTCATTATGGTTACACTACAATAAAGACTCTTGATTCTTGAAAAGTTATTTCAGAGCGCCGCTCCTCTCTTACATGCAGTACCTTCACTCAGACTTTGTCAGCAAATTAAAACTTAAAGTTTGATCAACAAATTATTACAATTATAAAGAAATTGTATTCTAATTGAGAGGACTGGTTTATGATCCATAATCAAATTAGTGCTCTGTTAGGAACATACGGGGTAATCAGAGCTCTGATATATGATGGAGCTTGATTATTAAGGGCTTTATAAGTGAGAAGAAAAAATTTAATTCTATTCTTGATTTAACAGGAAGCCAATGAAGGGAATCTAAAATTGGAGAAAAATTATCCCTCTTGTTGATTTTCATCACAACTCTTGCTGCAGCATTTTGGTTCAGCTGAAGACTTTGAACTGCATTTTGTGGACTTCCTGATAGTAAAGAATTACAATAGTCCAGCCTGGAAGTAAATAATGCATGGACTAGTTTTTCAGCATCACCCCTGGACAGAATATTTCTAATTTTGGCAATTTTCCAGAGGTGAAAAAAAGGAAACTCTGGAAACCTGTTAAATATGGGATTTAAACGACATGTCTTGGTCAAAAATAACACCAACAATTTTTACTTTATTACCAGAGGCCAAGTTAATGCCATCCAGATTAGGTGATTGATTAAGAAGTTTATTTTTTGAGGACTCTGGTCTAAAGATTACAAGTTCTGTCTTGTCCGAATTTAAATGCAGGAAATTTAAAGTCATCCAGCTTTTGATGTCATCAAGACATGACTGCAGTCGAAGTAATTGATTGGATTCATCAGGATTTATGACTAATATAGAGTGTCATCAGTATAACAGTGGAAATTAATATGGGATCAATTTCAACAAAACCTGGTACCCAGACTTTGCATCACAATTGACCCTAGAGTTTAAAGAAGATTTGTTATTAACATGAACAAACTGGAATCTGCCCGATAGATAAGATTTAAACCAGCCTAATGCTTTCCCCTTAATTCCTACAGTATGTTCAAGTCTTTGTAGGAGAATATTGTGATTAAATGTATCAAATGCAGCACTAAGATCTAACAGGACAAGTATAGACACAAGTCCATTATCTGAGGCCATGAGAATATCATTAGTGACCTTCACCAGAGCCGTTTCAGTGCTATGATGAGCTCTGAAGCCTGACTGAAACTCTTCAAGTAGGTCATTACTTTGTAAATGTTCACATAGTTGATTAGAAACTACTTTCTCAAGAATTTTAGAGAAGAAAAAAAGATTAGATATAGGTCTGTAATTTACTAAGTCATCTTGATCAAGAGAAGGTTTCTTAACTAAAGGTTTAGTAACAGCTATTTTAAAAGCCTGTGGTACATATCCATTTACTAAGGATAGATTAATCATGTCTAAAATAGAGCCACTGATCAATGGGAATATCTCCTTAAACAACTTGGTTGGGATTGGGTCTAACATACAGGTAGAAGGTTTAGATGAAGCTAAAATTTTAGATAGCTCAGAAAGCTCTACTGCTTCTAAACAGTTCAGACACTGCGCAGATTCTAAAGATTCCTCCAATGTTGCCTCACATACTGAGGATGGGGTAATCATGTTTGGGAGGGTGCCATATATATTTTTTTATGGAATTAATTTATGAAGAATTCCATAAGGTCATTACCGCTAAGAGCTAAGGGAATGGATGGATCAATAGAGCTGTGGCTCTGGGCAAGTTTGGGAACTGTACTGAAGAGAAATCCAGGATTATTTTTATTCTCCTCAATTATTGATGAAAAATATGCTGCTCTAACTCTGTGAAGGGTCTTTTTTATACAAAAATAGACTTTCTTTCCAGATTAGGTAGGATTCCTCATGGTGTGTAGAGCACCATTTTCTCTCCCATTTCCTAACATTGTGCTGCAAGGAACGCAGCTCTGAATTAAACCAGGGAGCCAGCTTCCTGTCAATATTCACCTTCTTTTTCAAGGGAGCTACATTGTCTAATGCAGAACGCAATGAGGAATTGACACGTTAACGAAAGTGTATTTTGTGAATGGGAAGAAACAACATTGCTGCTATCTGCAGGGTATTTCTGTGATACTGAGAATATTAAAAGGGGGACAGACTCATTAAAGTTTGATACAGCATTGTCTGATAAAAATCTACTGTGGTAAATTACAAGAGACTTCCTATTCCACAGGAAGAAGGTTTATTTCCAAACACAAACACCGAACAGCTCCATAACAGGCTCTTTTTTACTTCTCTCTTTGTATAACCACTCACTCTTCTTCCACGGTCAATAGCAATCCCAACCAGTAACAGCGCTTCCTAGTGGACATGTATGTATTACACTTCACTTTCACAGTTACTACATCTACTATAATGGAACCCTCTTTTGTAGGTGGAGAACTCAGTTAAATTTAACTCAAAGATTGTTAAAAATGGTCAGATAGGACAGGGTTGTGAGGAAATACTGTTAATTCTTCACAATCAATGTCATATGCATCTCTACCATGCCTCATGCAGTGTGGCAACCTTTTGCCGATTGTTCACCTTGTTTTTGCACAGTATTTTTCGGACTATAAGACACACCGGAGTATAAGGCGCACCATGAATTTATGTGTCAATGTGTGTCTTTGTCCACATATAAAACGCACCAGAATATAAAGCGCATTACATTTTCTTCCCAAGTGTGTAATATCACCCCACCTGTCCGGTAGGTTGACCACAAATACCTTTGCACATAGTCTTCTGAAAATTTTTCAAGAGGTTGCTCTTCTTTTCTTTAAGCTTTGCTGTTGTTATTTTTGAGGGTGAACTTTATTTTTTTATTACATTTTTGTAACGGAGAATTGAATTGTGTTTTTTGCTGCTGTTATTTAAAGCCAAAACCTTTTGTTTGTCGTTATAGATAAGCCAAAGCAACCAAATAAAGTTTTACATACCAATGCTGCAGATTATTCAAAGATTATATTGAATATGAACTTATTGGTATTGGAATTGGTATCAAAGTAAAGCAATCCTTACTGTTGATAGGAGCAGCAGTTAATGGAAAGCTGCTATCAGTCTCCTCCTTCACAAGGAGCTGCTCTCCTTCCTGACGGGCCCCGGGTTCCTCCTGTTCCTCCTTTATGTGGAGGGGCTCTGACTCCTGCTGCTCCCCCTCAGGACTCTGTTCTTCAGGAGCTTCTTCTTTAACATCTGCAGCCAACACTGAAACACATTACATGCTTTATCAACAACTAGATCTTTACAATGTTACAACGATGGGAAAGATTCAGTTTAGAGAAAAAGATTTGATCAGCAGTGTAGAGAAAACTGAACCTCAGGAACTGACAGTTTCACCCTAGAAATGATCACCTGTAACTTTAGTGTCATTCTGTTGTGGAACTTCAATGTAATTAATTCTGTTAAATCATTTAACAACTGTTAAATTCTGCATCTGGTATTATATCTATGTTGAAATCATTAGTAGGTTCTTTATGTTTTTTAGCCAGTTAAGTTATTAGAGCCACTGTTGAAGGTCCAAAGAGCCTCTTGTGGCTCCAAAGCCACAGTTTGCAGAGCCCTGCCAGAACGGGTTGGACAAGGAGAGCTTTAATGAGAGAAGCAGTCATGGTGACAATGGTAACTATGCAGGAGATGCAGAGATCAGCAGCTCAGGAAGGACAATCTGACCACAGATTTTATGAGCAAGTGGTGCGAAGAAAGCCAGAAAAAGTCCAGTTGACATTTTGGAGGAAATACCACCAAAATGTCAACAGGACTTTTTCTGGCTTTCTTCTCACCACTTGCTCATAAAATAACCAGTTTTCAACAGGACTTTTGAACAACACCGTTTATCACCCTGACTACTCCATCACCACATTATTGTAGCCATGGCAACAATGGTCAGATACAAACTATTAAGAATACCAGCGGCCATGTTTGCAACGACTTTCAGACAAGAGGGAATTATAGGTGAAAAGATATCAGTGTTAAAATTATGATGAAAAAATTTGTAAAAAATACATTTGTGAGGAAAAAACATTTTTAATATATTTGAATGGAACTAAATATGAAAGAAAAAGGGGTGGAGGGAAAAAAATCACTTGTAATCTATATAAAACAGAGTTCAAGAAAAAAAGATAATGGGAAGTGTTTTGATTAAATAGAAAGAGATCAAATATGGCAGTTAAAATTTTAAATAGAAATACATTGTTTATAGCCAAGTAACTGATCAATTGTTTAATGTTTTATTATTTTGTTGCATTTAGTAGGATAATTCTATACTTTTAGAAACGTATTGGCCCAGTGTTTATTTAATTGTGTTTTGATTTAATATTTATTATCATTTTCTATTCTGAATTATGGTCCTCCACAGTAAAAACAGCCAGAAGAAAACATGCAACCATCTTTCTAGACAAGATAAATCAAAAAGTGATGTTTTGGAAGAACCTTCCCAGACAGACAAACAAGAAGATTTTGATGCTGAACGTTGCTACATGCCAAGCAAGCATTATCAGCTCCTATGCCACATCATAGACATCATATACGTAGACACATCGTTGTGCGGGTTCTGCCTCTGCTGCGATGCGTCAGAGCGTCCGCCATGTTAAATGTGGCAAATCTGCTGTTACTCAGTCACTTAAACAGTATCAGAGGGACTTTAATCTGAGAATATACCTTGTATTCGTAAAATTTTTATTTTTGTAATATTACAAGTTTATTTTCGTATCCCTTTAGCTTCATTCTCCTGACTTTATACTCGTAAAGAATTAAAATAATTAAAATAGTATAGCCTGGCCCTATTACTCCAGGAGTGAAATAATTCTGCAAACTGTGACTATTCT
Organism: Fundulus heteroclitus; assembly: GCF_011125445.2. Lineage (NCBI taxonomy): Eukaryota > Metazoa > Chordata > Actinopteri > Cyprinodontiformes > Fundulidae > Fundulus > Fundulus heteroclitus. Next base: position 2,938,645 of record NC_046384.1, read on the forward strand.
GGAAATGTTCCCTCTTAATTCTCATAATATACCGTTTTTCTCATAACATTATCACTTTTGTGTTTTGTCGTTTTTTTCCCATATAAGTAATTTTACCTCTACCCCAAAAAGTCTGTTCCTCAAGTTTCACATGTGACACGGTTTTATGAAATAAATTGATCCTTATATTCATCAGAACTCATAACACATACACACACATATATACATATACACATATACACATATATATATATATATACACACACATACATATATACCTACATACATGCGTACCTACACATATATATGTGCATATATATTTGTGTATAAATGTGTAAATCTATATATGCACATCTATTTCTAAATACAATAGTCTGTACTGTATGCAAGCTAAAAACCTTGAAAAAGAATGGTCTTGCACAGCTTTTTCCTAGTGTTGCCACTCTGCAGCTTTAGTGTGTCCAGTTTTGCAACATGGAGCAGCCTTAGTTTATAGACGGCAGATACAAGTAGTAAAATCAGCCAGAATACATTTCCATGCAGCACAGGAATGAGGCATCTTCTCTGATCCACGTTCACAATAACAGAACTTAACTTTTTTTCTGCCACATACAAAATGGCGGTGACGTTGACGTGCGAACCTGCGCCCTATGACGCGTCTACGTATATGATGTCTATGTGCCACACGCTAAGCTAGCATTAGCTCCTCCTAAGCAGTCTTAGCCAGTTTTCTGGGGGAAAGCCTGCAACTTTCCCAGACAGGCAGATCATTGAAACGTTAAACAAACGGTGCTACCTCCATGTGCTACATGCTAAGCTAGCATTAGCTTTCCTATGCTACATGCTAAGCTGGCATTAGCACCTCCATGTGCCACATGCTAAGCTAGCATTAGCTTTCCTATGCTACATGCTATCTTATCACGTGCTGCAGACTTAGCCAGTTTTCTGGGAGAAACCCTGCAACGAGTTGTGATGAAGAGGAGGAATCCATCAGCTGCTGAAAACGGCTCCTAAACTTTAGCTCCATCCACACAGTTAGCATGAAGAAGGAAATCTCCAAACCTGATGGGTGCAGCAGAACTCTGGGCTGGAAAACATCCCCCATCATTGGTGTCTCCTCTGCTGCGTCCTGCCGCTCTTTGAGCTCCTGCTTCCCTCCAGTTTCTCCGCTGTGCCTCCAGCTGCTGGACTTCTTTCCAGACTTCATCACCTGCAGCAGCTGCTGCTCTCTTTCAGCCTCACCAACACTCCCGATTCTGGCCTCACAGCAACACAAGGACAAAGGACAAAGAACCCGGAAGCGATCATCGCGACTCCGCGTTTTTTTTTATTTAAATTTTTTTTATTGACAAGAAAAAAAGACTCTCAGAGAGGATGACAAAAATATACATAAATACATGAAGATTAAATACAATGGAAAAGTACACAGTATTATCTAATTATCCCAAGCCCTTAGTAATACGTACGTATATATATATATATATATATATATATATATATATATATATATATATATATATATATATATATATATATATACACACATATATACATATATATTAGGTAGGGCTGGACGATAATTAAATAACAATATATATCGATTGATAGACGTGTGGCGCAATAGGAAAAAAAGGGTCGATAAAATTTCGATATTGAGACAGTTTTCCTTCCTTCCTTTCAGCCTATCATATTTGTTGATGCTTAACTGGGCTCCCTTCTTTTTGATAAAATGACAAAGCGTTCAAGCGACATAAGGACATCACGCATGCAGTAACGTGCTAGTGATGGATATGCTGCAGTTGAAAAACCTGGCTTCAAACACTCTTGATCCGCGATATAAAGTTACAGGACGCAAGTTTTCCTCTAACAGCGCTCCCTAAATTGTGCAACAAGTGCAGGGAATCAGTGCAAAATGAGCTGCAGTCTGCGTCTTCCCACGCCACAACCTCGGACCTCAGCCCTGCATCAGCCTCTCACTGTATAGAAAGAGAATAATACCTGAGGAGTAACTAGTGTACTATTCCCACCTAAATATGCTATTCTAGTTATTTATTTATCTGCTATATTTATTTTGGTCATTTTACTGGTCACTTTAGTTTATTCTTTGTCAGTATTTAATAACATCACCCAGGTCTCTTAAGTTCAGTTATTGTTCTTTAAAAAAAATCAGTTATGGGTAAAAATGTTGGTTAAATAAGGATTTTATTGAGATTTAGTGTTTATTTGTTTTTTATTAAAAGTAAGTCATTTAGCAATATCATAAGAGCCAGGCTTTCGATATCGATATCGATCAATATGCATTTTCTTTATCGATAAGGTTTTTTTCTATATCGTCCAGCCCTAATATATATATATATATATATATATATATATATATATATATATATATATATATATATTACACATTTCATTACAAACACAAAACATGAATAATTATCGCTGTCTTACCTCTATATATACATATATTACATCATACATATATATATATATATATATATATATATATACATATATACATACATACATATATATATATTATATATATATATTATATATATATATATATATATAATATATATATATATTATATATGAATATACCTATATTATAATATATATTATATATCTATATATATATATATATATATATATTATATCTATAATTATTATATATATATATTATATATATAATATAGATATATAGATACAACATACATATATATATATATATATACATATATATATATATATATATATACATCTATACTATTATATTATATATCATCCATACATACATACACACATATACCGATATATACTATATAGATCTATATATATATATATATCTATATATATATCTATATATATATATATATATATATATATATATATATATATATCTGCTCCTCTCTTCCTGTAGAAGGCTGCTCTGCCCCCTGCTGCACATCGACAACACTGGCTAGATCAGTGTTTATTTTTCCATTGTACTAAGTGGCAAATCACGGCTGCCCCCCCCCCCCCCACCCCAATCCCCCCCACCCCATACCCCACACACACTTTCGACTGGCTGGCTGGCCACACACATCATCCCATGTAAGAGCGCTCCTCTACTCAGTAAAACCACACCATCTCCTTGGGAGGGAGGAAAAAATCTGGCTGGGTAGGGAAGAAGGCCCATTGAAAAGCCCTCAAAGCACACTATGTGGTGTAGAGTACGGCCCAGTGGAGTCCTTGGAAAACACCTATATCTTAACACTGGTTCCCTGAATGTTAATATGTTGATTATATGTTGATTTAGTAAAAATGGGTGGGCAGCATCATGTTGTAATAGTTATTTTGATGCAGGAGGGAGTGGTACATTTCACAAAATAGATGGCATCATGACAAAAGAACATTATGTGAAAATTCTCAAGCAAGACATTGATATGAAAGTTGAAGCTTGGGCACAAATGGGTCATTGAAATGGACAATGATCCAAACATACAGCCAAACTGGTTAAAAAGTGAATTAAGGACAAAGTCAGGATAACCATTGATCTCAATCATATTGAAACTTTAGGGACAGTGCTGAAAAGTTGTGTCTGAACAAGGTGACATGCATATTGGACCAATTACACCAGTCTTGTCAGGAAGAATGGCCCAAAGTTCCTGCTGACTTTTGAGAAGCTTCTGGAAGGATGTCAAGAATGTTTGACCCAATTCTTACATGGTATAAAGGCAAATGTAGTAAATATTAACAAAAATGTAAGTTGTTCTTCCATTACCCATATTTTTGTTATTCAATGTTAAATAAATAACACGAGCTGTTAGGTATTGTCTGGTTAGTATTGAAATGGTGATTTGAGCACTTCTTTTTAACAGCAAACGTTGCACATATGAAATAAAGGAGTGACAACTTCTCTTCAAGTTCAAGAATTTATTAACAGAAATAAATTGACATCTAGAGAACATCACTATAGAATGCTGTTTATCTGATTTAACACAATATTTCAGTCAACAAATCCTCTTTACTAGCTAGTGAAACGACTAAAACTAATAAGTTAAAAAGCACCAAGGAACAATTTACACACAAAAGAAACAAAAAACATGTTTCAGTGAATCCTGGTTCACTGCAGATCCAAGTTAGAGAACCAAAGTTAATCTTAAAGAATGTGGAATGGGATCAAATTAGCTCAACTAATTTAGAGCAACCTTTAATGTGTGTTCAGCTCATTCACAATGCATATTTGAGTTAAACAAAATATTATTTGGGGAAATAAAATTTTAAAGAATGATTTACCAAAAATCAATAGCCTTTAGTGCACCGGATTTTTATTCATGTAATCTTTTCCCCTGGAAATAGTTAAGCCTCAAATCCAGTGACGTGTGGTAGGGTTCATAGGTGGTGAGGCACTCACGTCAGAGTTAGATTTACAAATATATACAGAGTAGACTCATTGCAAAGTGCTGAAGGACATTGATTGTGCCAAATAAATTCACCAAGAGACATGGAATAAACATTGATTCTTTGATGAAAAAAAAAACAACTAAATTATTTGTCTTTTAATTGGTAACAGTTTATGAGTTATGATGGATTTCTGCATTTGTAACACATTCTAAAACGATAATAACCCACATTACGCACATTTCATTACAAACACAAAACATGAATAATTATCGCTGTCTTACCTCTACTTATAATTGAAGTCCATGCGGCGCTCCTTTTGAACAAACATATCGGTCATTTTCCGGTAAAAGTTCTCTTTATCTTCTTCAGTTTTAAAAGTCTCTCAGTCTCAGTGGAGCTCACTGCCAGGGAGGAAAGCCTTCCTTGACCAGTCCTGTTCCGGCTGTATGTTTTGAGTCTTTTTAGTGCTTTACTTGTTTAGCATAACTCGCTAATAATACAGCCATAACTTCTTGTCACTTTACAGTTTCAGGATAACGAGCAGTGTCCCTTGAGCGCCCCCTGCCTAGTGGCCAAGGAACTGCCGGCCTCACCTACAAGCAGTGCCCAGCAGCACACGAAAACATGTTACCTACACACAGTTTGATGTCCAAAACACAATTCGTAATCCACATACATTAAATTATGGAAAATAAGTTCATAAGTGTTTGAAATATTGAATTTATGATCTAGAGACAGGAAGATGCATTCACAGAATGGAAGTCAGCGCAGTTAACATGGAATTGTGCAATCCCAGGAGAGGCCAAGCTCGCTGCGGCCTCACCAGCTTCGCTATGAAGCGCCATCAAGAATTTACATGGAAAATAGTGAAAAGTCTGCGATTTTAAAGACAATATGATCAAAAATGAGGAAATTAGATTAAAAAAATAACCTTTTATTACACATGACAAAATGAATCACAATTTATATGACGTTATCATCATTATATATTTTCTTTCGTTCCATGATGAGAAGTGAGGCCTGGCCTCACTTAATTCAATTCAATTCAATTCAATTCAATTTTATTTATATAGCGCCAAATCATGAAACATGTCATCTGAAGGCACTTTACAAAGTCAAGTTCAATCATATTATACAGATTGGGTCAGATTATATAGATTGGTCAAAAATGTCCTATATAAGGAAACCAGTTGATTGCATCAAAGTCCCAACAAGCAGCATTCACTCCTGGGGAACCGTAGAGCCACAGGAAGAGTCATCTGCATTGTACATGGCTTTGCTGCAATCCCTCATACTGAGCAAGCATGAAGCGACAGTGGGAAGAAAAACCACCCATTAACGGGAAGGAAAAACCTCCGGCAGAACCAGGCTCAGTATGAACGGTCATCTGCCTCGACCGACTGGGGTTACAGAAGACAGAACAGAGACACAACAAGAGAGACAAAAAAGCACAGAAGCACACATTGATCTAGTAATCTGTTCTACATTAGATTGTAATTAACTCCCCTGACTGCACGTCACTGCTCAAATCGGTAATTTAGCAAGCTAGAAGATGCTGTACCAGACCATCGACTGGAAATGATGTGCCGGGGTGCATCCAGTGGCCATTGTTTAACTTAGCTTGATGAGTTAACCTCTGGGGTGCCCAGTTGGGCTAGGGCGAAGCTGGTACCGGTCGACGATGAGGGGCAAATGACAAGCTTGGGGAAAAAGCCGTTGTTTGGGAAACCAGGTCTGAGGAGCTTTACACCAGTGTCTGATTGTATGCGTTGGGGGATCTCTGCACTCCTGCGGGCTCGGCTCCCTTGTCAGCTTAGAAAACTTCCTGTTGCTTTAATTTTGATCCACAAGCAGACAGTACTTAGCTTGGCCGACCCTACATGATTGTGAGTCTCTGAAACCCATGCGGATCCATGGGCTTTGTCCGTGGCTTTGTCTGTCCAGTGTAGATGTCCTCTTCTTAAGGGCTCATGGACAAGGAGAGAGATGACAGGATGAGAGCCTGGGTTCATAGCAGTGGCCCTCTCGCTGTAAGGGGCAGTTCTCTGATAGCTGCAGCCTCTGACAAAATCAGAAACAGTCCGATATTGTCTTTCCTAGCTGAGATCACAACAAAGTAAACTTCTGACCTTAAAACCAATAATAAAATAATTTCTAAAATAAGGTCTCATTATTTTGGCATTTACAAACTAGAAATAATTCTGGTAATCCTAACGGAGCTAATACAGGAAATGTGTATTCAGATTTCATGTTTTTGAAGTCTTTCATATCGTTTTACATAGTTTATGTACACTTCTGGTTTAAACTATATGTGAATGTTATCTTAACCAGTCACAGGGCACATCACTCATCTATCAAGGATAAAATGATTTTTCTTTAAGTTAAATTCAGAGGTTCGCTGTAGGGGACCCACAGGTTAACTAAAATCAATCACAATCAAAACAAAAACACCGTTCCTAAGGTAGGGAAAACACCAGACACCGTTAAAGAAATCTCACTAACTAGGAGGGTGGACCTAGTGGTTAGAGCAGCATGCATAGGCTGAAAACACATCTGTGCTACATCTCAGTCTGAACAGATGAAATGAAGTTAAAAAATAAATCTAAACAAATCTAATACTTAGCTACTACAGAAATGCTGAAACTAACAAATGAAGACTGTTGCCTTTAATGACAACACAAACATTTCATAGTAAACTAAAGCTGTGCAGTTTGAGTTAGTATTCAAAGCAGAGCCTTTTCTCCTCCTTCATGGAGTTTCATGTGTCTGTTTAAAGTTGACTTTTGGCTAAATCTTTTTCCACATAGATCACAAGAGAAAGGCTTCTGTCCTGTATGGATTCTCGTGTGTCTGTTTAAAGTTGTAGTTTGGCTAAATCTTTTTCCACATATGTCACAACAGAAAGGCTTCTGTCCTGTATGGATTCTCGTGTGTCTGTTTAAATGTCCTCTTATGCGAAATCTTTGTCCACATTGATCACAGCAGAATGGCTTCTGTCCTGTATGGATTCTCATGTGTGTGTTTAAACTTGACTTTTCGCTAAATCGTTTTCCACATAGATCACAACCGAAAGGCTTCTGTCCTGTATGGATTCTCATGTGTCTGTTTAAGGTTGCCTTTTGGCTAAATGTTTTTCCACATAGTTCACAATAGAAAAGCTCCTGTCCTGTATGGTTTTTCATGTGTCTGTTTAAAGTTGTATTTCGGCTAAATCTTTGTCCACATAGATCACAACAGAAGTGCTTCACTCCAGTGTGGGTTCCCATGTGTATGGTTAAGTTTCCTCTTTCCCAAAACCTTTTTCCACATGTGTCACAGCAGAAAGGCTTCTGTCCTGTATGAATTCTCATGTGTCTGTTTAAAGTTGTATGTTGGCTAAATCTGTTTCCACATACATCACAACAGAAAGGCTTATGTCCTTTGTGGATTCCCATGTGTCTGGTTAAATTTCCTCTTCTGCAAAATCTTTGTCCACATAGATCACAGCAAAAAGGCTTCTGTCCTGTATGGATGTTAATGTGTGTGTTTAAATGTCCTTTTTGGCTAAATCGTTTCCCACATATATCACAACAGAAAGGCTTCTGTCCTGTATGGATTCTCATGTGTGTGTTTAAAGTTGATTTTTTGCTAAATTGTTTTCCACATAGATCACAACAGAAAGCTTTCTCTCCTGTATGGATTGTCGTGTGTGTGTTTAACGCGTATTCTCCAATAAATGTTTTGCCACAGTTCTCAGTGTCTTCTGTCTCTAAAGAAATAGAAGCATCTACATGATCTTGCATCCTGATGGATTCTTCATCATTCTCTTCTGGAAGCTCACTGCTTTTAAGTTGGTCTGGATAAAGCTGTGAGAGCAGTGGAGTCTGTTCATCATCCAGACTTTTTATGGGAGCAGCCACTGGAAACTTGATGGCATTATTCACCTCCTTCCCATTGAGCTGCTCTTCTGGCAGACTGATGTAGACTTTTTTCCATTCCTCCTTTATGTGGGGGGGCTTTGTATCATGCATGTCGGCACAAGCTTTGTGATCTAAAGAAGCTTCTTCTTCCTTTTCCCCTCCTCCATGGAGTTTCATGTGTCTGTTTAAAGTTGTATCATGCTTGTTGGCACGAGGTTTGTGATCTAAAGAAGCTTCTTCTTCCTTTTCCCCTCCTCCATGGATTTTCATGTGTCTGTTTAAAGTTGACTGTTGGCTAAATCTTTTTCCACATAGATCACAACAGAAAGGCTTCTGTCCTGTATGGATTCTCATGTGTCTGTTTAAAGTTGTATTTTGTCTAAATCTTTTTCCACATGTGTCACAACAGAAAGGCTTATGTCCTGTATGGATTCTCGTGTGTCTGTTTAAATGTCCTCTTATGCGAAATCTTTTTCCACATGTGTCACAGCAGAAAGGCTTCTGTCCTGTATGGATTCTCATGTGTGTGTTTAAACCTGACTTTTCGCTAAATCGTTTTCCACATAGATCACAACAGAAAGGCTTCTGTCCTGTATGGATTCTCATGTGTGTGTTTAAAGTTGACTTTTGACTAAATGTTTTTCCACATAGTTCACAACAAAAAGGCTTCAGTCCTGTATGGATTTTCATGTGTCTGTTTAAAGTTGTATTTCGGCTAAATCTTTGTCCACACAGATCACAACAGAAGTGTTTCACTCCTATGTGGATTCCCATGTGTATGGCTAAGTTTCCTTTTTCCCAAAATCTTTTTCCACAGAGATCACAACAGAAAGGCTTCTGTTCTGTATGGATTCTCATGTGTCTTTTTAAAGATCCATTTTGGCTAAATCTGTTTCCACATACATCACAACAAAAGGGCTTATGTCCTATGTGGATTCCCGTGTGTCTGGTTAAATGTTCTCTTCTGCAAAATCTTTGTCCGCATAGATCACAGCAAAAAGGCTTCTGTCCTGTATGGATTCTCATGTGTTTGTTTAAAGTAGATTTTTTGCTAAATCGTTTTCCACATAGATCACAACAGAAAGGTTTCTCTCCTGTATGGATTGTCATGTGTGTGTTTAAAGCGTATTTTCCAATAAATGTTTTGCCACAGTTCTCAGTGTCTTCTGTCTCTAAAGAAATAGAAGCATCTGCATGATCTTGTATCCTGATGGATTCTTCTCCATCATTCTCTTCTGGAAGCTCACTGCTTTTAATTTGGTCAGGATAAAGCTGTGACAGCAGCACAGACTGTTCATCATCCAGACTCTTTATGGGAGGAGCAGCCACTGGAAACCTGATGGCATTATTCACCTCCTTCCCATTGAGCTTCTCTCCTGGCAACCTGAAGTAGACTTCCTTCCATTCCTCCTTTATGTGGGGGGGCTTTGTATCATGCATGTCGGCACAAGCTTTGTGATCTAAAGAAGCTTCTTCTTCCTTTTCCCCTCCTTCATGGAGTTTCATGTGTCTGTTTAAAGTTGTATCATGCATGTCGGCACAAGGTTTGTGATCTAAAGAAGCTTCTTCTTCCTTTTCCCCTCCTCCATGGATTTTTATGTGTCTGTTTAAAGTTGACTGTTGGCTAAATCTTTTTCCACATAGATCACAACAGAAAGGCTTCTGTCCTGTATGGATTCTCATGTGTCTGTTTAAAGTTGTATTTTGTCTAAATCTTTTTCCACATGTGTCACAACAGAAAGGCTTATGTCCTGTATGGATTCTCGTGTGTCTGTTTAAATGTCCTCTTATGCGAAATCTTTTTCCACATGTGTCACAGCAGAAAGGCTTCTGTCCTGTATGGATTCTCATGTGTGTGTTTAAACCTGACTTTTCGCTAAATCGTTTTCCACATAGATCACAACAGAAAGGCTTCAGTCCTGTATGGATTTTCATGTGTGTGTTTAAAGTTGACTTTTGGCTAAATGTTTTTCCACATAGTTCACAACAAAAAGGCTTCTGTCCTGTATGGATTTTCATGTGTCTGTTTAAAGTTGTATTTCGGCTAAATCTTTGTCCACACAGATCACAACAGAAGTGCTTCACTCCTATGTGGATTCCCATGTGTATGGCTAAGTTTTGTTTTTCCCAAAATCTTTTTCCACAGAGATCACAACAGAAAGGCTTCTGTCCTGTATGGATTCTCATGTGTCTTTTTAAAGATCCATTTTGGCTAAATCTGTTTCCACATAAATCACAACAAAAGGGCTTATGTCCTATGTGGGTTCCCCTGTGTCTGGTTAAATGTTCTCTTCTGCAAAAACTTTGTCCGCATAGATCACAACAGAAAGGCTTCTGTCCTGTATGGATTCTCATGTGTGTGTTTAAAGTGTATTTTCCAATAAATGTTTTGCCACAGTTCTCAGTGTCTTCTGTCTCTAAAGAAATAGAAGCATCTGCATGATCTTGTATCCTGATGGATTCTTCTCCATCATTCTCTTCTGGAAGCTCTTTGCTTTTAAGTTGGTCTGGATAAACCTGTGAGAGCAGCAGAGACTGTTCATCGTCCAGACATTTTATGGGAGGAGCAGCCATTGGAAACCTGATGGCATTATTCACCTCCTTCCCATTGAGCTGCTCTCCTGGCAGACTGATGTAGACTTCCTTCCATTCCTCTTTTACGTGGGGGGGCTTTGTTTCATGCATGTCGGCACGAGGTCTGTGATCTAAAGAAGCTTCTTCCTTGATCAGCTTCTGCTCAACATCTGCAGGAAACATTGAAACACATTATGCACATTAGAAAGTATTTTGATCTCAGCCTGAACTGAAGTATTTTTTAATAAAGATATATTTAGATAATTTAGTTACACTCAACAAAAATACAAATTCAACACTTTTGGTTTTGCTCCCATTTTTATGAGATTACCTTAAATATCTAAATCTTTTTCCACATAATATCACCATTTCCTTCAAAAGTTGGTTACAAATATTTGTTGGATGTACTGCCAAATTCTCTGAAATGCCTTTGGAGAAGAAATGATCATTCAATACACAAGCAACAGCTCTCGTTCACATTCCTGCTGTCAACATGCCAATTGCATGTTCCCTCAAATCTTGCGACATCTGTGGCATTGTGCTGTGTGATAAAAATGCACCTTTCAGAGTGGCCTTTTATTGTGGGCAGTCTAAGGCAATCATGGTGTCTAATCAGCATCTTGATATGGCACACCGGTGAGGTGGGATGGATTATCTCAGCAAAGGAGAAGTGCTCATTATCACAGATTTAGACTGGTTTTTAACCAAAATTGTTGCTTTTATATTTTTGTTCAGTGTAGATTCAATTCTTTAACTACTAATTTTCTTGTTCATATTGCTTTGTTGTTGCTTATGTCTTGTTTATTTACAGTTCCTTGAACAAGTAGTCGCGCTCTGATAATATTTGAGAGTGTGAATACATTGCATTACATTTCATGTTCTGTTGCCTCACAACCTACCAACTAATATGGGCTGTTGGATGATTGAGTTTGCACTATTTAATTTACAGAACATGCAGAATAGTAAACAGAATAAAACAGAAAACTTAAGCATACATGACTGTTACAACTCCCCCTGAAAAAGTCACTTATTTGTAGAGCTATCCTTTTTAGCCTTTAAGGGCTGGTGACATATTGACTTTTTCTGCCATGTTTCTTACACCAAAAAGTTATCCCCAATTACCTATTTATTATTTACAAGTGTGCCTGCATAATATCGTTTTAATAAAAAAAAACAAAAAAAAAACACAGCCAATCGGAAAATATTTGAGAGGTCTGTAGCGCCGCTCAGCAACTGAGGAAGGAGGAAGTGACCTAAGAACGAGAACAACTTCCAGGTTTTTCACCCCAAGAACAGCAGCTTCGTAGCACACAGTTGGCCAAGTTTTCAGAGTTTTATAGGTAGTAATTGAATTCAATTTTATTTATATAGGACAAATTCACAACACGTTATCTCAAGCCTTAGTACAGCATTAAAAGATAAGATTAATGTCGATTTAATGGTGTTAATGGTGTTTTAAGTAGCTTTGCAATGGCGTACCGCGAGCAAGCTATTTTTAGAACGTGACGTCACGAGACGTCATATCACGTGGTACGCGGTAGGGCAAGCTTGCTGTGTCCTCCGCTGTTTCGCTGTAAAAGAGCTGTGCGTTACCCTTGGTTTTACTCGTAAAACGACTGCTTTTACCAAGTCTAAGACCATGGTTTTTAAACATTGTTGCTATGGAACGTGCAACAGCGACTCGAGGTACACTGATCGCCGCATATGAAGGATGTTTTCTTCATTAATTTCCCGAAATTCAAGACTGCCAAGGAGAAATGTGTGCCCTGGGTACACCGGTGCGGTCGGCCTACACAACAGTTCAACCCGGAAAAAGTTATTAAATTCACCTACATATGTAGCAAGCATTTTGTTGGAGGAAGAACATCCATTCAATTCAATTCAATTTATATAGCGCCAATTCATGAAACATGTCATCTCGAGGCACTTTACAAAGTCAAAATCAGTCAGATTATACAGATTGGTCAAAAATTTCCTATATAAGGGAACCAGTTGATTGCTTCAAAGTCCCGACAAGCAGCATTCACTCCTGAAGAAGCGTAGAGCTACAGGAAGAGTCGTCTGCATTGTCCATGGCTTTGCAGCAATCCCTCATACTGAGCAAGCATGAAGCGACAGTGGAAAGACAAACCACCCATTAGCGGGAAGGAAAAACCTCCAGCAGAACCGGGCTCAGTATGAACGGTTATCTGCCTCGACCGACTGGGGTTACAGAAGACAGAGCAGAGACACAACAAGAGAGACAAAAAAGCACAGAAGCACACATTGATCCAGTAATCGGTTCTACATTAGATGGTAGTAGCGGGTGAGCCGTCTTCTCTGGATGATGTCACAGTTTAACAGAACGTCAGACCAGGTGTACCTACTATGAAGAAAAAGTGAGAGAGCAAAAAGTTAAAAGCTGAAATGACAACAGTCATTTCAATGTAAGACAATGCAAAACTGGAGAACAGTAGACTGAAGAACAGTAGAAATCAGTAGAGTGAGAAAATTAGACCCTGATGTCCTCCAGTAGCCTAGACCTATCACAGCACAACTATAGAGGTAGCTCAGGGTAACATGAGCCACTCCAACTATAAGCTTTGTCAAAAAGGAAAGTTTTAAGATTAGTCTTAAAAATAGATAGGGTGTCTGCCTCACGGACTAAAACTGGGAGTTGGTTCCACAGGAGAGGAGCCTGATAGCTAAAGGATCTGCCTCCCATTCTACTTTTAGAGACTCTAGGAACCACCAGTAGACCTGCAGTCTGAGAGCGAAGTGCTCTGTTAGGAACATACGGGGTAATCAGAGCTCTGATATATGATGGAGCTTGATTATTAAGGGCTTTATACGTTAGAAGGAGAATTTTAAATTCTATTCTTGATTTAACAGGAAGCCAATGAAGGGAAGCTAAAATTGGAGAAATATGATCCCTCTTGTTGATTTTCATCAGAACTCTTGCTGCAGCATTTTGGATCAGCTGAAGACTTTGAACTGCATTTTGTGGACTTCTTGATAGTAAAGAATTACAATAGTCCAGCCTTGAAGTAACAAATGCATGGACTAGTTTTTCAGCATCACCCCTGGACAGAATGTTTCTAATTTTGGCGATATTCCTGAGGTGAAAAAAAGGAAACTCTGGAAACCTGTTTAATATGGGATTTAAACGACATGTCTTGGTCAAAAATAACACCAACAATTTTTACTTTATTACCAGAGGCCAAGTTAATGCCATCCAGATTAAGAGATTGATTAAGAAGTTTATTTTGTGAGGACTCTGGTCCAAACATTACAACTTCTGTCTTGTCAGAATTTAAATGCAGGAAATGTAAAGTTATTCAGCTTTTGATGTCATCAAGACATGACTGCAGTCGAAGTAACTGATTGGATTCATCAGGATTTATGAATAAATATAGCTGAGTGTCATCAGCATAACAGTGGAAATTAATATGGGATTAATTTCAACAAAACCCGATACCCAGAGTTTGCATCACAAGTGACCCTAGAGTTTGAAGAAGATTTATTATTAACATGAACAAACTGGAATCTGTTTGATAGATAAGATTTAAACCAGCCTAATGCTTTCCCCTTAATCCCTACAGTATGTTCAAGTCTTTGTAGGAGAATATTGTGATCAACTGTATCAAACGCAGCACTGAGATCTAACAGGACAAGTATAGACACAAGTCCATTATCTGAGGCCATGAGAATATCATTAGTGACCTTCACCAGAGCCGTTTCAGTGCTATGATGAGCTCTGAAGCCTGACTGAAACTCTTCAAATAGGTCATTACTTTGTAAATGTTCACAAAGTTGATTAGCAACTACAGTACTTTCCCAATAATTTTAGATGGGAAAAGAAGATTAGATATAGGTCTGTAATTTATGAAGTCATCTTGATCAAGAGAAGGTTTCTTTAGTAAAGGTTTAATAACAGCTACTTTAAAAGCCTGTGGTACATATCCATTTATTAAGGATAGATAAATCATATTTAAAATAGGGACATTGATCAACATTGATCAAAGGGAATATCTGCTTAAACAACTTGGTTGGGATTGGGTCTAAGATGCAGGTAGAAGGTTTAGATTAAGCGAATATTTTAGATGGCCCAGAAAGCTCTACTGCTTCTAAACAGTTCAGACACTGCACAGGTTCTAAAGATTCCTCCAATGCTGCCTCACTTACTGAGGACGAGGTAATCATGTTTGGGAGGATGCCAATTTTTTTTTTATGGAATTAATTTAATTTATTAAGAATCCCATAAAGTCATTACTGCTAAGAGCTAAAGGAATAGATAGATCAATGGAGCTGTGACTGATTATGTTTGGCAACTATACTGAAGAGAAATCTAGGATTATTTTTATTCTCCTCAATTAATGATGAAAAATATGCTGCTCTAACTCTGCGAAGGGTCTTTTTATACAACAATAGACAACAATGTTTTTCCAGATTAGGTAGGATTCCTCATGGTGTGTAGGGCGCCATTTTCTCTCCCATTTCCTAACACTGTGCTTCAAAGCACAACCAGGGAGCCAGCTTCCTGTGAATAATCACCTTCTTTTTAAGGGGAGCTACATTGTTTAATGCAGAACGCAATGAGGAAGTGACACGTTAACAAAAGCATATTTTGTGAATGGAAAGAAACAACACTGCTGCCATTTCTAGGGTACTTCCGTGATACTGAGGATATTAAAAGGGGGACAGACTCTTTAAAGTTTGATACAGCATTATCTGATAAAGATCTATAGTGAAACCCTCTTTTGGGGGTGGAGAACTTAGTTAATTTTAACTCAAAGGTTATTAAAAATGGTCAGGACAGGGTTGTGAGTAAATACTGTTAATTCATCACAAACAATGTCATATGCATCTCTACCATGCCTCATGGAGTCTGGCAACCTTTTGCTGATTATTAACATTATTTTTGCACTGACCATATTTTTCGGACTATAAAACACACCGGATTATAAAGCGCACCATGAATTTATGTGTCTATGTATGTTTTTGTCCACATATAAAACGCACCAGAGTATAAAGTGTGTTATATCACCCCGCCTCTCCGGTAGGGTGACCAGATGTCCCACATTTCCAGGGAGAGTTGTGAATGACTTGTCCCCGGCAAAATCTGTCCCCGATTTCAGTGTATCATGATGGAGTAAAAGTTTTCAGAATCAATCAGAAATAGTTTATTAATCCTAGAGGGAAATTGCTGATTTAGCGCAACCAGAGGTATTTTTCTCGTCTTGCTGCTGTCCTGACGTTGTAGAGCTTTGACAAACACACTTTCGCCGCCCTGTCGGCGTTGTAGTTCAGACAAAACAAACCAACCACCAGGCAGAGATTCTGTACTTAACAAAATTATAGACGTCCCCAATTTTCATTAGAGAAATCAAATCTGATCACCTTAAGGAAGAAATACACTGGCCACGTAATGTAAGCGGTACGGCTTACAGGCGTGTTTATAAAAGCGTAAATTTATATCAGACGATGCAAAGTACGCAGCTGGGCTATACTGTGGAGAGAAAAACTTTCGTCATGGGTAAGTAATTATAGGAAGAAATATTACCAGCTATATATGGGTAAGGTAAATATCCTCTGTTTTGATCACATAAAAGTCTGTGTCTTGACTAATCTGATTAGAAATTGCATTTTTTAGTTTGTTAGCTTTTCACATCTACATCATCCATGTCACTTTATTTTCAATGACTCTTATTTTGGGATACTTCAGGAAGTCAACTTTGACACAGGAAGTCAACTTTTTGAATGGAATTGTCTTTTACTGCTTTTACAAGGACAGTTTTTTGATGGCTCTTTTTGTTATGAACAATCTACCACCGATGCCCTCACCTATGAAATATAAAAGACAATGTAGAAATTAGAGTGAGAAGTGAAAACAAACAGTTTTGGGGGTTAAATTTACAGCAGAAAGTGGAAATTATTTAATATTTTTATTATTTTGTTCTAGTAAGTCTCATATCTAACAGTAAGCATCGACACCTTCGCCTTTTTCTTCTTCTTCTGTTTACCTTTGGCGTCCGGGCAGACGAGTCCGATTAGCGCCATCTCTCTACGGGGCTGAGTCCGACGTGTGGTTTTCATTCGTACTGTGTGAGTACTCCGGACGCATCCGAGCGTCCGGAGTACTCACACAGCGTGAGAACACATATCGTGAGCTGTGAACTTTTAAATCCTGCGATTTCGTCATACAGTTTGAGATGTATATAAGTACCACGACTGAAAAACTCATACAGTGTATGCCTAGCCTCGTGAGACCATCCTGATCTCGCGAGCTTTCAAGGTTTCACTCGCAGATCAGACTGGCTACTTTCCGTTAAAGAAAATTTGGAGCCGTTCACCAAACGAACGTCCAATCAGCGTTGGCTTTGAGGCGGGTTGAGGTGTGACGCAACGGGAAGCGCGACAGTTCAGTCTAAAGAACATGGCGGTTTCAGCCGATGAAACTAGCGCTAGCGTGGCTATCGAGCAAGTTTTATCGGAATTACAGAGTATTTCTTTGCTGAGCTAACGAGCCTTTACCTGCAGCAGCAAGAGTAGCTTGGCTTGTGGTTACGAGCGACGACAAAGCATGTTGACGAGTACGTCATATGCTTCGTTGATCTGATTGGTTCATTTGGCCCGTCTATCACCAACATAGGCCAATCAGCTAACCAGTATTTTCGCCCCTTCCCAAAATTACTTCAACAGAAGGTTTCCAGATGAATATGCGAAGCAAATCTATCTGGCGGAGTCAGGTAAGTGTATGCCCACCTTAATGACCTCATTTTTGAGGATGCACTTTTATTTATTACATTTTTGGAACAGAGTCTGTTCTTTCACACGGTGGAGGCAGTCGCATTTTCCTGCTGCTGCCTGCTAACACCCCCGCCCCTGATTCTGCTGTGTCTTGTCTTTCTGGGCTCTCTCTTCTAAATCACCCAAATTCTGGAAACTATGGGTCTGGTCAGCTGGTCTCTCAATGCTATTGATACATTTTTTCGACGGGAAGGCAGGGAAAAGGGGACCCGTCCTGTCCTGACGCGACACACTTTGTGGGATACACCCTGGACTCCACAAATTTTTTCAGTCGAAGGACGTTGAAGGATTGTATTCATGATACTCTGAATTCTTCTATTTGGATTTGGAGGATATCTGACGTATCTGCAACTTCAGAGGATGTCGGTGGCAATAATGGCCATGATCAGGCTCCAATCGTTCCACAGAGTTAAAGCCAGCGCCCTATGGAAACCGCGTCATGCGGGGTCCTTTGCAGTTGAAGTAATGTGCCTAACGGCTGCGTTCTTTGGCAAAGCATTGCCTCAGTCGACGGTTCCCTCCAAACGTATTTGATGTATGTGATAGACGGTTGTACTGAAACTTTAATTTCAATTACAATGCAAATCGTAGTTGACAATAAAGATTGATTGATTGACATTGGAATTGATATCAAAGTAAAGCAATCCTTACTGTTGATAGGAGCAGCAGGTAATGGAAAGCTGCTATCAGTCTCCTCCTTCACCAGGAGCTGCTCTCCTTCCTGACGGGCCCCGGGTTCCTCCTGTTCCTCCTTTATGTGGAGGGGCTCTGACTCCTGCTGCTCCCCCTCAGGACTCTGTTCTTCAGGAGCCTCTTCTTTAACATCTGCAGCCAACACTGAAACACATTACATGCTTTATCAACAACTAGATCTTTACAATGTTACAACCATGGGAAAGATTCAGTTTAGAGAAAAACATTTGATCAGCAGTGAAGAGAAAACTGAACCTCAGGAACTGACAGTTTCACCCTAGAACATTTTGGAGGTATTTCCTCCAAAATGTCAACAAATGAGACTAAAACTGATCAAACTGCAAAGAGCTTCCTGTTTGGTACAACAACACTGTTCATAACCCTGACTACTCCATCACCACATTATTGTAGCCATGGCAACAATGGCCAGACACAAACTATTAAGGAGCGGCCATGTTTGCAACGACTTTTTGATAGGAGCGAATTATAAGTGGAAAGATATCAGTGTTTCAGGGTTAAAATGACGATGAAATAATGGGTAAAAAAATACATTTGTGAGGAAAAAATGTGTTTTAATATATTATAAAATATATTATAAATATTAAAGAAAAAAGGTGTGGAGAAAAAAAAAACACTGCTAATATATATATATATATATATATATATATATATATATATATATATATATATATATATATATATATATATATATATATATATATATATATATATATATATATATATAAAACAGTAAAGAGTTCAAGAAAAACAGATAATTCAAAGTGATTTGATTAAATGGAAAGCTAAAATACGGCAGTTCAAATTTTAAATAGAAATACATTATTTGTAGCCGAGTAAGTGATTAATTATTTAATGTTTTTTATTATTTTGTTGCATTTAGTAGCACAATTCTATACTTTTAGCAACATATTGACCCAGTGTTTATTTTATTGTGTGGTGATTTAATATTTATTATCATTTTCTATTCTAAATTATGGTCCTCCACAGTAAAAACCATAGACATCATATATGTAGACGCGTTGTTGGGAGGGTTCTGCCTCTGCTGCGATGCGTCAGAGCGTCAGAGCGTCCGCCATGTTTAATGTGGCAAATCTGCAGTTAGACTCAGTCACTTAAACAGTATCAGAGGGACTTTAATCTGAGAATATACCTTGTATTCGTAATATTTTTATTTTTGTAATATTACAAGTTTTTTTCGTATCCCTTTAGCTTCATTCTCCTGACTTTATACTCGTAAAGAATAAAAATAATTAAAATAGTCTAGCCTTGCCCTATTACTCCAGGAGTGAAATAATAGGGTGTTTTCACTGACGTCACTGGCCAACTTCCGGTCCGCCATATTGGGTGGCACACTTCCTTATCTCTAGTTGTCTTACACGTATTATCTTATCGCGAATGGATAAGTACGCCAGCACGCTAGAGCGACCAGATAAGGACGTATATCTGAGGAAATGTTCCGTGATCGACCATATGGACTCCTATGCCCTCCACGGTGCCTTGTTTAGCCGTAATCCAGATGATTGGCCAAATGTAGAGCACGGCGACATAGTGCATTACCTGGTGTTCGGTGAAAACCCTCTGCACACTCTTGAGGAAATGAGAGCTTACAAGGGTCTAGAGGCTCACAACCAGTTCACATCTGGTTATGTACATCAAGGAAATCGCCATCATACGTGGACGGGTGAGTTTTAATAAGATGGTAAAAATGTAAACAATCCGACGCAAATGTGTCGCATGCTTCTGCGGTGGCTGGCGGCCGGCGGACGGGCTCTGGGCCGATCGACGCCGCTCGCGGCTTTAATTATTTAAGCAGAACAATGACCAGTGAAACATTAAGTTGTATTTACCGTATTGGCGCCGGTAGGAGCTGCAGATCATAAAGCCAGCAAACAGTGGGAACACAGCAACTCGTTCAAAGGTAAGCTGCGCTCAGCCGGGCTCTGGCGCATGCTAACCGTTAGCGCTAACAACCACTCGCGCATGTAATGTACTTTTAACTTGCTGCTATGTGTTTCAAACGTTTAGAACACACTCTCATTGACATCGGGATACTGTGGAAAGTTATGTTCGGTCGACTTACAGCCGCGATCCAAGCGAGCCGACAACTCTTTGTTATCGCTAACAGTTGTTCTCCGTGGTTGCGCCTCCAGGCAGGAAAGCGGTGGAAAATTAATCTGTTTCTATGTTTTTCCCATGGCGATCATGTGTTGCGCTGTTACAGCCCACAACACAGCAACGGTTTACCATGGTTGAAATCAAGTTAAGGTGAAATTAATCAAATTAAAACACGGCTGAGAGAGGGAGTACAGTATGCGGTAGTAATAGGCAGTAGAGGCGGCGGAGGCAGTCAACACGGCAGCCGCGGAAAGTAATAAGTCATAACGCCCAAGCCCTATTATTAATATATTCTTCTTATATGTTTTAAATACTTAACAGTTAATTACCTGTGACAAAGTGAGCACCGCAGACTCTGGCGTATTCCAGCTTAACACCGTCCAAATCGGACCTGGATATCCGTGTCAGCCATAGGTGACGGCGTTGTTCAGAGAGCTGTTTTTTTTTTTCACACTGATTCACTATTACGGCTGGTAGGCGATAGAAAGAGCGTTGATCTCCACCTCCACGGGCCGTGCAACCAACCATTAAACACGTTTTCCCCATTGTTCACTTCCAATACTGCCTAAGGCGTCATACAATGCAGGTCAACGGTGCGAAACGACTGCCACCCAATATGGCGGACGCGCTGAGTAGTCACGTGAGCGTGACGTCAGCTGAAAACACCCTATTCTGCAAACTGACTATTCTGGAAATGTTCCCTCTTAATTCTCATAATATACCGTTTTTCTCATAACATTATCACTTTTGTGTTTTGTTTGTTTTTTTGCTTTAATGTCCTAGGTAATTTTTTTTCTCATTAGTAATTTTACCTCTTTTATACTCCCCCAAAAAGTCTGTTCCTAAAGTTTCACATGTGACACGGTTTTATGAAATAATGAAGACCACAATGTTTAGATTTAACAAATTGATCCTTATATTCATAACACATACACACACAAATGTATATATACACACACACACATAATATATATATACACACACACACACATAATATATATACACACACACACACACATAATATATATATATACACACACACACACACATAATATATATATACACACACACACACATAATATATATACACACACACACACACATAATATATATATATACACACACACACACACATAATATATATACACACACACACACATAATATATATACACACACACACACACACATTATATATATATATATATATATATATATAGATAGATAGATAGATAGATAGATAGATAGATAGATAGATAGATAGATAGATAGATAGATAGATATGTATCAGCAATAATCTTGACCTATAGTTATATATAAGCACACAGCTATTTATTTGGCTTATTTATAATACTTGAAAATCTATATATGCACGTCTATGTCTAAATACAATAGTCTGTACTGTATGCAAGCTAAAAACCTTGAACAAGAATGGTCTTGCACAGATTTTTCCTAGTGTTGCCACTCTGCAGCTTTAGTGTGTCCAGTTTTGCAACATGGTGCAGCCTTAGTTTATAGAAGGCAGATACAAGCAGTGAAATCAGCCAGAATACATTTCCATGCAGCGCAGGAATGAGGCATCTTTTCTGATCCACGTTCAATACAACAGAACTCAACTTTTTTCTGCCACATACAATATGGCGGTGACGTTGACGTGCGAACCTGCGCCCAACGAGGCGTCTATGTATATGACGTCTATGAGTAAAAACAGCCAGAAGAAAACATGCAACCATCTTTCTAGACAAGATTAACCAAAAAGTGATGTTTTGGAAGAACCTTCCCAGACAGACAGACAAGAAGATTTTGATGCTAAATGTAGTTACATGCTAAGCTAGCATTAGCACCTGCAATGCTATATGCTAAACTAGCATTAGCACCTCCTATGCTACATGCTAGCATTAGCACCTCCTAAGCAGAGCTGCAGGTTTAGCCAGTTTTCTGGGGGAAAGCCTGCAACGAGTTGTGATGAAGAGGAGGAATCCATCAGCTGCTGAAAACGGCTCCTAAACTTTAGCTCCATCCACACAGTTAGCATGAAGAAGGAAATCTCCAAACCTGATGGGTGCAGCAGAACTCTGGGCTGGAAAACATCCCCCATCATTGGTGTCTCCTCTGCTGCGTCCTGCCGCTCTTTGAGCTCCTGCTTCCCTCCAGTTTCTCCGCTGTGCCTCCAGCTGCTGGACTTCTTTCCAGACTTCATCACCTGCAGCAGCTGCTGCTGTCTTCCAGCCTCACCAACACTCCCGATTCTGGCTTCTTCTTTTTCTTCTTCTTCTTTTTGTTTAATGGCAGATTGCAACCTTATCTTTTAGGTGCATACCGCCACCTACTGTACCGGAGTATGTAGCATGGGCCATATCAATTTGATGATTATTTATATCTATATCCATATTTCTATATTTATATACATTTATATCCATTTTCTACACATCTATATCTATACTTCTATATACCTATATATCTCTATCCATATTCCCATATCCATATTTCTATATATCTATATATCCATATATATCTATATATTTATCTATCTATACATATACATATATACATACAAAATATACATACATCCATATATACATATACCTTTAAATCTTATAATATAATCCTGTATTCTTAAGATATTTAATAACAGTTTTCTGCATTTCCTTTATCCCCTCTCCTGTTGTTCCTATTAATCCTTTCAAATTCCATTCCCTTCCAATTTGTCTTGTCTTTTGTTTTAATTCTATCCTTTCTTTATCATATTTCCTACAATATAATAAAATATGTTCTACATTTTCTATTACTTTACATTCTATACATTCATCTGTTTCACTTTTCTTTAATAAAAATAATGTTTTATTTAACCCAGTATGATCAAATCTTAATCTAGTTAACATAGTCTCCTCTCTTCGATTTTTCCTTGTCACACCCTTGGCATTAATAGATTTCTGTATCATATAATAATTTCTTCCACTTTTATCCATTTTCCATCTATCCTGCCATTTTTCCTTAATTTCTTTTTTAATTATTGCCTTAGCTTCTCCTTTCCCATACGGTATATTTATAATATTATTTGTTCTAATTGATTTTTTAGCTATTTGGTCTGCTCTTTCATTTCCATTTATTCCTACATGGGCTGGAACCCAACAAAACTTTATATTTATATACATTTTTTGTATTCTGAACAAACTTTGATGTATTTCTAATAATAAATCTTCTCTTTCTGATTTCATATTTTGTATACTGTAAAGTGCTGCCAAAGAATCAACACAACAAACTACTCTATCAGGTTTTACTTCCTCTATCCATTGTAATCCTATAATTATTGCCATCATTTCTGCGGTATATACTGACATCTGATCAGGTAATCTCCTACCGATGCTTACATTCATCATTGGAATATATATTCCTATACCTACTTTTCCTTTATCATCTTTAGATCCATCTGTATATATATCTAAATAGCTATAATATTTAGTTCTTATATAATGATTTGCCATTTGACCTCTCCTTCTGTTTACCCACTCTTTTTTTAATTCCATTATATAAAAATCTACCTCAACATTTGGAAATAACCAAATAGGGATATTACTTATAGGTCTAGGTGAGTTAAACCATATATTTCTTATTTTATATTCTTCTGATTTATCTTTTATTATCCATCCAAAACCTTTACCTTTAAAAGAATTATATTCCCAACACTCTTTTATAACACTTTTTGCTATATTTTCATTTCCACATCCATATAACCGACACCAGTATGTAAGCATGAGCTGATCTTTTCTTAAATCTAAAGGCACTCCCGATTCTGGCCTCACAGCAATACAAGGACAAAGAACCCGGAGGATCAACGCGGCTGCGCGTTTTTTTTTTTTTTAAGTTTTTTTTATTTATTCATTAATAAAGCACTTAACGTTGACACGAAAAAAAAGACTCTCAGAGAGGATGACAATAATATGCATAAATACATGAGGATCAAATACAACTGAAAAGTACAAAGTATTATAAATATTTATGTCAAGACAACTATTTAAATCAAACATAGGAGTCATAGAACAACAAAGATAGGTGGATGCAATTAGAATAGCAGAAATTGTGAGAAGTCAAAACAAATTTTTTTGGCATGTCTGTCTTTTGTTTAGCTTTTTAAGAGATGAAAAAAATAGGTTTTAATGTCATTGATAAACTAATGAAATGAGGATTTAGCATTTCTCCAATTAACTCAATGGATATGATATTTACTCAACAGCAGGATGATGTAAGTAGTGTCAAAAGCAGACAAAGGAAGATTGTCCATATAAAAAATTACATCACATAGAGCAAATGAGGGCACATAATTAATTTTCAGATAAATCCAATCTTTCATCTCATTCCAGAAGCGATGTGTAGCAGGACATAGGTGAAACAAATGTTCGAGAGGTTCACGGTTATTACAAAAGTAACATTGATCAACCTCAAAACCAAATCTTTATATTTTTAAATTCTGCCACAGGATCAATTTAGTTTATGACTTTAAAGTGAGTTTCTTTGACTTTAGGTAGAATAGGCCATTTAACAAATTTTAAGAATGCTTTATCAACTTTAGTGATGATCAGTTCTAAAATATGTCCCTGTTTGTGTGTTGGCTGTTTAACATGTTGAGTTAAACCAAAGTTTCTAAGTGTGTCGTTCAGTTCTTTTGCACTTCTGTCTTCAAGGTTGTCAACGTAAAAGTTGAAGTCTCCCAAAATAATTAAACAGTCATAATCAACACATTTCACAGACAGGAGGTCACTAAAATCATTAAATAGTTTCATGTGGACTTTGTAAACATTCAGGAAATACAGTTCATACTCTCTTTACCTGGAGAGCCAAATGTTCAAAAGAGTTGAATTTTCCCAAAAACACCTTTTTACACTTTAGTGAATCATTAAACAATGTTGCTACTCCTCCACCTTTCCTTTGCTGTCTGCTCTCACAAAGAAAATTGTAGTTTGGAGGTGTTGACTCCAGCAGAATGGCTGCTTCATTAGATTCATGTAACCATGTTTCTGTTACAAACATTACATCAAGATTATTGTCAATAATGAAGTCATTAATTAAAAGGGATTTTCCTGACAGAGATCTAATGTTTAGTAAACCCAGTTTATATGACTTTGTGGTTGATGTCTCTGTGGCAGGTTGCATCAGACAGTTTATGACTTTTAAGTTTTTGTTCCTGTTTGTTATCCTTTTGTTTTTCTTATTTCTTCCACGTATCATCACAGATATTCCATAATCTCCAGCAAAAGGCCAAAACTGATGCTGGAAATTGTCAAGTGTGATAAATGTGCTGCCAGGGCCCAGTCTGTATCACAGAGAAGTAATCTGAAGGTCCTGAGTACAGGCATGTTCTGTTATATGTAGACTAGTACTGAGAGCTTTATCTATAACTGATTTATCTTTTAAAAGGATGCAAGTATCATCTGCAAATTGTCTTAATCTAAATTCTCTATAGAAAATTTTAATACCTTGTTTGATATTAGAGTTTTTAATTAATAAAGCTAGCAATTTTGTCACTAATATGAAAAGCTACCGGGAAATGGGACAACCCTGTCTGAATCATGATGTCTCAAATCCAGGAGTTATTCCCAGTTTAGAAAGAGCATGCTACTGATGTCAGTGTAGAGCATTTTAACTGTGTCACATAATTTGCATCCAAAACACAAAAACTGTAAAGTTTCTAGCAAAAAGGGTGTTCCAGTGTGTCAAAGGCTTTGAAAAAGTTTAAGAACAATATGTACTGTAGCTGTCAGTAGGAATAAAGTCTCTGTAATCTAACAGGTCAATAATTAGTCTAGTATGGTTATGTATAACTCTACCTTCCACAAAGGCTGATTGACACTCATCCACTAGTTTTGGTAACACCATATCCAATCGATTTGAGTAGATGAGAGCTAGCTGCTTGTAGTCGTTGCATAGTAGAGTTATTGGCCTCCAGTTATCTAATAACTTATAAAACTTCTTTTCATTGTAGGGGACAGCTGACCAGATGAAATACATTCCCACAGGGCCTAATAAAGCAGGAGTCTGATATCATTCCAAAAATGGATATAAAACTCTACTTTTAGACCGTCCAGTCCAGGGGATTTTCCTTTTGACATATTTGCAATTGCTAAATATAGCTCTTCAATTTTAAGGTTGTCATCCAGAAGTAGCTTAAAATTCCCACAAATTATTTTTCTACATTTCCCAATTTAAAAAAAACACATTTAACAATGGTCTACTAAATATTTCGTTGTATACAGTTTTTAAAAAAAGTGTCTTATTTCCTCATTAACTTGGTCCTTGTTAGTAATACTTATATTATCAATAAGTTATCCATTTTTTTTGTTTGTCTAGACTAAGAAATAGGAAATGTTTTTTTTTCACCTTCTTCAAGCCAGCGAGCTCTAGAGCGTATAAATGCTCCTTTTGCTTTCTCTAAATATAGATTGTCCAATTGGGTTTGAAGACTATTTAATTCAGTTTGTTCATCTAAAGATAAGTCCGTTTTACATAGTCTGTTCATATCCTTTATCATGTCCTGAGCTTTTTGCTTTTTCATTTTAGACATATATTTTATTATATGAATGAAAAGATCTTTCATTTTGAATTTAAATAACTCACATTTATTCAAATGGGACATTTCTAACTGATTCATTTCTTACAGTAAGTTTTCAGTTTCGTTGCAGAACTCCTCATTGTCTAAAAGGTTGTTACTGAACTTCCATAAAGAGGAGGGAATCATCTTCATCCTGTCAAATTGAAAGATAATTGAAATGCCACAGTGGTAAGTTAAAGGTGATGCCAATATGTCTTTTATGGACTGCATTTATTAGGTTTGTAGAAATTAACCAAAAGTCTAATCTTGAGCATTGACCATTATTGGCTGAATTATACCATGTGTATTGTTTGGTATTAGGCTGTTTCAATCTCCTGTAGTCGATCAGATCTGTTTTCATGGTGACTTCACTTATGATTTCATAATAAAAGTGGCTTAGACATCTCGGGGTAAATCGTTCCATCCAGAGGTCGGGAACTAAATTAAAATCACCCCAAGAAATTTTTTAGTCAGTGGTAAAGGTCAGTTTTCATTCTTCCACCATAGCATAAAGTTGTTTGTTTTGAACACTTCTGATGTATCAATATGCGCAGATCAAAATATAATTACAATACCATCATCAAATTAAATCACCATCAGAAGCCAATGGCATTTGTGTCACATCAGCTGCTGTGACCCTCACACCTGCGGGTCGTTTCCCAATCAGCAACGGGTCCCATATAAGGATGGCGTCTCCACCTGCCCAGCGTCAGATTGTTGTCTAACCCACGGTGGTAAACACTCTCAGGCCATCTTTTTGTTCACGTCTTGCCTCGACCGAGCCAAGTTTGTTCCTTCTCCTAAGCTGCCTGTTTCTCTCCCTTGTCTAATCTCGTTCCATTACCTGAACCTTCACCCTCGCCTGCTGACTTGGATCCCGCGGTGACGACCTCTTGCCTGCCTGACTACTGACAAAAAGGAAGGCCCAACCAGGATTGACACCACGGACCTGACCCATGCCCGTCTAACCAAGCTTTGTTAATAAAGACACCTTCTACAATTTGATGTCACTTATGTGGATAATCACATTTCCAGAAACCCCGTTGAACATAATCATTACTTCAGCTGAATGTGAAGTGCCGTGACTGAAGAAAATACTGTCTCCCCATTGTTGTTTCAAGAATTTCGTGTCTGCCTCCACGGAGTGAGTTTCTTGCAAAACATAAATTCCAAAAAAGAAATGTTGCCTTACGTTTCACATTGTTTTTCAATCTCCTTGTATTTCAAGAAAAAAAAGATAACATTCACAAAGTACCAACTGTGCACTGGAAAATTTTGCGCAGGAATGAGTGGCTGATCTCCCAAATAGAACTTAGTAATAACATCTGCAACAACCCTTTGGGTAATCAAACATTTAAGGCCACAGCTTGGAATGAGCACCCTAGTCTTCTTTGGATATGCATCTCACTACACAACTGCTTCCTTCAACTTTTTCCACACTTCATCTCTGACGGTTCTCATCCCGAACTGGATGATAATCGCCCTCAGTGTGTGGTTGAAAGGCTAGCCACAGAGCCACGTTTACCCAGGCGGTGGACTGTATCCACAGTGTCTTGCAGCCGGTCCATGGAGAGGGAAACAATTCTGGTAAGTATTTCGATGACGATTTCTCTTATGTTTTCTCCCTATTTTTCTGGTAACCCAGTCAGCCTCAGATTCCCTCTCCTTTTGCACCGAGCCTTGTCCTCTGTTGCTCTTTTTAGCGTGTCGTTTTCTTTTTAGAGCTCATTGATATTTTCTTTGAGCAGAAGAATTTCTTGTTTCTTTTCTCATGTAGCCGTAGTCTTAGCTTCAATGCGTTTATCAAATCTCTTTAAAAGTTCAGTCTATTCATCCATTTTCTCGGTCAACGTCTGAACAACTTGGAGAATAGCGGTACTGATATTTCCATCACCTTGGTCTTTTCCCTTCATTCTTTTAGGCTTAGGGCTTGTTGTTGGTGTGTGATTCGAATTAATCGTTTTGTTTGTTTTAGAAGAATTCTTCGATGTCGCTTTCATCACAAGCCTCGCGAAGAGCAGTCAAATTGTAGTTTCGATCTGACATGACATCAAATCAGTCTGAACGACTCAAAAAAAAGTGCTGAAAAAGCTATATTTAGACAAGTGACGGCAAAGGAAGTGTAAAGTTGAATTCCGATGGAGGTTACGGATAGCTGCAATGGAATTTTTCTATGTTGGGATAAACAATACTTTTTAATCAGAGCCTACAAAAAAGCTGCTTCTCGCTCCGCCATCTTGGGTCCTCCGAGATCAATGCGGCTGCGCAGTTGGGAAGAGGGGTTTTCTCCATACACAAAAAGATTAGACTCCGCATTGACGGTCGCTGCACAGCTGTCTAATATGTTCTGTTCTGCTCTCAAAAACATTGAAACAAATTAGCAATTTTATTTATTTATTTATTTCATCATAACTCCTTCGAAATTTGGACACATTTGCTTAATAGGTGCCAACCTGAGAGGACAGGCGAATATGTCAACCTTAATGTAAAATTCATAACCTCAAACCTTCTAGTATAAGTACCATTGTATTTCACTTATACAAAACAAATGTTAAACTACAAAGTTCACAAAACCTCCACCAATCTTTACTTTTTAATTTCCCTTACTGACATCAAAATTGAGGGCTTTATCTGAAACCAACAGTGAAAGTTTGAAGGGAGCAAAGTGGAGAAAGGACAAACGGGATGAAACACAGAAAACATCTGATTCATGGAGACACTGATAAAGAATGATCATATCTGTGGAGGATCCCAACACAGTTACTGTGTGGCACAACTTCGCCGTCCACTAGTGGGAGCACTGATACTGCCACAAGTTCTGCTTCAACCTGAAACAGGAAGTAACTGCATTCACTGCTTTTATCAGACTGCTTTGTCAAATCTGTAAAACAAGTTAATGCTGTTGTGGACCTTGTTTTCCTTTCTACTGGTTTAAGGAACAATACTCAGCTTTTGACTCCATTTGTTTTATTTTTTTCCATTCATTTTATTAAATATTACAGGATAAAGAAACTAAACAATGACAAACACATTTTAAATGCGTTGAACTCCATAAGTATCAATAGCTCAACGTATAACATTATTTTTGGGATAATTTGGTTTTTAGTCCAACAATACTTTTAGGAAAAATAAAACTCCAAAACATAACTAAATTCCCCTCCTGCCCTAAAAATGTGTGTGGGGAGAGGGGGGATAGATAGTTGGAGGGGTGGACCAAAGAGCTGACATAGACATTTAGACGTGTTTCTAATGCAAAGCAACAAAACTGCTCCTCTGTGTTATTTTTCTTTGTCTGCAGCTCTCCACAGGCTGCACCGCAGAGGACACATGCAGGGACATCTTTATCTCTAGTGAAAGACTGCATCAGTGAAGAAACCTTGGCTCCAGAATAAGCTTAACAAAGAATCACAGAGGAACCAGTGAGGTCTACAAACCCAGGATGCAACGGTTCAGTGAAGGTGGTGTTGAACGTGTGGAGGCAGATCAGTGAGTCAGAGGAGACTCTGTAGGAGGAGCGAGAAGGTCCACATAGACGGCTACTCTGTAGGAGATGGGGAATCCTGTCTCATTATACCAAACACAGTTACCATGGTGATCAGAGTTGGTCAAACCAGCCGTTAGTCTCTTTCAGCAGGAAAACATGGACATTATATGGGTCTCAGACACACATTGTCCTCCATGGAGAAAAAGAGCTAAGATAGCTAGTTCCTCAAATACAAAACACTGTCATTTAAACCAAATTATTGCTACTTTATCCATGATGGTTCATTACAGATCACAACAGCAGAGGTAGAATGAAGGCAGGAGAAAATATTAGGTCTTCTTTCCTTACCAGACATTACTGCTGATAATTCCATCTCCTTACCTGAGAGTCTCTAGTCTCCATTCTGGATCCTCCAGTATGACTGTCGGCAGCTTAACTCCTTCCTCTCCTGGATGCTTGGAGTTGAGGTCCAGCTCTTTTAGATGACAGGGGTTGGAGCTCAGAGCTGATGCCAGAGAAGAACAGCCTTCCTCTGAGACCAGACAGCCTGACCAGATGCCGATACATATAAATAAACTACAGACACATATAAATAAAATACAGTCAAAATATCCTTTATTGGCCCATATTAGGGGTGGACCAGATGTAACAGCAGCAAAATGAACATTTACAATAGAAAAACTAAAATTGTTATTAGAAATATCATAGCTAAAGCAACAATGGCAACAACGTAGCTGGCCCGGCTGCGGACTATTCCTTATTTCCAGCTTGGACATGGGTCGATAGTAGCACTTTCAGCTTCCCTAAGCCGTTTTTCAGTCCATTGTGTCGGCAGAAAATAAAGCAGAAATTCTTTGCAAATTTCTTAAGCATTGTTCAAGTACACGATTTTAGCGCTCTCCGCATATCCCATACTGAAAAAGCTCTTTCTATATTCAACTGCTAGCGCCATTGAATGTTCAGATAATTGTTTGGACAGCTTAGTACAACCAATAAGGGGCTTACACGTAATCTCTTATTTCAGATATCTAAAATTGTAATTCTGACTAGTCATAATTACATTCGAGATATCTTAAATTATATTTACGGATGTGTGACGCTTTTAGTGACGAATCCGTTGACGTAAATTGAGATATCTTGAAAGGAATTTTGACTAGTCAAAATATAATTGAACACATCTTAAATTATTATTCTTCCTAATCAGAATGTAAATAGAGATATCTTAAATTACCATTCTGGATAGTCAAAATGTAGTTTTGTCTAGTCAAAATGCATTTTTAGATATCTGGAATGTTATTACGGATAGTCAGTCACACATGGTCCGATGTAAGAGCGCTCCTCTACTCAATAAAACCACATCATCTCCTTGGAAGAGGGGGGAAAATCTGGCTGTAGAGGGGAAAAACCCCATTGAAAAGCCCTCAAAGCACGCTGTGTGGTGTAGAGTACAGCCCATTGTAGTCCCTGGAAAACACCTATATCTTAACACTGGTTCCCTGAATGTTAATTTGATTGTATGTTGATTTAAAATATTGTCATTACACTGTTACACTAAATATTGCATTTTATTTGGTGTAGACAAGAAAGGTGGAGATGTCCAAAGGCCTCTTATCCACATGGATGGCTAACAAGTCATGCAACATGTTAAAGGCTAAAAGGTGATACTCTCTGCACATTACGTTAATTTCCATGAGGGGGGCTGTGCTTATACATCATATCATGTAAGGATTGTAGGATTCCTTTTAGTTTCTCAGCGCCAATAACGGACATTGTGAGGTTCTTACGCTAAAGGAACTATGATAGGAAGCATCCAGGCTCCTTTTCCTACCTCCTTCTTCACCATGGAACTGTCCAGCTGTCATACCACTCAGGAAAGAGACAGATTTTGTGTCCTAGAGAAAAAAGTGCTTTGGTCTGAAATTTGCATATCAGCCAGGAACAAAGGTAAAAGACCTTGTGAATATGCTGGCTGAAGCTGGTAAGAATATCTCATTAGACATAGTAAAGCAAGAACTTTACCATTGAAAGGCTACTCTGACAAGAAGAAGCCATTGCTCCTAAATAAACCCATGAAAAAAATATATGTTTTTGCAAATGCACACAGGGACAGGGATTTTGGAGACATATTCTTTGATTTAAGGAAACTAAAATTGAACCGTTTGGCCTTAATGACTAACGCTATATTTGGAGGAAGAAGGGGAAGCTTTCAGGCCTGAGAAGACCATCCCAACTAGAAAAAAATGGGTGGGTAGCATCATGTTGTAATGGTTATTTTAATGCAGGAGGGAGTGGTACATTTCACAAAATAGATGGCATCATGACAAAAGAGACATTTTGTGAAAATTCTGAAGCAAGACATCTATATCAACGTTGAAGCTTGGGCGCAAATGGGTCTTTCAAATGGACAATGATCCAAAACATACAGCCAAACTGGTTAAAATGTGACTTAAGGATAAAGTCAGGATAAACCCAGATTTAAATCATATTGAAACTTTATGGAAAAGCTGAAAAGCTGTGTGAACAAGGTGACATGCATATCAGACCAATTACACCAGTCCTGTCAGGAGGAATGGCCCAAAGTTCCTGCTGACTTTTGAGAAGCTTCTGGAAGGATGTCAAGAATGTTTGACCCAATTCTTACATGGTATAAAGGCGAAGGTAGTAAATATTAACAAAAATGTAAGTTTTTCTTCCATTACCCATATTTTTGTTATTCAATGTTAAATAAATAACACGGTCTGTTAGGTATTGTCTGGTTAGTATTGAAATAGTGATTTGAGCACCTCTTTTTAACAGCAAACCTTGCACATATTAAATAAATGGGTGACAACTTCTCTTCAAGTTCAAGAATTTATTAACAGAAATAAATGAACATCTAGAGAACATCACTATATAATGCTGTTTATTTGAATTAACATTATATTTCAATCAACCAATCGTCTTTAACAGCTAGTGAATGTGACTAAAACTATTAAAAGTTAGAAAGCACTAAGGAAATATTTACACACAAAAGAAACAAAAAGGGAAAATAAAATAGTTGAAAACCATCATCAGCATGATTCAGTGCATCCTGGTTTACTGCAGATCCAAGTTAGAGAACCAAAGTTAATCTTAAAGAATGTGGAATGGGATCAAATTAGCTCAAATAATTTAAAGCAACCGTTGATGTGTGTTCCGCTCATTCACAATGCATATTTGACTTAAACAAAACATTATTTGGGGAAATAAAATTTTAAAGAATGATTTGCCAATGATCAACAACCTTTAGTGCACCGGATTTTTATTCATGTAATCTTTTCCCCTGGAAATAGTTAAGCCTCAAATCCAGTGACGTGCTGTAGGGTTCATAGGTGGTGAGGCACTGACGTCAGAGTCAGATTTACAAATATATACAGAGTAGACTCATTGCAAAGTGCTGAAGGACACTGATTGAGCCAAATAAATTCACCAAGAGACATACAATAAATATTGATTCTTTGATGAAAAAAAATACTAAATTATTTGACATTTGATTGGTAACAGAGTTATGATGGATTTCTGGATTTGTAACACATTAAAAAACAATAACCCATATTATGCACATTTCATTACAAACACAAAACATGAATAAGTACCGCTGTCTTACTTCTACTTATAAATGAAGTCCATGCGATACTCCTTCTGAACAAAAATATCGGTTATCTTCTGGTAAAAGTTCTCTTTATCTTCTTCAGTTTTAAAACTCTCTCAGTCTCAATGGAGATCACTGCCAGGGAGGAAAGCCTTCCTTGACCAGTCCTGTATGTTTAGAGTCTTTTTAGTGCTTTATTTGTTTAGCATAACTCACTAATAATACAGCCATAACTTGCTGTCACTCTACAGTTTTGGGATCAGGAGCGGTGCCCCTTGAGCACCCCCTGCCTAGAGGCCAAGGAACTGCCGGCCTCACCTACAACCAGTTCTTTGCCATTTATGATCGGCCAGCAACACACGAAAACATGTTACTTGCACACAGTTTAATGACCAAAACACAATTGGTAATCCGCATACAATAATTATGGAAAATCAGTTCAAAAGTGTTTGAACAATTGGATTTATGATCTAGAGACAGGAAGATGCATTTACAGAATGGAAGCCACCGCAGTTAAACATAGGATTGCGCAATCCCAGGGGAGGCCAAGCTCGCAGCAGCCTCACCGGCTTCGCTTTCAAGCGTCACCAAGGATTTACAAGAAAAATAGCGAAAAGTCTGCGATTATAAAGAAAATATGATCAAAAACGACTAAATTAGATAAAAAAATACCTTTTTATTACACATGACTAAGTGAATCACAATTTATATTATGTTATTATTATATATTTTCTTTCCATGATGACAAGTGGGGCCTGGCCTCACTTGCCTCCCCTGACTGCACGTCACTGTTCAAGTGGGTAATTTAGGAAGCTAGAAGATGCTGTACCAGACCATCGACTGGAAATGATGTGCCGGGGTGCATCCAGTGGCCATTGTTTAAATTAGCTTGATGAGTCAACCTTAAGTTACATAAAAGACCATTAAAATCACCATTGGTGTTCCCTATTAGCGAGACTGAGACCAGCATTACATTTAAACGCTGTAGTTAGGTTTACTAGAGTTAGTAGAAGTTATCCGGAAAGCTAAGAGCGACTAGTGCTAATGGACATTTGGTGCCAACTAAAAATACTTTTAAGCTCTAACTGGTAGTAATAAGCAGACCTGACAACACAAACAATGTCTCATCAGTGTATAAAACCCTTATGGAAATAAAAGTTAATTTTTACTGTAAAACACACCCAAAACAAATGGCATAACATTTTTTTAAAGGGTGCTAACAGATTGCTAAGCCAAGCACAGTGAAAACACATTCAAACTAAACGATTTTAAATTATTAATTACTGTCTTTCCTTACTAAAAAAGGAAAGACAGTAGGGAGGCGGGGGACATTGAGTCTGAATGGACCATGTTCCACGCCTCTATTGTTGAGGCGGCTAGTTGGAGCTGTGGCCGCAAGGTTGTCGGTGCATGTCGCGGCGGCAACCCTCGAACCCGCTGGTGGACACCTGCGGTGAGGGAAGCCGTCAAGCTGAAGAAGGAGTCCTACCAGGCTTTTTTGGCCTGTGGGACTCCGGAAGCAGCTGATGTGTACCGGCAGTCGAAGCGGCAGGCGGCTCGGCTGGTCGCCGAGGCAAAAACTCGGGCGTGGGAAGAGTTCGGAGAGGCCATGGAGAAAGACTTCCGTACGGCTTCGAAACGATTCTGGTCCACTATCCAGCGTCTCAGGAGGGGGAAGCAGTGCAGTACCAACACTGTTTATAGTGGGGGTGGTGTGCTGCTGACCTCGACTCTGGACGTCGTGCGTTGGTGGGCGGAATACTTAAAAGACCTCCTTAATCCCACCAACATGTCTTCCATTGCGGAAGCAGAGCCTGGGGACTCTGGGTTAGGTTCTCCCATCTCTAGTGCCGAGGTTGTTAAAAAGCTCCTCGGTGGCAAGGCCCCGGGGGTGGATGAGATTCGCCCTGAGTACCTTAAGGCTCTGGATGTTGTGGGGCTGTGTTGGTTAACGCGGCTCTGCAACATTGCGTGGACATCGGGGGCAGTTCCCCTGGATTGGCAGACTGGGGTGGTGGTCCCCCTATCTAAAAAGGGGGACCGGAGGGTGTGTTCCAACTACAGAGGAATCACACTCTTAAGCCTTTCTGGTAAGGTCTATTCAGGGGTTCTGGAAAGGAGGGTCCGTCGGATAGTCGAATCTCGGATTCAGGAAGAGCAGTGTGGTTTTCGTCCTAGCCGTGGAACACTGGACCAGCTCTATAGGGTAGTTCACGCGTGACGTCCCGCGTGACGTCGGCGCTACATCCGGGTCCCGCTGGTAGGCAAAAACAGAGCTGCTCTCGTCTACAACATGACAAAACAGGTGATTTAGAGCGTACTTTTAGTTCGTTTATTTTTGTAATCTAAGCAATGCCTACGACTTGTTGTGCTCCCGGTTGCACAGAGAGGCATTCCAAATCGTTGGATGTACGTTTCTGTCGTTTACCGAAGGAGGAAGGACGCAGAAAGAATTGGATATTTTCAATGAAAAGAGCGCAGGCAGATAATCCCAATGGACTGGGGGAGCGATCATACTACGACAGAATTTGCAGTCTACACTTCATCTCCGGTAAATACAACTTTATTCTGCTCTAGTCATTGTTCTGCTTAAATAACGGCGGAGGGGAGGTGATGATCGCTACACGGGCCGCAGAAGCGGCTGCTACAGCAGCAGCAGCCATTGTCTGAAGCAGCAGCAGCAGCAGCGGCTTCTCCGGCCCGAGTAGTGTTTACGCAGCAGCGGCTACAGCTGCTGCTAGCAGCAGTAAGTAAGCTGCAGCTAGCAGCAGTAAGTAAGCTTACTTACTGCAGTAAGTAAGTAAGCTGCTAGCAGCAGCTTACTTACTGCTGCTAGCAGCAGTAGCAGCAGTAGCAGCAGCTTACTGCTGCTATTGCTGCTAGCAGCAGTAAGTAAGCTGCTAGCTGCTAGCAGTAAGTAAGCTGCTAGCAGCAGCTTACTTACTGCTGCTAGCAGCAGTAGCAGCAATAGCAGCAGCTTACTGCTGCTATTGCTGCTAGCAGCAGTAGCAGCAGTAAGCTGCTGCTGCTAGTACTTCTGTGTTTACGCTGCAATGTCGCCGACACCGCCACCCATTTTAACAAGACAAAAACACCTAAATAATCCGTAGTGAAAAATGTTTTTTTTTAACCTACCGGGCCTCTGCTGAGACGCGGTCTGTGTCCGACGCCGCTTTGTGCTGTTGCACAAACATGTCTGAACATCCATCCATCCATTTTCTGACCGCTTAATCCCTCATGGCGTCGCGGGCGTTGCTGGAGCCTTTTTCCTGATATAAAATAATTGCAGCCGTCCAGTGGTTTCATGGCTTTCATGCTCTCTCGTCTGTACTGGCATGCCGTGTTTATAAGGCAGCTGTATGTCGCGGTACGGAACAGTTGGCCAGCATTTCACAGACTCGCTCCGTCCCTTCAGGCTTTTGCTGTGTGGATCTGGCAATCTGATACCATCAACCATCAACTTACTCTTTAAATCGATCTTGTAGTACGTTATCTAAAGAAGAAAAATACGTGGAGAACTCGTGAGTTTCTCTGTTTGCGTCCGCCATTGTGTTCGTCTTTTGCCTACCGGTCCGGCGCGCAAGCGCGAAAAACCCGCATCAAAACAATAACAATGAACTGGTCTATACCCTCAGCAGGATTCTTGAGGGGGCATGGGAGTTTGCCCAACCAGTCTACATGTGCTTTGTGGATCTGGAGAAGGCATTCGACTGTGTCCCCCGGGGGATCCTGTGGGGGGTACTCCGGGAGTATGGAGTACCGGACCCTTTAATAGGGGCTGTCAGGTCTCTGTACGACCGGTGTCAGAGTCTGGTCCGCATTGCCGGCAGTAAGTCGGACTCGTTTCCAGTGAGAGTTGGACTCCGCCAAGGTTGCCCTTTGTCACCGATTCTGTTCATAACTTTTATGGACAGAATTTCTAGGCGCAGCCAAGGTGTTGAGGGGATCCGTTTTGGTGGCCTTAGGATTGCGTCTCTGCTATTTGCGGATGACGTGGTCCTATTGGCTCCATCAGGGCGTGATCTACAGCTCTCGCTGGAGCGGTTCGCAGCCGAGTGCGAAGCGGCCGGGATGAAAATCAGTGCCTCCAAATCCGAGACCATGGTCTTGAACCGGAAAAGGGTAGAGTGCCTTCTCCGGGTTGGGGAGGATGTCCTGCCCCTAGTGGAGGAGTTCAAGTATCTTGGGGTCTTGTTCACGAATGAGGGGAAGATGGAGCGGGAGATCGACAGGCGGATTGGTGCGGCGTCTGCTGTGAAGCGGGCGCTGTACCGATCCGTTGTGATGAAGAGAGAGCTGAGCCAAAAGGCGAAGCTCTTGATTTACCGGTCTATCTACGTTCCTACCCTCAACTATGGTCATGAGCTTTGGGTCGTGACCGAAAGAACGAGATCCCGGATACAAGCGGCTGAAATGAGTTTTCTCCGTAGTGTGTCTGGGCTCTCCCTTAGAGATAGGGTGAGGAGCTCAGTCATCCGGGGAGGACTCAGAGTAGAGCCGCTGCTCCTCCACGTCGAGAGGAGCCAGTTGAGGTGGCTCGGGCATCTGGTCAGGATGCCTCCTGGACGCCTCCCTGGTGAGGTGTTCCGGGCACGTCCCACCGGGAGGAGGCCCAGGGGAAGACCCAGGACACGCTGGAGGGACTATGTCTCCCGGCTGGCCTGGGAACGCCTTGGGATTCCTCCTGAGGAGCTGGCCCAAGTGGATGGGGAGAGGGACGTCTGGGCCTCCCTACTGAAGCTGCTACCCCCGCGACCCGACCCCGGATAAGCGGAAGAAGACGGACGGACGGACGGACGGTCTTTCCTTACTAGTTTCTCAGCCAAACCTCAGACTCTGTGTCCGTCCAATCGACTTTGAGGTGCCCAGTTATGCTAGGGCGAAGCTTGTACCAGTCGTCGATGAGAAGCAAATGACTAACTCAGGGAAAAAGCCATCATTTGGGAAACCAGGTCTTAGGAGTTTTAAACCAGTCTCTGATTGTATGCGTTGGATCACTGCACTCCTGCGGGCTCGGCTCCCTGGTCAGCTTAGAAAACTTCCTGTTGCTTTGATTTTGATCCACAAGCAGACAGCACTTAGCTTGGCGGACCCTGCATGATTGTGAGTCTCTGAACTCCATGCAGGTCCATGGTGGCTTTGTCTGCCCAGTGCAGATGTCCTCCTTGTAAGGCCCCAGGGACAAGGAGAGAGATGACAGGGGGAGAGAGCCTGGGTTCATAGCAGTGGCCCTCTCGCTGTGAGGTGCAGTTCTCTGATACCTGCAGCCTCTGACAAAATCAGAAAGAGTCTGATATTGTCTTTCCTGGCTGATATCATAACAAAGTAAACTTCTGACCTTCAAACCAAATAATAAAATATGGTCTAAAATAAGGTCTCATTATTCTGGCATTTACAAACTAGAAATAATTCTGGTAATCCTAATGGAGCTAAGAAAGGAAAGATGTATTCAGATTTTACTCTTTCATATCGTTTTACATAGTTTGTGTAAACTTCTGGTTTAAACTGTATGTGAATGTTATCTTAACCAGTCACAGGGTACATAACTCGCCTATCAAGGATACAATTCTGTTTCTTTAAGTTAAATTTAGAAGTTCGCTGTAGGGGACCCACAGGTTAACTAAAAACAATCACAATCAGAACAAAAACACCCTTCCTAAGGTGGGGAAACACCAGACACCCTTAAAGAAATCTCACTAACTAGGAGGGTGGAACTAGTGGTTAGATCAGCGTGCATAGGCTGAGAACAGATCTGTGCTACAGCTCAGTCTGAACAGATGAAATTAAGTTAAAACAAACTTAAACAAATCTAATACTTGGCTACTACAGAAATGCTGAAACTAACAAGTGAAGACTGTTGCCTTTAATGACAACACAAACATCTCATTGTAAACTAAAGCTGTGCAGTTTAAGTAAGTTTTCAAAGCAGAGCCTTTTCTCCTCCTTCATGGAGTTTCATGTGTCTGTTTAATTGCTTTTTTGGCTAAATCTTTTTCCACATAGATCACAAATGAAAGCTTCTGTCCTGTGTGGATTCCTATGTGTCTGTTTAAAGTTGATTTTTGGCTAAATCTTTTTCCACATAGATCACAACAGAAAGGCTTCTGTCCTGTATGGATTCTCATGTGTGTGTTTAAAGTTGGTTTTTGGCTAAATCTTTCTCCACATAGATCACAACAGAAAGGCTTCTGTCCTGTGTGGATTCTCATGTGTTTGTTTAAATGTCCTCTTTGGCTAAATCTTTTTCCACATAGATCACAAGAGAAAGGCTTCTGTCCTGTATGGATTCTCATGTGTCTGTTTAAAGTTGTTTTTTGGCTAAATCGTTTTCCACATAGATCACAACAGAAAGGCTTCTGTCCTGTATGGATTCTCATATGTCTTTTTAAACTTGATTTTTTGCAAATAGTTTTTCCACATAGTTCACAACAGAAAGGCTCCTGTCCTGTATGTATTCTCATGTGTCTGTTTAAAGTGGTACTTCGGCTAAATCTTTGTCCACATAGATCACAACAGAAGTGGTTCACTCCTTCGTGGATTCCCATGTGTATGGTTAAGTTTCCTCTTACCCAAAATCTTTTTCCACATAGATCACAACAGAAAGGCTTCTGTCCTGTATGGATTTTCATGTGTCTGTTTAAAGTTGATTTTAGGCTATATCTTTTTCCACATAGATCACAACAGAAAGGCTTCTGTCCTGTATGGATTCTCATGTGTCTGTTTAGAGTTGATTTTAGGCTATATCTTTTTCCACATAGATCACAACAGAAAGGCTTATGTCCTACGTGGATTCTCACATGTGTGTTTAAATGTCCTTTTTGGCTAAATAGTTTTCCACATATTTCACAACAGAAAGGCTTCTGTCCTGTATGGATTCTCATGTGTCTGTTTAAATTGTATATTCTAATAAATGTTTTGCCACAGTCTTTGCAACTAAGCTTCAATCCTGTGAGGTCTTTCTTTCCCTTCCCACTGAGCTGCTCTCCTGGCGGACTGATGTTGACTTCCTTCCATTCCTCCTTTATGTGGGGGGGCTTCATATCATGCAGGTTGGCACGAGGTCTGTGACCTAAATAAGCTTCTTCTTCCTTAACCCGCTTCTGCTCAACATCTGCAGGAAACATTGAAACACATTATGCACATTAGAAAGTATTTCGATCGGGAAATGGTGATATTGTGCACGTGGAAAAAGTTTTAGATCTTTGAGTTCATCTCATAAAAAAATGGGAGCAAAACCAAAAGTGCTGTGTCCATGTTTTTGTTGAGTGTAGATTTATATCTTTAACTACAAATTTTCTTGTTCACAATGCTTTGTTGTTTCCTATGCCTTGTTTGTTTACATTTCCTTTAACAACTCCTTCCTTCCTTTAACAGCTCTTTCTGAGCTGTATGAAAAAACGAAATTTCGTTCTGTATGCACTCTGTGCTACAAAATGACAATAAAGAAAGTCTAAGTCTAACAACTAGCCACGCTCTGATAATATATGTCCGTCCGTCAGTCCGTCCGTCTGTCCGTCGTCTTCCGCTTATCCGGGGTCGGGTCGCGGGGGTAGCAGCTACGGAGAAAACTCATTTCGGCCGCTTGTATCTGGGATCTCGTTCTTTCGGTCACAACCCAAAGCTCGTGACCATAGATGAGCGTAGGAACATAGATAGACCGGTAAATCAAGAGCTTCGCCTTTTGGCTCAGCTCTCTCTTCATCACAACGGATCGGTACACCGCCAGCTTCACAGCAGACGCCGCACCAATCCGCCTGTCGATCTCCCGCTCCATCTTCCCCTCATTCATGAACAAGACCCCAAGATACTTAAACTCCTCCACTATGGGCAGCACATCCTCCCCAACCCGGAGGAGGCACTTTACCCTTTTCCGGTTGAAGACCATGGTCTCGGATTTGGAGGCACTGATTTTCATCCCAGCCGATTCGCACTCGGCTGCGAACCTCTCCAGTGAGAGCTGTATATCACGCCCTGATGAAGCCAATGGGACCACGTCATTCGCGAATAGCAGAGACGCAATCCTAAGGCCACCAAAACAGATCCCCTCAACACCTTGGTTGCACCTAGAAATTCTGTCGATAAAAGTTATGAACAGAATCGATGACAAAGGGCAACCTTGGCGGAGTCCAACTCTCACCGGAAACGAGTCCAACTTACTGCCGGCAATGCGAACCAGACTCTGACACCGGTCATACAGAGACCTGACAGCCCTTATTAAAGGGCCCGGTACTCTATACTCCCGGAGTACCCCACACAGGATCCCTCGGGGAACACGGTCGAAGGCCTTCCCCAGATCCACAAAGCACATGTAGACTGGTTGGGCAAACTCCCATGTCCCCTTCAGGATCCTCCTGAGGGTGTAGAGCTGATCCAGTGTTCCACAGCCAGAACAGAATCCACACTGCTCTTCCTGAATCCGAGATTCGACTATCCAACAGACCCTCCTTTCCACAACCCCTGAATAGACCTTACCAAGGAGGCTTAACAGTGTGATTCCTCTGTAGTTGGAACACACCCTACGGTCCCCCTTTTTAAATAGGGGGACCACCACCCCAGTCTGCCAATCCAGGGGAACTGCCCCTGATGTCCACGCAATGTTGCAGAGCCGCATTAACCAACACAGCCCCACAACATCCAGAGCCTTAAGGTACTCAGGGCGAATCTCATCCACCCCCGGGGCCTTGCCACCGAGGAGCTTTTTAACAACCTCGGCAACCTCAGCACTAGAGATGGGAG
The DNA here is from genome assembly GCF_011125445.2 of Fundulus heteroclitus. Taxonomy (NCBI): domain Eukaryota; kingdom Metazoa; phylum Chordata; class Actinopteri; order Cyprinodontiformes; family Fundulidae; genus Fundulus; species Fundulus heteroclitus. The sequence continues at coordinate 2,981,514 of NC_046384.1, forward strand.
AACCTAACCCAGAGTCCCCAGGCTCTGCTTCCGCAATGGAAGACATGTTGGTGGGATTAAGGAGGTCTTTTAAGTATTCCGCCCACCGACGCACGACGTCCAGAGTCGAGGTCAGCAGCACACCACCCCCACTATAAACAGTGTTGGTACTGCACTGCTTCCCCCTCCTGAGACGCTGGATAGTGGACCAGCTTGAATCGCTTCGAGGCCGTACGGAATTCTTTCTCCATGGCCTCTCCGAACTATTGCCACGCCCGAGTTTTTGCCTCAGCGACCAGCCGAGCCGCCTACCGCTTCGACTGCCGGTACACATCAGCGGCTTCCGGAGTCCCACAGGCCAAAAAAGCCCGGTAGGACTCCTTCTTCAGCTTGACGGTTTCCCTCACCGCTGGTGTCCACCAGCGTGTTGGAGGGTTGCCGCCGGGACACGCAACAACGACCTTGCGGCCAAAGCTCCGACTAGCCACGTCAACAATAGAGGCGCGGAACATGGTCCATTCAGACTTAATGTCCCCTGCCTCCCTCAGGAGGCAGGGGACATTGAGGGGACAAAGCTCTCCAGGAGGTGGGAGTTAAAACTCTGTCTCACGGGGGACTCTGCCAGACGTTCCCAGCAAACCCTCACAATACCTTTGGACCTGCCAGGTCTGACCGGCTTCCTCCCCCACCATCGGAGCCAACTCACCACCAGGTAGTGATCGGTGGAGAGCTCCGCCCCTCTCTTCACCCGAGTGTCCAAGACATGCGACCGCAGGTGCCAAGAGCACATGTGGGCACCCTTATGCTTGAACATGGTGTTTGTGATGGACAATCCATGATGAGCACAGAAGTCCAACAACAAAACACCACTCGAGTTCAGATCAGGTGGGTCGTTCCTCCCAACCACGCCCTTCCAGGTCCCACTGTCATTGCCCACGTGAGCTTTGAAGTCCCCCAGCAGAACAAAGGAGTCCCCAGGAGGGGCACTCTCCAGTACCCCCTCCAAGGACTCCATAAAGGGTGGTTAATCTGAACTGCTGTTTGGCGCATAAGCACAAACAACAGTCAGAACCCGTGCCCCCACACAGATGCGAAGGGAGGCCGCCTTTCACCAGGGGCAACTCCAGAGTGGAAGAATGTCCAGCCCCTCTCAAGGAGACTGGTTCCAGAGCCAGAGCCATGCGTTGAGGTGAGCCCGACTATCTCTAGTCGGAACCTCTTAACCTCGCGCACAAGCTCAGGATCCTTCCCCACCAGAGAGGTGACATTCCACGTCCCAAGAGCCAGCTTCTGCAGCCGAGGATCGGAACGCCAAGGTTCCCGCCCTCTACTGCCACCCATTACACAATGCACCCGACCCCTTTGGCTGCTCCGATAGGTGGTGAGCTGTGTAAACATCAGGGCATTAAGATTTGCGATTTAGCTCATTATTGGCTAGAATTTATCATCTTATGGCACAAGGATGTGGTCATTCCAATTCTGAAAAGTGCCTGAAAAACAAAATTTTATTTGGGAAGAAGCACAGATTTGGAAGAGCATTAGATTTGGCTAAGAAAGCCATACAACAAATTGTGTCATTGGGAAAGACGATGTCCGAGCCTGTGGAGTTGCAGGTCTCAACTGTTAATGACAATACAAGCTGGAATGATTGATGAGGATTATCAAGGAGATAATTGAGAAAGGAGAAAAACTAGCACAACTGCTAGTGAAACCCTGTGAAATGACAGAGGTTCAATGGGTGGCTGCCCCCACTAACATCACTCTAAGAGGAACAGGGGAGCCAAAGTTTGGTTGAGACAAAAAAAATGGTCCACCTAGACCAGCTGAAATCATTTCACAAGGAAGTGATGCAACAGCAGGGTTTCCCGCAGCGCTATCTTGGCCAAACTCACGCTACCGCCTCACCAACATTCCAAAAAAAAAAAAAGTAACTTGATATGCTTGCATGTTTATTTGACGTTAACACGCGTTTTTTTGTTGTTGCTTTTGCGCGTGCATATAGTGAATGGCAGGGAAAAAACACATGGATACGGCCGTGAGTCGGTCCGTGCAAAACTTGTCCCCCCCCCCCCGCTCCGTGAGTCGGTCCGCGCAAAACTTCTCGCCCCCCCCCCCCCCCCCCCCAACTCTGAATAACGACTGAATAGTAATAATAATAACTAATAAATATGCTAGGACTAGAGGACTTAATAACATGTCATGATTTTTGTCCTATGGGATCAATTCTGGACTTCAAGACGGGAAAAGAGAAGTATACAGTTCACTTAAAAATGTCTCTCTCAAGTCTTTAAAATGTAATATCAGCTTTTCTGGATGCCTAGTAGGTGATCATCAACACTCAGTTGTGTTTTGTTCAGAATCAATGAACTGTGCAGAACACCTGCCTGCAGGGTATTAGAAGGTGCGAAACGCGCATAACATAACAGTGTTAAAGCGCCTGCCTGTGGCAAGTTTAGACCCACTCGCTGAGTTGGCGCAACTTTCATTTAAGGGACTTTAGCTCACCCCCATCAGGGTGTGAATAGGTGAATGACTAAAGTGTAGCATTAAGCGCTTTGGAGATCGTCAAGACTAGTTAAAGTACTATACAAGTACAAGCCATTTAACATTTGTTTGGTAAAATTAAATGTATGCAGTGTGGATTCAGGAAATGTGTAAAAATTCATGCATTATCTTCTGAAGTTATCTTAACGTGTGTTACATTTCAATAACGTTTAACAACATTGATGTAGTTAATCATTACAGTTTTGTTTCAGATACGCATGCAAACCACTTTTAGCCCACCACCATGGTTAAAAAAAAATCCTAGAACAAAGTCTATACATAAGTCTATACATATACATTTCCCTCATCCAAACTGCAAAGCAATAAAACCTCTTCTGTTTGTTGTTTTGTATCGTCCACCAGGCCCTTACACTCAGTTTTTGGATGAGTTGTAAGATTTCTTATCTGATTTGGTGTTAAATACTGATAAGGTTATTATAGTGGGTGATTTTAACATCCATGTTGACACTGAATGTGATAACCTTAGTGTAGCCTTTAAAACTATCCTAGATTCAATTGGTTTTGCTCAAAATGTGCATGAACCGACGCACTCTCGGCTCCATACTTTAGACCTTGTTCTGACATATGGCATTGATTGTGAAGAATTAACAGTATTCTCTCACAACCCTGTCCTGTCTGATCATTTTTTAATAACATTTGAGTTTAATCTAACTGAGTTCTCCACCCCCAAAAGAGGGTTCCATTATAGTAGATTTTTATCGGATAATGCTGTATCAAAACTTAAAGAGTCTGTCCCCTTTTTAATATCCTCAGTATTGCAGAAATGCCCTGTAGATGGCAGCATTGCTGTTTCTTCCCATTCACAAATCGATACCTTTGCTAACAATCTGACTTCCTCATTGCGTTCTGCATTAGACAATGTAGCTCCCTTGAAAAAGAAGGTGATTATTCACAGGAAGCTGGCTCCTTGGTTTAATTCAGAGCTGCGTTCCTTGAAGCACAATGTTAGGAAATTGGAGAGAAAATGGCGCTCTACACACCAAGAGGAATCCTACTTAATCTGGAGGGACAGACTATTGTTGTATAACAAGACCCTCCGCAGAGTTAGAGCAGCATATTTTTCATCATCAATTGAAGAGAATAAAAATAATCCTAGATTTCTCTTTAGTACAGTTGCCAAACTTACCCAGAGCCACAGCTCTGTTGATCCATCCATTCCCTTAGCTCTTAGTAGTAATGATTTTATGGGATTCTTCATAAATAAAATTGATGCCATTAAAAATAAAATAATTGGCATCCTCCCAAACATGATTACCTCGTCCTCAGTAAGTGAGGCAGCATTGGAGGAATCTTTAGAATCTGCGCAGTGTTTGAACTGTTTAGAAGCAGTAGAGCTTTCTGAGCTATTTAAAATTTTAGCTTCATCTAAACCTTCTACCTGTATGTTAGACCCAATCCCAACCAAGTTGTTTAAGGACATATTCCCTTTGATCAGTGGCACTATTTTAGACATGATTAATCTATCCTTAGTAAATGGATATGTACCACAGGTTTTGAAAGAAAACCTGTGGTACATGAAAGAAAACACTTTACAGAAATCTGTGAAATCTTTAAGCCTAATCACTTTAATCTTATTTTATGCTATAATTTAATTAACTTTTTGTTGGATTTTTTATTTTTGCAAATTGTCCTTGGATATCTTAAAAGAAGCTATCAAACATGTAATTTCATTACTACGTGGCTTGTGCATTTGCACCTGAGAGTACCTGTTAAATTTTGTAAATTTTCCTTAGCTTAGTTGGGTTTGTGGACATCTGAGAGTATCCATGACTGAATATTAATGTCAGAGCTGCAAGATAAAGCCTCTCCAATTCAGTTTTAGCATTTTCCAAAGTCTGGACTACAACCTTGCTTTACTGAAATGTAGAGCTGCAAGTAACTATTATTTTAATAATCGTTTAATCGGTTGTTTATTTTTACAATTAATTGATGAATCGGACATAACAGTATTATTTTCACTTCTTTTTTCCGAACAGAACATTTGGACTGATAGCAAAAAAGCGCACAAAAAGTGGCTACTATTGGGTAATAAATATGCTTGCCTCAAATAAAAGAAGTTTATGTTGACTAGATTGTTAGTCAATCATTTAATAGTCAATGTCTATATGAACAGCAATTTAATACAACAGAAGTCCTATGGAAAATGGCCATAACAAAACAACCTGTGAAAAACACCACTTCTGATAATCAAAAAAGAAAACCCAGCCCATTTCAGACATTTTCAGCACAAGCTGCATTTAATGTAAATACTACATGCTACTTTTGTCCTTATACATATTTTACATCCAAGGTTGTTAAGTTTTCTATTATTTATTTGAAGAGTTAAAAAGAGAGTTAGACATTTAATACTTTTTATTTCTTCTGAGGCTGCGAAGTGGCCGGGATGAAGATCAGTGCCTCAAATCCAAGACCATGGTCTTGAACCGGAAAAGGGTAGAGTGTCTCCTACGGATTGGAGAGGATGTGCTGCCCCTAGTGGAGGAGGGCGGCGCTTTGTGACGGCGTGCCTGGGTCCGCGATTACGATTGGTCGAGAGAACGTAGTGACTGTAGCATCAACTAATATAATAGGCTAAGAGGAAGGAAGGAAAACTGTCTCTATATCGAACTTTTATCGACCCTTTTTTTTCCTATCACGCCACACGTCTATCGATCGATATATATTGTTATTGAATTATCGTCCAGCCCTATTATAAGACACACCGGATTATAAGGCGCACCATGAATTCTTGTGTCTATGTGTGTCTTTGTCCACATATAAAATACACCAGATTATAAAACACTTTAAATTTTCTTCCCAATGTGTAATATCACCCCACCTCTCCGGTAGGTTGACCACAAATACCTTTGCACATAGTCTTTTGAAAATTTTTTCAAGAGGTTGCTCTTTTTTTCTTTAAGCGTTGCTGTTGCTATTTTTGAGGGTAAACTTTATTTTTTTATTACATTTTTGTAACTGAGAATGACTATGTCAATAAATACAATTTTATTTGAAAATATTCTACTTCACAAATACTGTTGCAGCTAAGCCACAGATCTGTTGAGTAATTTTCATTGGATGCTCTTTGTGTTTTGGATTGAATTGTGTGTTTTGCTGCTGTTATTTAAAGCACATTACCCCTTTTTTGTGTGATGACATGAAAAGATAAACATTTAAAGAGCCAAAACCATTTGTTTGCCGTTATAGATGAGCCAGAGCAACTAAATAAATGTTTTCATACCAAGCTGCAGATTATGCAAAGATTATGTTGAATATGAACTTATCGGTATTAGAATTGGTATCAAAGTAAAGCAATCCTTACTGTTGATAGGAGCAGCAGTTAATGGAAAGCTGCTCTCAGTCTCCTCCTTCACAAGGAGCTGCTCTCCTTCCTGACGGGCCCCGGGTTCCTCCTGTTCCTCCTTTATGTGGAGGGGCTCTGACTCCTGCTGCTCCCCCTCAGGACTCTGTTCTTCAGGAGCCTCTTCTTTAACATCTGCAGCCAACACTGAAACACATTACATGCTTTATGAACAACTAGATCTTTACAATGTTACAACAATGTCAACAGATGAGACTGAAACTGATCAAACAGCCAAAGGCATCATGTTTGGTACAACAACACTGTTCATCACCCTGACTACTCCATCACCACATTATTGTAGCCATGGCAACAATGGCCAGATATAAACTATTAAGAATACAAGCGGCCATGTTTGCAACGACTTTCAGAGAAGAGGGAATTATAGGTGGAAAGATATAAATGTTTCGGGGTTAAAATGACAATGAAAAAAATGTGTAAAAAAATACATTTGTGAGGAAAAAACTTTTTTTTTAATATATTTGACTGGAAATAAATATGAAAGAAAAAGGGGTGGAGGAAAACAATCACTTGTAATTTATATAAAACAGTAAAGAGTTCAAGAAAAAAAAGATAATTGAAAGTGTTTTGATTAAATTGAATGAGATAAAATATGGCAGTTAAAATATTAGATAGAAATACATTGTTTGTAGCCGAGTAATTGATCAATTGTTTAATGTTTTTATTATTTTGTTGCATTTAATAGCGTACTTCTATACTTTTAGCAACGTTTTGGCCCAGTGTTTATTTTATTGTGTTTTGATTTAATATTTATTATCATTCTTTTATTCTGAATTATGGCAGGATTGGTCCTCCCCGTTCAAAACAGCCAGAAGAATTCATGCAACCATAGTTCTAGACAGGATAAACTAAAAAGTGATGTTCTGGAAGAACCTTCCCAGACAGACAGGAAGAACTTGTTGCTTAATGTAGTTACCTGCTAAGCTAGCATTAGCACCTCCTATGCTACAAGCTAAGCTAGCATTAGCACCTCCTATGCTACAAGCTAAGCTAGCATTAGCACCTCCTATGCTACAAGCTAAGCTAGCATTAGCACCTCCTATGCTACATGCTAAGCTAGCATTAGCACCTCCTAAGCAGAGCTGCAGGCTTAGCCAGTTTTCTGGGGGAAACCCTGCAACGAGTTGTGATGAAGAGGAGGAATCCATCAGCTGCTGAAAACGGCTCCTAAACTTTAGCTCCATCCACACAGTTAGCATAAAGAAGGAAATCTCCAAACCTGATGGGTGCAGCAGAACTCTGGGCTGGAAAACATCCCCCATCATTGGTGTCTCCTCTGCTGCGTCCTGCCGCTCTTTGAGCTCCTGCTTCCCTCCAGTTTCTCCGCTGTGCCTCCAGCTGCTGGACTTCTTTCCAGACTTCATCACCTGCAGCAGCTGCTGCTCTCTTCCAGCCTCACCAACACTCCCGATTCTGGCCTCACAGCAGAACAAGGACAAAGAACCGGAAGAGACCAACGCGGCTGCGCGTTTTTTATTATTATTATTATTTATTCATTAATAAAGCACTTAACGTTGACACGAAAAAAAAAAAAAAAACACTCTCAGAGAGGATGACAATAATATGCATAAATACATGAGGATCAAATACAACTGAAAAGTACAAAGTATTATAAATATTTATGTCAAGACAACTATTTAAATGAAACATAGGAGTCATAGAAATATGAACAACAAAGATAGGTGGATGCAATTAGAATAGCAGAAGTTGTGAGAAGTCAAAACTAAATTTTTTGGCATGTCTGTATTTTTTTTTAAAGCTTTTTAAGAGATGAAAAAATAGGTTTTAAAGTCATTGATAAACCAATGAAATGAGGGTTTAGCATTTCTCCATTTAACTCAATGGATATGATATTTACTCAACAGCAGGATGATGTAAGTAGTGTCAAAAGCAGACAAAGGAAGATTGTCCATATAAAAAATTACATCACATAGAGCAAATGAGGGCACATAATTAATTTTCAGATAAATCCAATCTTTCATCTCATTCCAGAAGCGATGTGTAGCAGGACATAGGTGAAACAAATGTTCGAGAGGTTCACTGTTATTACAAAAGTAACATTGATCAACCTCAAAACCAAACTTTAATTATTTTAAATTCTGCCACAGGATCAATTTTGTTTATGACTTTAAAGTGACTTTCTTTGACTTTAGGTAGAATAGGCCACTGAACAAATTTTGAGAATGCTTTATCAACTGTATCTGAACTAACAGGAATCACTAACAGACCTTTAGTAATGATCACCCCCAAAAGAGGGTTCCAATATAGTAGATCTTTATCGGATAATGCTGTATCAAAACTTAAAGAGTCTGTCCCCTTTTTAATATCCTCAATATTTCAGAAATGCCCTGTAGATGGCAGCAATGCTGTTTCTTCCCATTCACAAATCGATACCTTTGCTCACAATGTGACTTCCTCATTGCGTTCTGCATTAGACAATGTAGCTCCCTTGAAAAAGAAGGTGATTATTCACAGGAAGCTGGCTCCTTGGTTTAATTCAGAGCTGCGTTCCTTGAAGCACAATGTTAGGAAATTGGAGAGAAAATGGCGCTCTACACACCAAGAGGAATCCTACTTAATCTGGAGGGACCGTCTATTGTTGTATAACAAGACCCTTCGCAGAGTGAGAGCAGCATATTTTTCATCATTAATTGAAGAGAATAAAAATAATCCTAGATTTCTCTTTAGTACAGTTGCCAAACTTACCCAGAGCCACAGCTCTGTTGATCCATCCATTCCCTTAGCTCTTAGCAGCAACGATTTAATGGGATTTTTCATAAATAAAATTGATGGCATTAAAAATAAAATAATTGGCATCCTCCCAAACATGATTACCTCGTCCTCAGTAAGTGAGGCAGCATTGGAGGAATCTTTAGAACCTGCGCAGTGTTTGAACTGTTTAGAAGCAGTAGAGGTTTCTGAGCTATCTAAAATTTTAGCTTCATTTAAACCTTCTACCTGTATGTTAGACCCAATCCCAACCAAGTTGTTTAAGGAGATATTCCCTTTGATCAGTGGCACTATTTTAGACATGATTAATCTATCCCTAATAAATGGATACGTACCACAGGTTTTTAAAGTAGCTGTTATTAAACCTTTACTTAAGAAACCTTCTCTTGATCAAGATGAGTTAGTAAACTACAGACCTATATCTAATCTTCTTTTCTTATCTAACATTCTTGAGAAAGTAGTTGCTAATCAACTTTGTGAACATTTACAAAGCAATGACCTATTTGAGGAGTTTCAGTCAGGCTTCAGAGCTCATCATAGCACTGTGTCTGTGTCTGTACTTGTCCTGTTAGATCTCAGTGCTGCATTTGATACAGTTGATCACAATATTCTCCTACAAAGACTTGAACATACTGTAGGGATTAAGGGGAAAGCATGCTGATGATACTCAGCTATATTTATCCATAAATCCTGATGAATCCAATCAATTACTTCGACTGCAGTCATGTCTTGATGACATCAAAAGCTGAATGACTTTAAATTTCCTGCATCTAAATTCTGACAAGACCGATGTTGTAATCTATGGGCCTGAGTCCTCAAAAAATAAACTTCTTAACCATATCACTTAATCTGGGTGGCATTAACTTGGCCTCTGGTAATAAAGTAAAAAATCTTGGTGTTATTTTTGACCAAGATATGTCATTTAAATCCCATATTAAACAGGTTTCCAGAGTTTCCTTTTTTCACCTCCGGAATATCGCCAAAATTAGAAACATTCTGTCCAGGAGTGATGCTGAAAAACTGGTCCATGCATTTGTTACTTCAAGGCTGGACTATTGTAATTCTTTACTATCAGGAAGTCCACAAAATCCAGTTCAAAGTCTTCAGCTGATCCAAAATGCTGCAGCAAGAGTTCTGATGAAAATCAACAGGCGGGATCATATTTCTCCAATTTTAGCTTCCCTTCATTGGCTTCCTGTTAAATCAAGAATAGAATTTAAAATTCTTCTTCTAACGTATAAAGCCCTTAATAATCAAGCTCCATCATATATCAGAGCTCTGATTTCCCCGTATGTTCCTAACAGAGCACTTCGCTCTCAGACCTGCAGGTCTGCTGGTGGTTCCTAGAGTCTCTAAAAGTAGAATGGGAGGCAGATCCTTTAGCTATCAGGCTCCTCTCCTGTGGAACCAACTCCCAGTTTTGGTCTGTGAGGCAGACACCCTGTCTACTTTTAAGACTAATCTTAAAACCTTCCTTTTAGACAAAGCTTATAACTAGAGTGGCTCATGTTACTCTGAGCTACCTTTAGAGTTTTACTGCTATGGGCTTAGGCTACTGGAGGACATCAGGATCTAATTTTCTCACTCTTTAGAGTTCTACTGTTCTTCAATTATGCATTGTGTGTCGTCATTTCTGCTTTAACTTTCTGTTCTCTCATTTTTATCTTCATAGTAGGTACACCTGGTCTGGCGTTCTGTTAACTGTGACATCATCCAGAGAAGACGGCTCACCCACTACTACCATCTAATGTAGAACAGATTACTAGATCAATGTGTGCTTCTGTGCTTTTTTGTCTCTCTTGTTGTGTCTCTACTCTGTCTTCTGTAACCACCAGTCGGTCGAGGCAGATGACCGTTCATACTGAGCCCGGTTCTGCCGGAGGTTTTCCTTCCCGTTAATGGGGAGTTTTTCTTCCCACTGTCGCTTTATGCTTGCTCAGTATGAGGGGTTGCAGCCAAGCCATGTACAATGCAGACGACTCTCCCTGTGGCTCTACGCTTCCCCAGGAGTGAATGCTGCTTGTCGGGACTTTGAGTAGCTGCTTCACTAAATTCATGCAGCCATGTTTGTGTTAAAACATTACATCAAGATTATTGTCAATAATGAAGTCATTAATTAAAAGGGATTTTCCTGACAGAGATATAATGTTTAATAATCCCAGTTTACATGACTTGGTGGTTGATGTCTCTGTGGCAGGTTGCATCAGACAGTTTATGACTTTTAAGTTTTTGTTCCTGTTTGTTATCTTTTTGTTTTTCTTATTTCTTCCACGTATCATCCCAGATATTCCATAATCTCCAGCAAAAGGCCCAAACTGATGCTGGAAATTGTCAAGTGTGATAAATGTGCTGCCACACTTAAATGCCACAGTGATAAGTTAAAAGTGATGCCAATACTTCACATTTATGGACTGCATTTATCAGGTTTGTAGAAATTAACCAAAAGTCTAATCTTGAGCATTGGCCATTTTAGGCTGAATTATATCACGTGTAATGTCTGGTATTAGGCTGTTTCATTCTTCTGTAGTCGATCAGATCTGTTTTCATGGTGAATTCACTTATGATTTCATCATAAAAGTGGCTTAGACATCTCGGGGGAAATCAATACATCCAGAGGTCGGAAACTAAATTAAAACAACCCCCAAAAAATTTCTTGTCAATGGTAAAGGTCAGTTTTCATTCTTCCACTATAGCATAAAGTTGTTTGTTTTGAACCCTTCTGTTGTGTCAATATACACAGATCAAAATATAATAACAATACCATCATTAAATTAAATCACCATCACAAGTCAATGGCATTTGATGTCACTTATGTGGATAATCACATTTCCAGAAACCCCGTTAAACATAATCATTACTTCAGCTGAATGTAAAGTGCCGTGGCTGAAGGAAAATACTGTCTCCCCATTGTTGTTTCAAGAATTTCATGTCTGCCTCCACGGAGTTTCTTGCAAAAAATAATATTGCTCTTTTGCTCCTTACAAAAAAGAAATGTTCCCTTACCTCACATTGTTTTTCAATCGCCTTGTATTTAAAAAAAAAAAGGATAGCATTCACAAAGTACCAACTGTGCATTGGAAAATTTTGCGCAGGAAGGAGTAGCTGATCGACAAGTATGATTGTCGATCAGAGCATAATCCTCCTTCAGGAATGCTCTCTTCCCCTTCTTCCTGGCAACCTGGACCAGAGGCCACAGCTTGGAATGAGCACCCTGGTCTTCTTTGGATATGCATCTCACTACACAAACACGTCCTTCAACTTTTTCTACACTTCTCTGATGGTTCTCATCCCAAACTGGAAGGTTAATCGCCCTCGGCGTGTGGTTGGAGCTAGCAGCTGAGCCACGTTTACCCAGGCGGTGGACTGTATCCACAGTGTCTTGCAGCTGGTCCACGGAGAGGGAAACAATTCTGGTAAGTATTATGCTGACAATTTCGCTTATTGCCCTGTGACATACTGGCAACCTGTTCAGCGTGTACCCAGCCTCTCGCCCAATGAACGCTGGAGATAGGCATCAGCAACCCCCGCGACCCCATGAGGGATCAGAAAATGGATGGATGGATTTCTCTTATGTTTCCTCCGTATTTTTTTGATAACCCAGTCAGCCTCAGATTCCCTCTCCTTTTGCACCGAGCCTGGTCCTCTGTTGCTCTTTTTAGCGTGTCGTTTTCTTTTTGGAGCACATTGATATTTTCTTTGAGCAGAGGAATTTCTTTTTCTTTTCTCTTGTAGCCATGGTGATAGCTTCAACGCGTTTATCAAATCTCTTTAAAAGTTCAAACTGTTCATCCATTTTCTCGGTCAACGTCTGAACAGCTTGGAGAATAGCGATACCGATATCTCCTTCAACTTGGTCTTTTCCCCTCATTTTTTTAGGCATAGGGCTTTTTGTTGGTGTGTGATTTTAATTAATCTTTTTTTTCCTTTTAGAATTCTTGTTGACATAAATGTCTTCAATGTCACTTTCATCACAAGTCTCGCAAAGAGCAGTCTAGTTGTAGTTTTGGTCTACAACTAGACTGCTCTGAGTTTTAGCATCAACTCAGTCTTAATGACTCAAAAAAGTGCTAAAAAAGCTATATTTAAAAAAAAGATGGCAAAGGAAGTGTAAAGTTGAATTCCGATGGAGGTTATGGATAGTTGCAATGGAATTTTGCCATCTTGGGATAAAAAATACTTTTTAATCAGAGCCTACAAAAAAGCTGCTTCTCACTCCGCCATCTTGGGTCCTCCAAGATCAATGCGGCTGTGCAGTTGGGAAGAGGGGTTTTCTCCATACACAAAAAGATTAGACTCTGCATTGACGGTCGCGGTGCATAAATGACGGCCGCCATCTTGGAGCGGTGTTCCTGTGAACAGCGAAAAGATACATTTCAGCTGTCTAATATGTCCTGTTCCACTCTCAAAAACATGGGAACAAATTAGCCAGTTTTTTTTGTTTATTTATTTCATCATAAATCGCATTTGCTTCATACTACACAGATCTATGTACGTGTTAACCTGAGAGAACAGGCAAAATGTCAACCTTAATGTAAAATTCATAACCTAAATCCTTCTAGTATAAGTACTATTTTATTTCACTTATACAAAACAAATGTTAAACAATAAAGTAAAAAAAAAACCTCCACCAATCTTTACTTTTTAATTTCCCTTACTGACATTAAAGGAAGGGCTTGATCTAAAAGCAACTGTCAAAGTGCCGTCCACTAGGGGGAGCACTGATACTGCCACAAGTTCTGCTTCAACCTGAAACAGGAAGTAACTGCATTCACTGCTTTTATCAGACTACTTTGTCAAATCTGTAAAACAACAATTTAAAGCTGTTCTAAACCTTGTTTTCATTCCTATTGGTTTAAGAAACCGTCCGTCCGTCCGTCCGTCTTCTTCCGCTTATCCGGGGTCGGGTCGCGGGGGTACCAGCTTCAGTAGGGAGGCCCAGACGTCCCTCTCCCCAGCCACTTGGGCCAGCTCCTCAGGAGGAATCCCAAGGCGTTCCCAGGCCAGCTGAGAGACATAGTCCCTCCAGCGTGTCCTGGGTCTTCCCCTGGGCCTCCTCCCGGTGGGACGTGCCCGGAACACCTCACCAGGGAGGCGTCCAGGAGGCATCCTGACCAGATGCCCGAGCCACCTCACCTGGCTCCTCTGGACGTGGAGGAGCAGCGGCTCTACTCTGAGTCCTCCCCGGATGACTGAGCTCCTCACCCTATCTCTAAGGGAGAACCCAGACACACTACGGAGAAAACTCATTTCAGCCGCTTGTATCCGGGATCTCGTTCTTTCGGTCACGACCCAAAGCTCGTGACCATAGATGAGGGTAGGAACGTAGATCGACCGGTAAATCGAGAGCTTCGCCTTTTGGCTCAGCTCTCTCTTCACCACAACGGATCGGTACGGTATTTTTGGGATCATTTGGTTTCTAGTCCAACAATAACTTTTAGGAAAAGTAAAACTCCAAAACATAACTCAATTTCCCTCCTGCTCTAAAAATGTTTGTGGGGAAAGGGGGGATAGATAGTTGGAGGGGTGGACCAAAGAGCTGACATAGACATTTAGTTTCTAATGCAAAGCAACAAAACTGCTCCTCTGTGTTATTCTTCTTTGTCTGCAGCTCTCCGAAAGCTGCACCGCAGAGGACACATGCAGGGACATCTTTATCTCTAGTGAAAGACTGCATCAGTGAAGAAACCTTGGCTTCAGAATAAGCTTAACAAAGAATCACAGAGGAACCAGTGAGGTCTACAAACCCAGGATGCAACGGTTCAGTGAAGGTGGTGTTGAAGGTGTGGAGGCAGATCAGCGAGTCAGAGGAAACTCTGTAGGAGGAGCGAGAAGGTCCACATAGACTGCTACTCTGTAGGAGATGGGGAATCCTGTCTTAATATACCAAACACAGTTACCATGGTGAGCAGAGTTGGTCAAACCAACCGTTGGTTTCTTTTAGCAGGAAAACATGGACATTTTATGGCTCTCAGACAGACATTGTCCTCCATGGAGAAAAAGAGCTAAGACAGCTAGTTCCTCAAATACAAAACACTGTCATTTAAACTGAATTATTGCTGCTTTTTCCAGTAGAAAATATTAGGTCTTCCTCCCTTACCAGACATTACTGCTGATTATTCCATCTCCTTACCTGAGAGTCTCTAGTCTCCATTCTGGATCCTCCAGTATGACTGTCGGCAGCTTAACTCCTTCCTCTCCTGGATACTTGGAGTTGAGGTCCAGCTCTTTTAGATGACAGGGGTTGGAGCTCAGAGCTGATGCCAAAGAAGAACAGCCTTCCTTTGAGATCAGACAGCCTGACCAGATGCCGACACATATAAATGAAATACAGTCACATATAAATAAAATACAGGTGAAATATCCTTTATCGGCCCATATTAGGGGCGGACCAGATGTACCAGCAGCAAAAATAACATTTAGAAGAGAAAAACAAAAACAGTGCAGCTATTGAAAACCACTGGTCTAGAGTGTGCTCAAGTCAAAGGCCCAATCATAGTGCCATACTGCTCCAGCTCTGTAGTGGCTGCTGTGAGAGAACCCACCCCTGGTTTCAGCTCTCATTGCCAGCACACACACATGTGGCAATTCTGTGTGTGTCAGCTGCTTCTCTCTTCCTGCAGAAACATGTTAAATGCTAAAAGGTGATACAAGAACAAGCTCTGTTCTCTCTGCACATAAGATTAATTTCCATGAGGTGGGCTGTGCTTATACATCATATCATGCCAAGGATTGTAGGATACCTTTTAGTTTCTCAGCGCCAATGACAGACATTGTGAGGTTCTTACGTTAAAGGAACTATGATAGGAAGCATCCAGGCTCCTTTTCCTACCTCCTTCTTCAGCATGGAACTGTCCAGCTGTCATACCACTGAGGAAAGAGACGGATTTTGTGTCCTAGAGAAAAAAGTGCTTTGGTCTGAAGTTTGCATATCAGCCGAGAACAAAGGTAAAGGACCATGTAAATATGCTGGCTGAAGCTGGTAAGAATGTCTCATTAGACATAGTAAAGCAAGAACTTTACCATTGAAAGGCTACTCTGACAAGAAGAAGCCATTGCTCCAAAAATAAAACCATAGAAATGTATGTTTTTGCAAATGCACACAGGGACAGGGATTTTGGAGACATATCCTTTGATTTAAGGAAACTAAAATTTAACCGTTTGGCCTTAATGACTATCGCTATATTTGGAGGAAGAAGGGGGAAGCTTTCAGGCCTGAGAAGACCATCCCAAGTAGGAAAAATGGGTGGGCAGCATCATGTTGTAATGGTTATTTTAATGCAGGAGGGAGTGGTACATTTCACAAAATAGATGGCATCATGACAAAAGAACATTATGTGAAAATTCTGAAGCATGAGATCGACATCAAAGTTGAAGCTTGGGCGCAAATGGGTCTTTCAAATGGACAATGACCCAAAACATACAGCCAAACTGGTTATAATGTGAATTAAGGATAAAGTCAGTCAATATGATCTAAATCATATTGAAACTTTAGGGACTGTGCTAAAATGTTGTGTCTGAACAAGGTGACATGCATATAGGACCAATTACACCAGTCCTGTCAAGAGGAATGGCCCAAAGTTCCTGCTGACTTTTGAGAAGCTTCTGGAAGGATGTCAAGAATGTTTGACCCAAATCATACATGGTATAAAGGCGAAGGTAGTAAATATTAACAAAAATGTAAGTTGTTCTTCCATTACCCATATTTTTGTTATTCAATGTTAAATAAATAACATGGTCTGTTAGGTATTGTCTGGTTAGTATTGAAATGGTGATTTGAGCACTTCTTTTTAAAGAGCATACTTTGCACATATGAATTAAATGAGTGACAACTTCTCTTCAAGTTCAAGAATTTATTTACAGAATTAAATGAACATCTAGGGAACATCACTATATAATGCTGTTTATCTGAATTAACACTACATTTAAATCAAAAAAGTCCTTTTTACTAGCTAGTGAAAACTACTAAACAAAATAAAAAATAACTAAGGTACTATTTACACACAAAAGAAACAAAAAGGCAAAAAAATTGTTAAAGAAACCATCATCAGAATGATTCAGTGAATCCTGGTTCACTGCAGATCCAAGTTAGAGAACCAAAGTTCATGCTTAAGAATGTGGAATGGGATAAAATTAGCTCAACTAATTTAGAGCAACCTTTGATGTGTGTTCAGCTCATTCACAGTGTATATTTGACTTAAACAAAACATTATTTGGTGAAATAACATTTACAGAATGATTTGCCAAAAATCAATAATCTTCAGTGCACCGGATTTTTATTCATGTAATCTTTTTCCCTGGAAATAATTAAGCCTCAAATTGGTAATTTATAAAGCTAGAAGACGCTGTACAGGATCATCGACTGGAAATGATGTGCCGGGGTGCATCCAGTGGCCATTGTTTAAATTAGCTTGATTAGTTAACATTAAGTTACATTAAACACCATTAAAATCCACATTGATGTTCCCTATTAGTTAGACTGAGACCAGGATTAGATTTAAACGCTGTAGTTACGTTTACTAGAGTTAGTAGAAGTCATCCGGGAAGCTAATAGCGACTAGTGCTAGTGGACATTTGGTGCCAATTAAAAATACTTTTAAGTCATAATGAGCAGACTGGACAAGACAAACAATAATGTCTCATCAGTGTATAAGACCCTTATGGAAATACAAGTCTTTTATAACCGTAAAACACACCCAAAACAAATCAGCGTAGCATTGTTTCAAATCTCTCTGCCAAACCTCAGCCTCCGTGTCCAGTGTCCAATTGATTTTGGGGTGTCCAGTTGGGCTAGGGGGGAAACCTCCTGTTGCGTTGATTTTGATTTACAAGCAGACAGTACTTAGCTTGGCGGACCCTGCATAATTGTGAGTCTCTGAACTCCATGCAGGTCCATGGTGGCTATGTCTGCCCAGTGCAGGTGTCCTCTTCTCAAGGGCCCATGGACAAGGAGAGAGATGACAAGGTAAGAGCCTGGGTTCATAGCAGTGGCCCGCTCGCTGTAAGGGGCAATTCTCTGATACCTGCAGCCCCTGACAAAATCAGAAATAGGCTTATATTATCTTTCCTGGCTGATATCACAACAAAGTAAACTTCTGAGCTTCAAGGCAATATTAAAACAATGTCTAACATACGGTATCTCATTATTCTGGCATTTACAAACTACAAATAATTCTGGTAATCCTAATGGACCTAAAACAGGAAAGGTATATTCAGATTTCATGTCTTTGAAGTCTTTCATATAATTTTACATAGTTTATGTAAACTTCTGGTTTCAACTGTATGTGAATGTTATCTTAACCAGTCACAGGGCACATCACTCACCTATCAAGGATAAAATTATGTTTCTTTAAGTTAAATTCAAAGGTTGCTGTAAGGGACCTACAAGTTAACTAAAAGCAATCACAATCAGAACAAAAACACTGTTCCTAAGGTGGGGAAAACACCAGACACCCTTAAAAAAATCTCACTAACTAGGAGGGTGGACCTAGTGGTTAGAGCAGCATGCATAGGCTGAAAACACATCTGTGCTACAGCTCAGTCTGAACAGATGAAATTAAGTTAAAAAAATCAAACAAATCTAATACTTAGCTACTACAGAAATGCTGAAACTAACAAGTGAAGACTGTTGCCTTTAATGACAACACAAACATCTCATTGTAAACTAAAGCTGTGCAGTTTAAGTAAGTATTCAAAGCAGAGCCTTTTCTCCTCCTGCATGGATTCTTGTGTGTGTGTTTAAATGGTCTTTTCGGCTAAATCGTTTTCCACATAGATCACAACAGAAAGGCTTCTGTCCTGTATGAATTCTCATGTGTGTTTTCAGATTAGAGTTTTGGCTAAATCTTTTTCCACATACATCACAACAGAAAGGCTTCTGTCCTGCATAGATTCTCATGTGTGTGTTTAAACTTCCTCTATGGCTAAATCTTTGTCCACATAAATCACAGCAGAAAGGCTTCTCCCCTGTGTGTATTCTCATGTGTGAGTTTAAATGTGCTTTTCGGTTAAATCTTTTTCCACATAGATCACAACAGAACGGCTGCAGTCCTGTATGGATTCTCATGTGTGTGTTTAAATTTGATTTAAGGTTAAAGCTTTTTCCACATGCAGTACAACAGAAAGGCTTCTGTCCTGTATGGATTCTCATGTGTGTGTTCAAAGTTGTTTTTTGGCTAAATCTTTTTCCACATAGATCACAACAGAAAGGCTTCTGTCCTATGTGGATTCCTATGTGTCTGGTTAAATTTCCCCTTTCGCAAAATCTTTTTCCACATACATCACAACAAAAAGGCTTCTTTCCTGTGTGGATTTTAATGTGCTTGTTTAAAGTAGCTTTATGGCCAAATCTCTGTCCACATAGATCACAACAGAAAGGTTTCTCTCCTGTATGGATTCTCATGTGTGTGTTTAAAGCATATTTTCCAATAAATGTTTTGCCACAGTCTTCACAACTAAGCTTCACTCCTTTGTGGCCTTTCCTTTTTGAGTCAAAATTTTTCTTCCCTGTAGAACATTTCTTATATCCAGAGTCTGACAAGTGTTTCAGCTCAGACAGAGGGTGTTCTACATCACTGTCCTCTTCATCCTCCTCAGTGTCTTCAGCCTCTGAAGAAGTGGAAGCATCTCCATGATCTTGTATCCTGAAGGATTCTTCTCCATCGTTCTCTTCTGGAAGCTCTCTGCCTTTAATCTGGTCTGGATAAAGCTGTGAGAGCAGCAGAGACTGTTCATCATCCAGACTCTTTATGGGAGGAGCAGCAAATGGAAACCTGATGGCATTAATCACCTCCTTCCCATTGAGCTGCTCTCCTGGCAGACTGATGTAGACTCCCTCCTGTTCCTCCTTTATGTGGGGGGGCTTTGGGTCATGCAGGTCGGCATGAGGTCTGTGGTCTAAAGAAGCTTCTTCTTTAACAATCAGCTCCTGCTTAACATCTGCAGGAAACATTGAAACACATTATGCATATTAGAAAGTATTTTAAACTCAGCCTTAACTGAGTTATATCTTAATAAAGATATATTTACGCAATTTAGTTAGATTCAATTATTTGATTTAACTACAACTCTTCTGTTACAACTCTCCCTGAAAAAGTCAGTTATTTGTAGAGCTATCCTTTTTAACCTTGAAGTGCTGATGACGTAATGACTTTTTCTGCCATGTTTTGTAAACCAAAAAGTTATCCCCAATAACATTGGTTATTTACAAGTGTGCCTGCATAATATCGTTTAAAAAAAACTTAGCTAACAGTAAATATCTGAGAGGTCTGTAGCACCGCTCAGCAACTGAGGAAGGAGGAAGTGACCTTATCGGGGTCAACAACTTCCAGGGTTGTTGACCCCAAGAACAGCAGCTTAATAGCACACAGTTGCCCAAGTTTTCAGTTTTATAGGTAGTCCAGGATTAACTGAATCATTTTGATGATGGTTTTCAACCATTTCATTTGTCCTTTTGTTTCTTTTGTGTGTACATAGTTTCTTAGCTTATTTTTATCTTAATTTTGCTTAGTAGTGTTATTTGAGCTTTACTGGTCTAGTAGAGAGGATTCGTTAATTAAAATATAGTGTTAATTCAGATAAACAGCATTCTATATTGATGTTCCCTAGATTCATTTTACTTCTGTTAATAAATCCTTGAATTTGAAGAGAAGTTGTTGCTTTGCCATTAGAAGAACGATTTATCTTTTGGTTTGAATCTTACATGAATCTTACATGTGAAGAGCTGTCGGTGATCCCGCCCTGGATTACAGAGGGAAATAAATATATAACTGGACGGATCGTGTCCTCCACTGCCTCGGCACTGGCTTCGGGCATTGCTGAGTCAGTGCCTTGAGCCAGCGGCTCAAAGTGATAAGGCTCTGGCCCACTGGGTTCCACAAAGACTCCTCCAACCTCTAGTGACAAAGAGGATGAAAAATCCTCCACCTCAATAGACAAAACCATGGCGTAACTACCAGCATCACTCTGCTCACTCTCCATGATGGCAAATTAAGCTAGCTGCTGCCACCCACCACCACCACCACATACACTCACCATTATGTCTTTTCCCATTTCTGTGCTTTTCAGATTGTCAGACTTTTCAGATTTTCCTGGGGACTATATTGTTCCTTTACTTGTGTGGTGAGTCACACTTTAAGATTTGACTAAAGTATTTCAAGAGTGTGCCTTTTTAAGAGAACAGTTGAAGTTTAGATCAGATTTGCTACTCATGTTGGTAGGTGTCATGGAAATATATAATCAGTTTTGATTCCACAAATACCTTTGCAGGTAGTCTTCTGGAAAATTTTTAGGAGAAGTACTCCTAGAATTGTCTTATGCTGTGGTTATTTTTGAGGATGCAGTTTATTTAATTTATTGTATTACAGTTGTGTAACTGATGTTGACTATGTCAATGCATATAACTTTATATTTGAAAAATATTTGACTTGACTCCACAAATACCTTTGCGGTTAAAACCATAGATATGTTCAATAACTTTCAAGGAATGTTCTTTGAATGGAATTGTCTTTTGCTGCTTTTGCAAGGACCACATGTTTGTGATAGCTCTTTTTGTTATGAACAGTCTAAAGGCAACATAGAAATTAGAGTGAGAAGTGAAAATAAATAGTTTTGGGGTTACATTTTAAGCAGAAAGTGGAATTTATCGTGATGACATGAAAAAAAGGTTTTGGCTTTGAAGAGCCAAAACCTTTCGTTTGCCATTACAGATAAGCCAGAGCAACTAAATAATTTGTTCTTCGTAGCTGTATCCAGCACGAGCTGCAGATCATTCAAAGATTATATTGAATATCAATGTACCAATTAGTATTGGAATTGGTATCAGCAGGAAAGCAGAAAATTATCGGTTATCAATGTCGGTTGATATTTTCTACTTTGTGCATCACACAAAGTAAAGCAATCCTTACTGTTGATAGGAGCAGCAGTTAATGGAAAGCTGCTATCAGTCTCCTCCTTCACCAGGAGCTGCTCTCCTTCCTGACGGGCCCCGGGTTCCTCCTGTTCCTCCTTTATGTGGAGGGGCTCTGACTCCTGCTGCTCCCCCTCAGGACTCTGTTCTTCAGGAGCCTCTTCTTTAACATCTGCAGCCAACACTGAAACACATTACATGCTTTATCAACAACTAGATCTTTACAATGTTACAATGATGGGAAAGATTCAGTTTAGAGAAAAAGATTTGATCAGCAGTGAAGAGAAAACTGAACCTCAGGAACTGACAGTTTCACCCTAAATAGTAATAGTAATATCATCTTTATTGTCATTGAAACATACATTACAACGAAATTTGTTCTCTGCTTTTATCCCATCATCCTTGGGGAGCAGTGGGCTGCCATGTGCGGCGCCCGGGGAACAATCTGGGGTTAAGGGTCTTGCTCAGGGACCCAGAGTGCAGGCACTGGGGATTGAACCGGATACTTGCATCCCTCTCTGGGTGCAAGCGCGCTGCTCTAACCACTAGGCCAACACTCCCATTAGCACCTCCTATGCTACATGCAAAGCTGCAGGCTTAGCCAGTTTTCTGGGGGAAACCCTGCAACGAGTTGTGATGAAGAGGAGGAATCCATCAGCTGCTGAAAACGGCTCCTAAACTTTAGCTCCATCCACACAGTTAGCATGAAGAAGGAAATCTCCAAACCTGATGGGTGCAGCAGAACTCTGGGCTGGAAAACATCCCCCATCATTGGTGTCTCCTCTGCTGCGTCCTGCCGCTCTTTGAGCTCCTGCTTCCCTCCAGTTTCTCCGCTGTGCCTCCAGCTGCTGGACTTCTTTCCAGACTTCATCACCTGCAGCAGCTGCTGCTCTCTTTCAGCCTCACCAACACTCCCGATTCTGGCCTCACAGCAACACAAGGACAAAGGACATGGAACAAGGCCACGGAAGCGGAAATATTTTCTTCTTCTGGTTTAATAGTGTGTAGCAAACAACTTAAGTCAGTGTTACCGCCACCTACTGGTGAGGAGTATGGACTGAAGGTCGGTGAAAAAACAAACAAGATCCCATTAAACAAATTATTCTGTCTAGAAAAGAAACTGGACTGGTAGCTTTTACTTCTTTACTGTTGAGTCTTTTTGAAATCAGTTGATAACATGTAGTTTGATTTTCATATTATTCGGGTTTGAATTAGTTGATTTCTCCTAACCTGATATCTCTGACAATGCAAAATAAAAAAACTTTTTTTGTCTCGTCTTCCCCAAACTGACTTTAACCTGTCTGTTATTTCTCTGCCGTGAATAAAGTCCTGTTTAATCCAGGAGTTTGAGTAGTAAAATAATTCTCTTCTCCCTCATGTTCCTTCCAGTTCTCTTCTCCCTTATTTTCTTTGGATATTTTAAAACCACCATCCCTTCCTTTTTTTTCTCCCATTATTTTTTGTCACATCTCTTGCCTTTACTTTCTTATTATGTCCTTAATTTCTGTTCTCCTAAACATAAAATTGGTATCAACTAATTTCCTCTAATATCTGCCATTTCATTTCCCTTAACCCCCCAGTGGGCTGTGTTACCCACAGAAAGTTAACAGTGAGCCCCATCATGTTGATTCTATAAAGTGTTTGTTGTCTCTAAATTAATACGTCTGGTCTACTATCTGACTGGCTGTGCTGTAAACTGACCAAAGATGAATTAGAGTCTGAATAAATGAGTGATCTTAATGGTCTCACCTCTTCAACTACTGAACAGCTAACAGAAAAAAACTCACAATGGTCACTGTAATGACTTGAAAACTGACAAATAATAATTAATAAAAACGTACTGAAAATAAAGCAATTAAATCAGACTTTGCGGCTATTATCATCTCCAGACGAAACAATAAAGAAAACTCAAAGATGTAGTGAAAGAAAAACACACAAAAAAATACATGATTCCAAAAATGAAAAGCCTAAAATGTCTCTGGGAATCCAGTCTAAACGTTGGGGTTCACTGAAGCGGACGGTAAACCTGCCGAGGCTCAGATGTGACGCAGAGTTCCCTGTAAATGTAAATGTTCTGATATGAGGTTCTTAAACTTGCTGTAGATCGGTTTATTTAATTAATAACGGTTGGTGTTCATCACGCTGAGCTACTGCTTTACTGTAAGGCACAGCAGAGTCAGGCTCAGTCCGCCATTATTTAATACTGTTTAATCACTTAAGCAAACCAGCATTATGATAGTTCTACGTTACTGTCGCTAGATGGCGCCACAACTGTTATTCTGTTGATCATTCATGGTAAGGGGGCTATTTTTATCCACAAAAATGACCATATTGTAAGCTTATATGTTGTATTTTTTTTTATCAACGACATCCAAAAATAAGGCTGTAGCTGAACAACTGAACCATTTTCTGGAGGAAGAAGGTATCATTAATTTATAAAAGGCCCCAAAGTCAGTGTTTATTTTACTCCACCATTTAAAGTCTATGGGCCTGATTTTCAAAGATTCCAATTATTGACAGCTAAATTTAATTGAACTGTAAGAGCAAAAAGTGGCCGTGTAGCACCTGATCAGTTGAGAAATTGAAATACTTGTCAAAGCAACGTGTGTGAGAACGACATGTGAGTAGAACCAGGGGCGGTCCTAGCCTGTTTGGCACCCTGAGCGAACAACCCAACCAGCGCCCCCCTCCCCCCCAACACCACCACCACAGGCATCACAGACAAATAAAAGAAACTGAAATATTACTATAAACAAATGCATCAAAACAAGAACAAACATTAATAATGTGCAAGTTAAAAGTATAAAATGCAAATATAAAAAATAAATAAAATGACAAAATAAAATAAAACATAAGGGATTTCTAAATTATAGCAATACAAAAATATATGTGGAAATATGTGCACAATGGCACTTTGATAAAGACATAAATCGCACTGCACAACTGCAGGAAGGTCTGAACTTTTTATTTTCTAAAACAATTTACAGTATTTGACATTTTTGGAAAAAGATGAATTGCACTATTGTGATATAAATTAAGACAAAATTAAATAAGTGACTACTAACTACACTACTGCTTTTCAAATAAGAAATATAGATTTAAATTTTGGTTGAAATGTGGAGGCCTCAAATGAGCAAAAGAAGCCTAACACGAAAACCACCACACTCTAATACAATGGTTGCTTCTAATCCTCATAAATGCATCTAGTTAGATGGTATTTATATACAGTAGGACCTTTCCTGCTCACAAAATAGTTGCCAGGGACGATTGGGGTGTGAGTGGTGGGGCTGATACATCTTGCTGTGTCGCATAAGAATCAGAAAAGGCATTAATAGGTTTATTTTAATCTCCTAATCTTAAAGAGAAAGATCAGACAGACACAGTATAAGTTTCACAATGCTATGGCAAAAGGGAAGAGGACTGTACACCTCAGTGGTTCTCCTTTGCAAGCTTCTTTATTTCATAAAAGCAGGATGTATTCTTTTTTTTAGCGCGGCAGAAAAAGGAAGACAACTTTTTATGTGAGCTGACCAGTTGTGTGAGGGTCCCCCCCCCCCCCCCCAAACCATTGCAAGCTGACCTGTGGTGAGGTTGCAGATTCACAAGAACAATTCCCTTCAATATGAGAACTGTTGACACAAATCTTTCACACTTCTAGTAACTTAATATAGAGACTATTTTTACCCCATTACATAAAATAATAACATAAGATTATACATACATATAAGAAAGGTAATAAAACCTTAACAGGCATTGAAAGGGTTATGCTGGAAAAAATCCAAGCCCAAAAAAGCAATTTCATGTTAAAAAACACAACCACCAACTCCCGAAAGTTACAAGTGTTAGTTTACACCAAAGTTTTATCGACATTCAAAGCTACTAACACTAACCGGAAGTAACATGCACCGCCTTTCACAATAAGAGCCTCGTGTCGGAAGTGTCGTGCTGATATTAAGGGTGACTTGACATGCTGGGAAATCTGTCTGCAGATGGTTAAGTGTTATGTTTTCTGGTGTTATGAGAGGGAAAAATTATCGAATCTTAATTTATCAACCTTATTTGATTTCTGTTGTTTTCACCAGTCTCTTGACAATCATAGGCCAAGTTAATTGATTAATATAGGTTTTTATTATAACCTTATTTGTTTTTTTGTTTTTATATAGAAAACCACACAACTTACAAAAATATCCCCTCCTCATGTGTTTGCTTGGAATAAAGAGAAGCGGAAATATTGGATCATTCTCCAGCTCGTTTTTTACCCATACTCTGACAGGCTTTAAGAAGTGCTCTGGCTGGCACGCTTGTGTGAACTTGATGATCAAACCTGGAGCTAGTACCTTACAGTCTATCTCCCTTACAATTAATACATTTCTATCTATTTTTATTAAATTTCACTCTTTAAATAAATGACCCGCTGCAATGGAAGGGCGCCTTCTTAGAAGCCTCAGGCTTTAATTTACCCCAGTAAACCAACTCCTGATGCTTTAAATCCTGGTGCTTTCAGTGGAAAAAGGGCCCATTATTGCATTTAAGCAGGTGGACTTTCACAGAGGGAAAGATGTTTTTTTTTTTATTACTGCTATGCAATTTAAAGCTACTAAGTTGAATGCATGGAGCAGCACAGGAGGGCCAGCAACTCGGGGCAAGATTCAGTCCACTTGCACCTCAAGAACAAAGCTGGACACTTTTGATGACAATGATGTCCAGATGTTGGACTGTGAGAACAGATGGTTTGAAAGAGGGGGGACGAAGCCATTTTGGTCAAAAGGGAAAAGCTATCACTAAACAGAGGGTGAGGATTGTGCTACCAATTCGGTCCTCCAACACATTCCAGAGAGATTTCATCAGCATTTCATCACGATTCAGGTGACCAAGTCCTCCACTCACACCAAGCAATAGCTTCTAACAACCCAGGACAGTGGTGGTGGGTTGATTCTTACCTGGACCGGGCCTAGGAGGATGGGCCTCCCTGTCCTTACAAACAGCAGCACAACTGAGAATTTGCACAGGTAAGCTGGAGGTTCAAAAACTCAACAAAATAAATGAATCAATCTATTTATCTGTAGAATATGTAAGTGTTCATTTCAGTCAGGAAAGAAAATCATGTTTTTCTTTTGGAGTTATCTTTCAGATGATCCACAGATCTGCCAGCTTTTTATTTTCAGGCATCCCCAAAGTTGTTGTATTACTGCAGTATAAAAATGATCAATAAAGGAAATAAACAGCATCCTGGGTGTTTCTGCATGTGTCCATTTTTTCAAAGCTTTAAATTGAGCTAGATGAGAGGAAAAATGAGATCATCCAGATCATCCGTAGCATCTAATGATACAGATGATATATCCTACCTGGTTTTACTATAATGGTTACAGGTTAAAATATGGCAAATATAAAACTAAAAAAACTAAAAAGAATGCTTCAATATTCTATATTCAGAAAAAAATATAACTGGGTTCTATTTGCAGGAGGTATGCATTAAACTGTAGGACAAATTTCCATTAATTTAGATTTCCTAATCTTTATAAGAGACAAATCAAGATTCAGTTTCATTCATTCATAAGTAAAACAGACAGCTCAATTCAATTTATTAATAAAGCACTTTAAGATACATCCAGGTTAGCCAAAGTGTTTTACAGATCCTAAAAAGCAAATAATTCAGAACATAACAGAATAAAAATTTGAGAAAAAAAAGCACAATAACAGTCAAATAAAGAGCAGATGCATATAAACAAGCAATAAAACGCCTCTTTTTACCAGATGCCTGTGACCTCCAAATTGAATTTTATTGCTCTTAATTATATAAGTAACTCAGAACATTTTATGGTCTTGTGTAGCGGATTCCCTTAACAATTTAATTATGTTAAATACGTTTTGCTGTTTCACCATTTATTTGATCGGATAAGAATTGTGTTTCTTTTAGCATCAAAGGGCTAATTAATAATTATTGAGTTTGTTTTTTTCCTATAACAGATATGGAGAAAAAAACTCCCAAAGACTCCCTCGTCACTGTTCTCTGGGATTCTACCAGAGCAAACCACATTTATGAACTTCCAAAACTTATTTTGATTTCTCTTGCTACTTATCAACAGCAAGAGAAATCAAAGTGCTGTACATAAACAGAACAAAGAAAAAATATACAGAGGAAAGCACATTATAATGGAATAGTAACACCGGTAAAGATATACCATAAGTTGGACTACAAACTTCAACATGAGCATTCAAAGGCAACTCTAAACGAATAGGTTTTTAACTTTTATTTAAAGGAACTCAGCCTTTCAGCACTTTTGCAGTCTTCTGGGTTTTTGTTCCAGATAAGTGCAGCATAAAAACAAAACACTGCTTCTTCAAGTTTTATTCTGGTAGGCAGCAGGTCAATATTGAATAGGAGGGAACCCAAGATGGACCCTTGGGGAACACCAAGTGTTACCAGATGTTACCAGATACCAGACACCAAGTGTTCCCCAAGCAAAGCTAATAACTTTGCTGGCAAAGCAAGATAACTAAAAAGCTTCCCTGTATCGTTAATGATAGTAGGACATTCTTCAGTATTACTTATGCAATAGGGGCACATCGCCCGTCCAAAACCTATCATCTTCATAATGGATGGAGAACTCATCCAGAACTACCATGATAGATATAATGTATGTAATAATCAATCAAACTGCTCCTGTTCAATAAAAGCGTGTCATTAGTGAAGGGGCATAACTCAATCCAAAATTTAAGTAAGTTTATGGTCTGGTTCGCAGAGTATGGAGTTAAATGTGTTTCACAATTATTTAATGAAAAAAATAGCCTCAGTTAAGTAAAATAAAATAGTAATCAAAATTTTTGGAATTGTAATGATGTTCTTTTTTTAAACAAACAGTTTTGTTTAAAAAACTTTTTTTTTAATTAAGTCACTAATTTTTGTCTCATGAACTTAGTTATTTGCAAAACATAAACTTTTATTTGCACACATCAGAAATCTTTGGTTGCAATTTTAGGCCCTGCCCAGGACATCATGTGAGAATCTCTAGCAAAACTTTGTATTCAAAGGAAAGATTTCTGACATGCGCAAATAAGTTTGTTTTGCAAATAATTTTTGTATGTTCCGAGATAAAAATTTGTGATTTCAATGTAATACTCACAATTTTATATTATTTAATTGAGGTTAGTATTTTAATTGAATAATTTTGAAATAAATTAAACTACATAGCAGAGGTCTCATTTTCTCTGAAATTAATATTGTTATGCTGTGCTATGGACTGAAAAACATATTGGTTTAAACACAAGGGTAAAGAATTGGTAGTGTGGTTTAATATAGTGTTCTGATCATAATTCATTATGTTTTTCTTTTTTCAGTTCAAAGATGCCACGTAAAGACAGACGTCAGAAACAAAAAAAGAAAGGATCTGCTAGAAGCAGCCAAAGGCAGTGGATTGTTGACCAACTGGGTCAGAATGAGTACTGCAGGTAAGAACAAAAAAAGTAAAGGTTCTTACCATCATCAAAATGCAGTTTTTGGTAGTAAACACTTAAATATTACAAGACAGCTATTATGCTTTTATTATGTTAAGATGTACTAAATCTAGGTGTAGAATAATGAATAGTTTCTTGCTCCCAGATGGACAGAAGGAAAATGATAGATCAGAGGAGGAGACAAAAATGCAGTCAACAACAGAAGAAAGGAAAGAAGATGGACAGAAGTCAGTGGACACACAAGGAAGAGGAAAGCGCCAGCAAAGTTTTCTGGGGTTGGTACAGGCGCTTCTGATGACCATGTTTTCTGTACCTTGAAGGAGTCCTACCGTGCACAGGTATATTATGTTTTTGTTGACTCAATTACACAAGAGCTTCAGAAACGGTTTAAGGGAGGAGATAATGCTACCTAGGAAATATTAAATGCCCTCCACTGCCTTACTGTCCCAGAAAACTGGACCAATGCAGCAGTTCCTCCAAAAGCACTTCAAGCTCTAAAGATGCTCTGCCAGTTTTATGAAATTGATGATGAAGAAAAATTGCAGACAGAGCTGAAGGTTTTTCACAGATCATATTTGGACTCTTCATCTTTCACGGTGTCATCAATGCTGTCTGTCATCAAAGAAAACAATGCTGATCTAGTTTTTCCCAACATGACTGGACTATTAAAAAACATATGCCACCTTACCAGTGTCTACAGCGACTGTTGAGCGTTCCTTCTCAAAACTGAAGCTGGTGAAAACAAAACTGCGCAGCTTATGCAAGGAGGATCGGTTGTCAGACCTTCTTTTGTTGGCAATCGAGAAGGATGTGCCAATCCTTCACAGTGAGGTTATTAACATTTTTAAAGACATGGCTAACAGAAAACTGCTGCTGTGAAGAAAAGAGAACAAAAATAGCAAAAATGCTTAAAAGTTGGAAATTTGTTTCCAGTTAAATCACCATGATGAAAAAGAAGATTTTGGATAATAATCTTGGATTTAGTTTGGGGGAAAAAGAAAGGCAAGAGACTGAAATAAATAAGACATTGACCTTCACTCAACACAGAAAAGATGAGACAATGAGGAAAAAAAGAAAAGAGAAACTGACAAGAAAAAACGAATAAAGAAAGAAAGAAAATGTATATAGGTACTTACAAAATACACTAAGACACAAACAGAGTAGGCTTTTCTCATGGTGACATGCATTAATAAAATGTTTGCTTTTGTTCTTTTTTTTCTGCATTTCCACGTTAAAGTTTGATGCAGCAGCTCTGCTTTTCCAAATGGACCGTCTTCATCTCCACTGTCGTCAGTACAGCAAACCAGGCAGACATTCTTTTTTATAGATTACAGTACACTAAAAGGTTGCATTGTGCCCTTGTATGCATTTTTAACAGTTTAATTCTGTAAAGACAATATGTATGGTGGTCCAGCTCTGATTTACATATTTTGCTAAATTACAGGTTTGAATATTGACCTGCAGACCTAAAGACCTGCAGAAAGAAACTACTAATAAAATATTTTACATATGCATAGTTCTATGTTCTATGTAGAGATTTTCCTTAGCTTTGATTGTATGTCTCACAATTTTGTAATTTATCATTGTTCATTAAACTCTGAAAGCTATGTGACTGTTAATATTCGGTCCTAAAATGCGATTGATTTTTTTTTTTTTTTGAGCACCTGCCCCTTTGGTGGTCTCTGCACGGCCCTGTTAAGGAACATCTTTTACCACACACATCACAACCAAAACATTTCTCTCCAGTGTGGAACCTCATGTGTATATTTAAACGCGACTTAAGTAAAATCTTTTTTCACAATAATCACAGCCATAAGGTTTCTCCCGTGTGGATCCTCATGTGTATATTTAAATGTGATTTATAGTAAAATCTTTGTCCACAATCATCACAACCATAAAGCCCCGCGTACACTGTACGAGTTTTATCCCTTTTCGGGCCGATTCTTCAGTCATGCGAGCATTTTTTGAATCGGGCCAAATTTCAGCTTGATCGTACAGGGGTGGAGGAGGGACAACTGGCTTCTCACGACCACCGCCCGATCAGGAATCGGACGGTCGGTTGAAGTCAAACATATTTTAAATTCAGTCGGCCGTCGTGAGGTTTTCATGAGCGCATCCTGCTGTTCAAGCAGAGCTACGACAGTTTACGAGCCGTTTTTCCCCCCAACCTCGCGCAGACTTAACTAGATTTAACTGACTATCGTGACATTGTTGATAAACAAAGAGGAAAAGGCTTGGGTGTTAAATGTGCACTGCCGCACGCTTACCTCAAGTTCTTTCTGTAAAACTGACAGACCGTAGCAGTCACGTTTGCTCAGCCATGTCTTTGTCCAAATACGTCGTCGCCTTTTCTTTTTAGGGCTTTCTGCTCACAAAATTGCACATATTGCCAAAGCAGCGCGTTTCTCTCTGGTAATGTTTACAGTAGCCATCAAAACTTCCGTCTTCTTCTTCTTCTTCGTCTTCTGTCTACGTTCGGACGAACAGTGTGAGCACTCTGGTCGCGTCCGAGCGTCGCGCCGTACACAGATCGTGAGCAGTGAACTTTTAAACCCTGCGGTTCTGTCGCACAGTTTGAGATGTATATAAGTACCACGACTGAAAAACTCGTACAGTGTATGCCCGGCTTAAGGTTTTACTCCTGCATGGATTCTTAAGTGATTCTTTAAACCTGATTTTGAGGAAAAAATTTTACCACATGCATCACAACCAAAAGATTTTTCACCTGTGTGACTTCTCATGTGCCTATTTAGGCCTGAATTTGAGGAAAATCTTTTACAACATACATCACAACCAAAAGGTTTCTCACCTGTGTGGATCCTCATGTGAACATTTAAATGCGATTTATAGGAAAATCTTTTTCCACAATCACCACAACCAAAAGGCTTCTCTCCTGTGTGGATTGTCATGTGTCTACTCAAAAGTGATTTGATGGAAAATGTTTTTGCACAATGATCACAACTAAAAGGTTTTTCTCCTGTATGGATCATTTTGTGTTTGCTTAAAACTGAATTTGAGGAAAATCGTTTACCACATGCATCACAACCAAAAGGTTTTTCGCCGGTGTGACTTCTCATGTGTATATTTAAATGTGACTTGATATAAAATGTCTTTCCACAATCATCACAGCCAAAAGGTTTCTCTCCTGTGTGGCTTCTCATGTGTACATTTAAATGTGACTTGATATAAAATCTTTTAACACAAACATCACAGCTAAAAGGTTTTTCTCCTGTGTGGCTTCTCATGTGTATCTTTAAACCTGAATTTGAGGTAAATCTTTTACCACATGCATCACAACCAAAAGGGTTCTCTCCTGTGTCCATAAGGGTCTTACAATGGGTTCTCATGTGTTTCTGTAGACCTGCCTTTGTGGACAATCTTTTACAACACTGATCACAACCAAAAGGGTTCTCTCCTGTGTGGCTTCTCATGTGTATTTTTAAATGTGACTTTTCTGAAAATCTTTTGCTACATTCATTACAAGCAAAATGTTTCTCTCCTGTGTGGCTTCTCATGTGTCTCTTTAAACCTGAATTTGAGGCAAATCTTTTGCTACATTCATTACAAGCAAAAGGTTTCTCTCCTGTGTGGCTTCTCATGTGTCTCTTTAAACCTGAATTTGAGGCAAATCTTTTGCTACATTCATTACAAGCAAAAGGTTTCTCTCCTGTGTGGCGTCTCATGTGTATTTTTAAATGTGACTTTTCTGAAAATCTTTTGCTACATTCATTAGAACCAAAACGTTTTTCTCCTGTTTGGCTTCCCATTTGTATGTTTAAATGTGACCCTTTTTTCCAGTTAAAATTCTTACTAGCTACAAAAACGTTTTTTATTGAATCCACATATGTGTTACCGTCTTTCATTTTCCCTTGTATATAGTCAGCTGAAGGGCTGGGTGGGAATACTCTGACTTCTTTTTGCTGTTGAGGAAGGTAAAATAATAAAGTTGTCTCTTCATCCTCTTTACTTTTCAAAAGAACAACAGTTAATGGAAACCTGGTGTCTTCAGTCTTTTCCTTCAAATTCAGTTGTTCTTCCTGGCTGGTGCAGATTATTTCATTTTCCTTCTTTATATGGAGGGGCTCGAGCTGGTACCCATCAGGATTCTGTTCTTCAGGGGCCTCTTCTTTAATATATGAAGGCAACACTGAAACACAGTACACGCATTATGAACAAGTAAATCTTGACAATGGTACAACCATAAAAATTAGAATAAAAGAAATCAATCTGATAAATATTAACAGTAGGTAAAATACAGAGCTGTACTCTCTGCTCTGTTTCTAAATAAAGTGCTGGAACCTGATCAATTCATCATTTCCTTCATTTAATAACTGACTCAGGGATCAGTTATCAATATTTGCCACAATTTTGCAACAACAAACAGGAATTTCTGTCCAAGAGCGATGCTGAAAAAAAAAATCCATAGATGCAGTTGAAAACCTTCAGCTGATTCAAAATGCTGCAGCAAGAGTTGTGATGAAATTTAACAAGAGAGATCATATTTCAATAGTAATAGTAATATTGTCTTTATTGTCACTGAAACATACATTACAATGAAATTTGCTTTCTGCATTTATCCCATCACCCTTGGGGAGCAGTGGGCTGCCATGTGCGGTGCACAGGGAGCAATCTGGGGTTAAGGGTCTTGCTCAGGGACCCAGAGTGCAGGCAGTGGGGATTGAACCGGGTACTTGCATCCTTCTCTGAGTGCAAGCGTGCTGCTCTAACCACTCGGCCACGACTCCCCCTAAGAATGGAATTCAAAATTCTCGTTCTCAAGCCCTTCATAATAAAGCTCCTTCACATATCAGAGCTCTGATTACCCCGTATGTGCCTAACAGAGCACTTCGCTCTCAGACTGCAGGTCTGCTGGTGGTTCCTAGAGTCTCTAAAAGTAGAATGGGAGGCAGATCCTTTAGCTATCAGGCTCCTCTCCTGTGGAACCAACTCCCAGTTTTGGTCCGTGAGGCAGATACCCCATCTAGTTTTAAGACTAGGCTTAATACTTTCCTTTGTGACAAAGCTTATAATTAGAGTGGCTCATGTTACCCTGAGCTACCTCTATAGTTATGCTGCTATAGGCTTAGGCTGTTGAAGGACATCAAGGCCTATTTCTCTCACTCTGCTGAGTTCTCCTGCTGTTCTTCAATTTGTATTGTTTGTTGTTATTTCAACTTTTACCTTTTTGCTTTCTGTCTTTTTTCTCTTCATAGTAGGTACACCTGGTCTGGTGTTCTGTTAGCTGTGACATCATCCATGATTTTTTGTTTTTGCCTGCCTCTCCGCCTGCATGGAAGATTTTTCCTTTATCTCATAGCCATAACAACAGCGGAGTTGGGCTAAACTAATTTAGATCAGTGACTCTCAAGGATCTATTTTAATTTCATTTCCCCCATGTAGTGTATTTTGTGTTATTTAAATCATATCGTCACTAAGGGTCTACATTTTTCCAATGTCAGTGTAACTGCTGTTGCCCTATCAGACTACTTTTCTTTTATCCTTACAAGCATCATTTCCAATGACTCAGTTAGTAAAAGAGACATAGGAAAAGATCATTGAAACTGGACCCTTTACCCAACCTTAACCTACTTTGTCCTACAACTCAGTAGATGACAGAGGAGATAAATTTCAGTATTACTTTTGTTAGCGCGACCAGTGGTCTGCCTTAATGTTCTGTGATTAACTGTGGCTGGGATGCTACTAGGCATGTGCTATATTTAAGTTATTTATTTAGTAATTATTTGCACACTTATTTTTGCATGTTAAAATATTTTAAATATTTTATGTCTTAAATTATTCGTTATTTTTTTATCCCATGGTATTGAAAATGGTATTGAGCATCAAATGATTTCCTGGGGATAATATCGATTTTGAAATTTTAGCATCGTCCAAACTCTACCAAAGACTAGACTCCAGGTTCACTATGACACCTTTCAAGAGAGACTTTACAGATATAACTTAATACTGAAAAATGCAAGAGAATCTTTCTCCTCTGAGATCATCAGTAGAAACACTAATAATGCTCATGCCTTATTTGCCATAGTTAACAGGTTAACAAACCCTTCTGTGTATGTGACATCTTAACTTCAATGCAACACATACAAAAGATTAGAGGATTAGTCTGTACATCCATAGCCTGTCCAATACAAAAGATTATCTTGACATGTCCCAATTCAGCCAAATAAACTACAAAACCTTGGAGGAAATCCTTCAGCAGCTAAGTTCCTCCTCCTGCTGCCTTGATGTTCTCCCCACAGCTTTCTTTAGGAAACTTTTGCCTGTCATAGCATCTGATTTGACTCAGATAACACACACGTCCCTTCTGTCAGGTATTTTCCCGCAGTCCCCAAAAACAGCAATTATCACATAACTGCTGACAAAGAATAGTTTAGACAAACTACTACTCCAGAACTACAGGCCCATCTCAAACCTCCCTTTTATTGAAAAAGCTGTGTTCCAACAATTAAACACCTTTTTTTCCAGTGAGGTTTTCGTGCTCACCACAGTACAGAGACCGCCCTTATCAAGGTGTTTAATGACATCCATATAAATACAGACTGTGGAAGAACCACAGCGTATTGGTTCTATTGGACCTCAGTGCAGCATTTGATACTGTCGATCACTCCATTCTGTTAGAGCACCTGGCCTGGGGTTCCCCAAGGGTCCATCCTGGGTCCCCTCCTATTCAGTATCTACATGCTCCCTCTAGCTCAGATAATAAAAAATAACAACATCAGCTACCATAACTATGCAGACGACACACAGCTCTACATCACCATGTCACCAGGTGACTATCAACCAGTTCAGGCACTGAGTAAATGTTTAGAAGAAATCAATAATTGGATGTACCAAAACTTTCTTCAATTGAATAATAACAAAACTGAAGTAATAATCTTTGGACTAATAGAGGAGAGATCAAAAATTAGCACACAGCTTCAGCTAAAAACCACTAATCAGGCCCGAAACCTGGGTGTAGTGATGGACTCAGACCTGAACCTCCAAAAGCATCTAAAGACAATTACAAGGTCGGCTTTTTATCACCTGAAGAACATTTCTAGGATTAAAGGACTGATGTCTCAGCAGGATCTGGAAAAACTAATTCATGCGTTTATTTTTAGTAGAACTGATCACTGCAACGGTGTTTTCACAGGTCTGCCTAAAAAGTGGATCAGACAGCTGCAGCTGATCCAGAATGCTGCTGCCCACGTCCTCACTAAGACTAAGAAAGTAGAGAACATGGACCCGGTTCTGAAGTCCTCACTAAGACTAAGAACGTAGAGAACATGGACCCGGTTCTGAAGTCCTCACTAAGACTAAGAACGTAGAGAACATGGACCCGGTTCTGAAGTCCTCACTAAGACTAAGAAAGTAGAGAACATGGACCCGGTTCTGAAGTCCTTCCACCAAGACTAAGAACGTAGAGAACATGGACCCGGTTCTGAAGTCCTTCCATGGCTCCCTGTATCTCAGAGAATAGACTTTAAAATCCTTCTGTTAGTCTATAAATCCCTGAATTAGCACCTAAATACATCACAGACTTGTTATCAGGGCATCAACCCTCCAGACCACTCAGGTCTTCTGGCTCCAGCCTGCTCTGCATGATGTGCGCTGTAATTAGAACACGCTGCAGTGAACGGAGTTGTCCAACTTTCTGTGACTGTTTATAAGGACATGGAGGCCAGTCCCCATAGGTACATTCTCAGTCAGATGAAAATCAATGATCCACCATCACTGTCCTGGGTGGCTAAAGCTACTGCTTGGTGTGAGTGGAGGACTTGGTCACCTGGGTCATGATGAGATGCTGATGTAATCTTTCTGGAACGTGTTTGAGGACCGAGCTGCAAATACAGAGGGATTGCCTTCCAACTTTAAGCCTGCTTACACCTACTAAAATGGTTAAACCACAAACTGATTCACATATTCACATATTTTTCGCACAGGATCGGATTTTCTGCAACCAAAGCCAATATTGGTCTGGTACAAAGACCAATAAAGCATTTTAATACACAGAGTAGAAATAGAGAAACATAAAAAAGGATCCTGGCTGAGTTTGTTCCAGCAGCAAGAGCAGCTTTGTGTTTCCTCACAGATCAGCAGACTCTAGCATGAACACTTGACCTAGAGAGTCAGGAGATCTGAACTGGAGCCTCTAGTCAGAGGTTGAAGAAATAGGATGGCAGCACGTAGAGTCAGACTGAGCTGACATTTAGTCTGATAGGAAGCTGATGAATCCAGAGAGTTTTGGCCTTTAGCTGCAACACAGGACACAGAAACAAAGTAAAGCAATCCTTACTGTTGATAGGAGCAGCAGTTAATGGAAAGCTGCTATCAGTCTCCTCCTTCACAAGGAGCTGCTCTCCTTCCTGACGGGCCCCGGGTTCCTCCTGTTCCTCCTTTATGTGGAGGGGCTCTGACTCCTGCTGCTCCCCCTCAGGACTCTGTTCTTCAGGAGCCTCTTCTTTAACATCTGCAGCCAACACTGAAACACATTACATGCTTTATCAACAACTACATCTTTACAATGTTACAACCATGAGAAAGATTCAGTTTAGAGAAAAAGATTTGATCAGCAGTGAAGAGAAAACTGAACCTCAGGAAATGACAGTTTCACCCTAGAAATGATCACCGGTAACTTTACGGTCATTCTGTTGTGGAACTTTAATGTGATTAATCTGTTAAAGCATTTAGTAACTGCTGAATTCTGCATCTGTTATTATCTAACATCCTTTTTGACTCTAAATAAAAATTAGATAAACTTACATAATAAACGTCATTGGAAGAAAAATATGTAGAAGGACACATTTAGCATGCAGTATCTACATTAAATGCAGCTTGTGCTGAAACAGTGTATAAAAGGGCTGGTGGTCTATTTAATATTCAGAAGTGGAGCTTTTGCTCTGGTTTCATTGTCATGTCCAACTTTAACTAAGTGGTCTACTTAAAGTGTGAGATTCAACAAAACCACATTTGACACCACAGTTTTACAGCTTTACTGATGTTGTGTTAAATCGCTGTTCATATAGACAACAATAACTATTAAACGATTGACAAACAATCTAGGCAACATAAACTTCATTATTTGAAGCAAAATTATTAATTACCTGATATTATTGTAACAGAACACCTAAGTAGTAACTTTTTGTTAGCTTATTTGCTCTTTCAGTCCTTTTTTCCTAAATAAAACTTTTGAAGTGGAAATAAAAAAGTTTTTTTGTCGGATTTATCGATAAATCCTAAAAATAATTGACTGATTAATCGATTATTCAAATAGATGTTAGTTGCCATCAGTTATTTACAGTATAGACCAGCATTGAGTGGTGCATAACTGTAAAGTAGAACATTTGGTTTCCATGTATGTAGATTGAGGATGTGTCATAGCTCTCCCAATAAACTCATTTTTTCATTGAAACAAAATTTGCTGCACATTCTTTAAAGTTCAGCCGTATTATTTTGAATAATGTGCACCGCGATAAATGCAAGACAATCTCCTGGTGGATGGACTTTAACATCTTATGCCGCGAGCAACTCCCCATCAATGGCTGTTTCTGAGCCTTCAGGTCCTGTGATGGTGGATCCTACAGAAGTGAAGCCAGAAATGAATTTTCAGCCAGGCCTGATCCAAAATGTGTCAGCTACTATTTATGGTTAAAAATAAGTTTATCTGTAAGTTCATTACGGAGCAGATACAG
Source organism: Fundulus heteroclitus (assembly GCF_011125445.2). NCBI lineage: Eukaryota > Metazoa > Chordata > Actinopteri > Cyprinodontiformes > Fundulidae > Fundulus > Fundulus heteroclitus. Next base: position 3,020,197 of record NC_046384.1, read on the forward strand.
GCATCACTGCATCGTTGATCTGAACACCCTGGGCACACAAAACCACTGTTTTCATTAACGGAAAACTTTAGAAAACTTTTCTTCTCTTTTATTAAACAGTATCACAGAAAAGGAGGGGGGGGTCAGTTGTTTTGCAAGCAGAAGTTCTACAAAAACGGTTCAACAACATGACAATTGTTTTTGTTTTTTTTCTGACTTGAATAAGAAAAATATTAGAGATTATAGAGACGCAATAGCTAAAGTATCACCTTTTTTAATCAGTTGTCCTGCATGCCAATCGTTCTGACGCGCTCATGTGACGCCAGCATGCGTCCTCATTCCTTGTTAGCTTCTGCTTGCTAGCTTCACATGTGCACTTCTAGTACTAGCAAAGTAAACCGATCCTTACTGTTGATAGGAGCAGCAGTTAATGGAAAGCTGCTATCAGTCTCCTCCTTCACAAGGAGCTGCTCTCCTTCCTGACGGGCCCCGGGTTCCTCCTGTTCCTCCTTTATGTGGAGGGGCTCTGACTCCTGCTGCTCCCCCTCAGGACTCTGTTCTTCAGGAGCCTCTTCTTTGACATCTGCAGCCAACACTGAAACACATTACATGCTTTATCAACAACTAGATCTTTACAATGTTACAACGATGTCAACAGATGAGACTGAAACTGATCAAACAGCCAAAAGCTTCATGGTTGGCTCTACACCAACACTGTTCATCACCCTGATCATTCAGTAAAACATGGTGGGGGCAGCTTCATGCTGTGGGGAGGCTTTTCTTCAGCAGGACAGGGAAGCATTTTATGCTGCGTTCCAGTAGGAATGGGAAAAGGACATTTCCAAGTTCCAACTCGTAAATCTCAATGCGGTACCGCGCACGTGACCTCAACGACTCAAGAGCAACGCCCCTTTTGCCTCTTAGGTAGGGCATACAGGTAGAGAACGCCCGTAGCAACCAGCTATTACAAGCACAACAGAACCAGCGATATGACCGACTTTGCAGCCGTTAAACTTTCCCAAGACGATGTCCCAGGCGCACGGTTTACTGGTCGAACTGTCGAAGAACACACCAACCTTCAGCTCAAACGATGGCTTGAGGTTCGAGGGCTTAAAAAGACTGGAAAACGGGCCGAATTGATCGAACGGTAAGCTTTGTTTTTTTTTTTTCCTGCACGGCGATCATGGCAGCGTCGGCCGTTTTTTTGTTTGTAATCACCGTCTAGGGATCGGTATATGTTTAATGTTTGTCTTATTTGAAATGTTTTTGAGTAAGCTATCCTGGTAGCAGGCTATCATGTTAGCGCCTGCTACCATGATAGCCTATATGCTGTCATGGTAGCAGGCGCTTCTTTATTAACATGTCGGCCACCAAAATACTCTTACCTTGACTTGATGTCGCTGGAATTGGGTCAGGATGTTCTTCGGTTGTGCCCTTTCCTCCAACAAAATGCTTGCTACATATGTACTTGAATTTGGTAACTTTTTTCGGGTTGAACTGTTGTGTAGGCTGACCGCACCGGTCCCAGCGCACACATTTCTCCTTGGCACTCTTGAAGAAAACATCCTTCATATGCGGCCGATCAGCGTACCTCGAGTCGTTGCACGTTCCATAGCAACAATGTTTAAAAACCATGGTCTTAGATTTGGAAAACGCAGTCGTTTTAAGAGTAAAACCAAGGCTAACGCACGTCTCTTTTACAGCGAAACAGCGGCGGACTATGCAAGTTTGCCCTACTGCGTACCACGTGATGTGACGTCATCGTGACGTTACGTTTCTAAAAATAGCTCGCTCGCGGTACGCCATTGGAACGTCGTCTCCAGTGAAACGTCCCGCTTAGAAAGTGGGAAAAACTCAAATAACCCCTGCTGTGATTTAAAGATGGCTGCTAGTTGCATCAAAGGAAGGAAAAATGTATCAACAAATTGCAGCAAAGATCAGTGTTAGTGTAATTTATATTACTGTAGTCATGGTAACAGTGGCCAGATACAAGCAATTAAGAATATGAGCAGCCATTTGACCCATTCCCTAAGTTTCAGGGAAACAAGACAGGGGTGTCCTCTGTCACCCCTGCTCTTTGATGTGGCAATCGAGCCTCTTCCAATAATGTTGAGGAATGCTGCTGAACTGGGGGGAATACGCAGGGGGATGAAAAATCCTAAACTTTCGCCATAGGCTGACGACCTTCTCCTTTTCCTGTCACATCCTGTCACAAGCATTTCGGTGGCTCTCATTATTGAAAACTTTGGGAGGGTTTCGGGTTATAAATTTAATGTAGGAAAAAGTGTTTTTCCCAATTAATGAACAGTCAAGGAGACTATCATTCCAGGCCTATCCTTTTACAACCATGAAAGACAAATTCACATATTTAGGTGTTACGGTAACAAGCAAATATAAAGATTTATTTAAGCACAATTTTAAAGTAACAGCGGATAAGGCGAAATCAGATATGGAAAGGTCCTCTCAATTTAAATTTATTAATTAAGTTACTCAAGGCTGTGCTGTCCATGGTGCTGAAAATGTAAAAGCTATATATATATATATATATATATATATATATATATATATATATATATATATATGGCACACAATTTTATAATTTTAGCTTTTTGACCCATTATGTATTAAGCCATTGATCTATTTCTGTATTTTCTCTGAATTGTGGCAGGATTGGCCCTCCATACATAAAAGGTAGAAGAAAACATGCAACCCTCTTTTTAGACAAGATAAACTTGATGCTGAATGTTGCTACATGCTGAGCTAGCATTAGCGCCTCCTAAACCACGTGTTAAACTAGCCTTAGGACCTCCTATGCTACATGCCAAGCTAGCATTAGCACCTCCTATGCTACATGCTAAGCTAGCATTAGCACCTCATGTTCCACATGCTAAGCTAGCATTAGCACCTCCTAAGCAGAGCTGTAGGCTTAGCCAGTTTTCTGGGGGAAACCCTGCAACGAGTTGTGATGAAGAGGAGGAATCCATCAGCTGCTGAAAACGGCTCCTAAACTTTAGCTCCATCCACACAGTTAGCATGAAGAAGGAAATCTCCAAACCTGATGGGTGCAGCAGAACTCTGGGCTGGAAAACATCCCCCATCATTGGTGTCTCCTCTGCTGCGTCCTGCCGCTCTTTGAGCTCCTGCTTCCCTCCAGTTTCTCCGCTGTGCCTCCAGCTGCTGGACTTCTTTCCAGACTTCATCACCTGCAGCAGCTGCTGCTCTCTTTCAGCCTCACCAACACTCCCGATTCTGGCCTCACAGCAGAACAAGGACAAAGAACCCGGAGGATCAACGTGGATGTGCTGCCAAGAAGAGAGTAAAGGACCAACGGAAATATCTTCGTCTTCTTCCAGTTCAATGGTGCATAGCAAATAACTTAATGTCGCATTACCGCCATCTACTGGTGTGGAGTATGGGTTGAATGTCCATCAAAATTAAACATGATCCTATTTAATAAATCATTCTCTCTAAAAAGGAAACTTCTTTACTCTTGACTCTTTCTGTACTGAGCCCCTAAAGGGACACTGAAGAGAAAAAAATATATATATAATTTTGGTGCGCACCAGTTAGTTTCTCATGCGTACCTGGACGTCAGTTAAAACGTATCCTGAAGTCCTGCGGTCTATTTCGGCGCAAAGGACACACAAATGTTGAATATGTTGTGGCATTTATTCAACAGTGGGGGGCACTTTTCTAATAGATTAGTGTTATAGAGCAATTAAGTCTCTTGCAACCCAGTTCATCATTACATGATTTAGAGATGGTCTATGGTGTGAACCGCAGCCTCATCTGCAGCAATTCACTTGATTCATCAATGTGAAGTTGTCTCTTGGATTCCAAGACGAGTCACAGACAGATGCCTGAGTTTGAACATGTGGAGAAACTTGCTGCTGACAGGTTATCTGCTCCTGTTAAATAAATTATTGTGTCACCTTATCTAAATGTATTAATTATTTACTCAAGGCTGTGCTGTCCATGGTGCTGAAAATGAGAAAGTTAGTAGGATGACCATCTTCAGCTTGTTCTGCAAGAAAACAAACCATGCTTGGAGAGGGACTTCTAACACACACACACACACACATACACATACATACATACATACAGACAGATATCTCTATCTATCTATCTATCTATCTATCTATCTATCTATCTATCTATCTATCTATATATCTATCTATATATATATATATATATATATATATATATATATATATATATATATATATATATATATATATTCATACTGAGCCCCTATATATATACATATATAGGGGCTCAGTATTTCTGAAAAAAGTCAGTTCTATTGTTTTATCTTCCCAAACTTACTTTAACTTATCTGCTGTTTCCCTGCTATGAATAAAGTCATTTTAGTCCAGGATGTCCAAATCTGAGTGGTAAAATAATTCTCTCCTCCCACCTGTTCCTTCCTGTTCTTCTCGTCTCTCTTATTTTCATTTGAATATTTTAAAACCGTCATTCCCTCATTTCTTTCTCACATTATTTTTTGTCTTGTCTCTTTCATTTACTTTCTTATGTCCTTCATTTCTGTTCTCCTAAACATAAAATCAGTATCAACTAATAAACTTTTGGGCCTTTCCTTTGCTCTAATATCTGCCATTTCATTCCCCTTAACCCCACAGTGGGCTGGTACCCATAGAAAGTTTTTTTTTTTTTTTTCTCATTCTATAAAGTGTTTGTTGTCTCTAAATTAATACGCCTGGTCTACTATCTGACTGGCTGTGCTGTAAACTGACCAAAGATGAATTAGAGTCTGAATAAATGAATGATCTTAATGGTCTCACCTCTTCAACCACTGAACAGCTAACAGTATCGACAGCATTTCTCCTGTAGAAACTGAAACTCCATCCTGAAGCCTTTTCCCTACTTTGATGGAAAATAGTGGGACGATGAACGCTGTCTCAACCTGATTAACTGCATTTTCTGAAGCATCTGTGTATATATGTACATCATGATAATCCTGGATGTATATTCCTGCACTGCTTATGCATTCAACATAAAGATCTATCCTTGTTCTTTTCTAATAATGTAAAACCAACTGCAGCCTCAGGAAGCCTCCATGGTGGTATTGTACACACGTGGACAAAGATGTTGGTACCCCTCTGTTAATGAAGGAAAGACAATAGTAACAATAGGTACTGAAATAACTTGAAACTGATAATAATTATTCTCCTGGTGAGCAAAGTGCTCCAGTTGTCTCAGGACTGAAGGCTGCCTTCTCCAGACGGCCGTTTCAGCTCCTTCCATCCATGTTCAACAGGATTTAGATCAGGACTCATAGAAGGCCACTTCACAATAGTCCAATATTTCACTCTTAAGCAAAAACAAGAACTAAACTAGATGACTAAAACTGAGGGACCCCTGTAGACTTTACTATAGTTACCTCAATTGGTTAAATAGAAATACACTCCCTGCAAACAGTCATTTTGTGAAGTGAATATTGGACACAAAGGACTCTTTGGATAAAGTGTGATAGTGTGATAGTGATATAGGGGTGATTTAATGTTAGGCCCCCTTAAAGACTCACTCTTAACAGTGACTAAAGTACAAGTTCTTAGGTATTTCATCGGTAGGCATATTTATATGTTTCAGCTTACAAAAACTACATTACATGAAAAAGGATAGCATTTTATGGTTGTCATCACCACTGCTCATGTTTATCATTCCTTTTGTCGTTTTAGCCAACAGAAGATCCAGCTGTGTACCCTCAGAGGAGATCTCTGCCCTGTCTTGCTCTTGGATGAGCCTCGCTGTCTCCTGGCAGGTGGAATCTCTCCCATTCCAACATTTGCCAAAGACAACCTTGGTGAAGCTTTGCTGTATCTGATGACATACTACTACAGCCTACATTTCACCTCTACAAAGTGTGTCCCAACCCTTTTGTCTGTCATTCAGACTGAGGTATTAAAGGACAATATCCACAAGCAATACAACCAAACAGTGGAAATTAATTCCATGCTGTCTGATAATTTTGCCAATCGGAAGCATATTTATAGTAAAGAGAATTGGTCCAAGGACTGAACCCTGTGGTACTCCACAAGTGACCCTAGAGTTTGAAGAAGATTTATTATTAACATAAACAAACTGGAATCTGTCCGACAGATAAGATTTAAACCAGCCTAATGCTTTCCCCTTAATCCCTACAGTATGCTCAAGTCTTTGTAGGAGAATATTGTGATCAACTGTATCAAATGCAGCACTGAGATCTAACAGGACAAGTATAGACACAAGTCCATTATCTGAGGCCATGAGAATATCATTGGTGACCTTCACCAGAGCAGTTTCAGTGCTATGATGAGCTCTGAAGCCTGACTGAAACTCCTCAAGAAGGTCATTACTTTGTAAATGTTCACAAAGTTGATTAACAACTACTTTCTCAAGAATTTAGATAAGAAAAGAAGATTAGATATAGGTCTGTAATTTACTAACTCATCTTGATCAAGAGAAGGTTTCTTAAGTAAAGGTTTAATAACAGCATCTTTAAAAGCCTGTGGTACATATCCATTTACTAAGGATAGATTAATCATGTCTAAAATAGTGCCACTGATCAAAGGGAATATGTCCTTAAACAACTTGGTTGGGATTGGGTCTAACATACAGGTAGAAGGTTTAGATGAAGCTAAAATTTTAGATAGCTCAGAAAGCTCTACTGCTTTTAAACAGTTCAAACACTGCACAGGTTCTAAAGATTCCTCCAGCACTGCCTCGCTTACTGAGGAAGAGGTAATCATGTGTGGGAGGATGCCAATTATTTTATATTTAATGGCATCAATTTTATTTAAGAAGAATCCCAAGTCATTACTGCTAAGAGCTAAGGGAATGGATGGATCAACGGAGCTGTGACTCTTAGTAAGTTTGGCAACTGCACTGAAATGAAATCTAGGATTATTTTTATTCTCCTCAATTAGTGATGAAAAATATGCTGCTCTAACTCTGCGAAGGGTCTTGTTATACAACAATAGACTGTCTTTCCAGATTGGGTAAGATTCCTCTTGGTGTGTAGAGCGCCATTTTCTCTCCAATTTCCTAACATTGTGCTTCAAGGAACGCAGCTCTGAATTAAACCAGGGAGCCAGCTTCCTGTCAATATTCACCTTCTTTTTCAAGGGAGCTACATTGTCTAATGCAGAACGCAATGAGGAAGTCACATTGTTAGCAAAGGTATCGATTTGTGAATGGGAAGAAAGACCATTGCTGCCATCTACAGGGCATTTCTGAAATACTGAGGATATTAAAAGGGGGACAGACTCTATAAAGTTCTGATGAAAATCAACAAGAGGGATCATATTTCTCCAATTTTAGCTTCCCTTCATTGGGTTCCTGTTAAATCAAGAATAGAATTTAAAATTCTTCTTCTAACATATAAAGCCCTTAATAATCAAGACTTAGACTTAGACTTAGACATAGATTTCTTTATTGTCATTTTGTATGCACACAGTGCATACAGAACGAAATTTCGTTTTTCATACAGCTCAGAAGAATTGCAGTAACGCTACATGATACGTTGCAGTGCATTTACAGTACAGGATTAAAATGCAGTAATAATTTGCAGTAATTTATAGGATAAATTTCAATTGATTTCCGGATAAAGTGCAGCAGTGGTTTAACAGTAGACAGTTGAAATGTAAACAAATATGCAGTAAGTTTCCGGATAAAGTGCGGCAGTAATTAACAAGTTGAAATGTAAACACAGTTAAAATGTAAACTACAGTTAAAATGTAAACTACAGCTGAAATGTAAACACGGTTGACATGTAAACTACAGCTGAAATGTAAACAAATATGCAGTAAGTTTCCGGATACAGTGCAGCAGTGATTAGCAGTAGACAGTTGAAATGTAAACAAATATGCAGTAAGTTTCCGGATACAGTGCAGCACTGATATTGGAGACTACGAGTTGAGCAGCATTTATGATGCTGGATAAGGATACAATACAAATGTGCAAATTAGCGAGTGTGGTACACAGTCCATTTTATACTTCAGCAGTTCAACAGTCTGATGGCAGCAGGGAAAAATCAAGCTCCATCATATATCAGAGCTCTGATTACCCCGTATGTTCCTAACAGAGCACTTCGCTCTCAGGCTGCAGGTCTGCTGGTGGTTCCTAGAGTCTCTAAAAGTAGAATGGGAGGCAGATCCTTTAGCTATCAGGCTCCTCTCCTGTGGAACCAACTCCCAGTTTTGGTCCGTGAGGCAGACACCCCGTCTACTTTTAAGACTAATCTTAAAACTTTCCTTTGTGACAAAGCTTATATATAGAGTGGCTCATGTTACCCTGAGCTACCTCTATAGTTATGCTGCTATAGGCTTAGGCTACTGGAGGACATCAGGGTCTATTTTGCTCACTCTACTGAGTTCTACTGTTGTGATATATGTGGAGCTTCTTGTTTTGCATGCTTGTCATCATTTCAACTTTTAACTTTTTTCTTCATAGTAGGTACACCTTGTCTGGCGTTCTCTTAACTGTGACATCATCCAGAGAAGGCAGATCACCCTCTACTACCATTTAATGTAGAACAGATTACTGGATCAATGTGTGCTTCTGTGCTTTTTGTCTCTCTTCTTTTGTCTCTGCTCTGTCTTCTGTAACCCCCAGTCGGTCGAAGCAGATGACCGTTCATACTGAGCCTGGTTCTGGTTCTGCTGGAGGTTTTTCCTTCCCGTTAATGGGGAGTTTTTCTTTCCACTGTTGCTTCATGCTTGCTCAGTATGAGGGATTGCTGCAGAGCCATGGACAATGCAGATGACTCCCTGTAGCTCTACGCTTCTTCAGGAGTGAATGCTGCTTGTCAAGACTTTGAACAATCAACTGGTTTCCTTATATAAGACATGTTTTTTGACCAATCTGTATAATCTGACCCAATCTGTAATATCATATGTAATATGATTGAACTTGACTTTGAAAAGTGCCTTGCGATGACATGTTTCATGAATTGGCGCTATATGAATAAAATTGAATTTAATCTTGTGAAAAGTTATCCCTCGAGCCCTGACATCAATAATCTGTCGATTTAAACAAAAATACGCAGCACAGTGCTGAGGCATCATTCGTCTGTTCAGCTTGAATCAACAGGATAGGGTAGCCGGTAGACCGCCCCAAGATGGTGGCCGTAATTCCTGCGCCGCAACAGTCAATGTGGGGTCTACTCTTATATAATGTCTATGTGGCTCTAGTTATGGAACAGCCAAAGGACCAAAGGAACCAAAAATATCCTTCTTCTCCTAACTGTGAAGGTTCGTCTTTGTCTTCTTCTTGTATTTTTTATTTTACTTTTTTGGGCGGTAGGCAGAAAAACTTGTGTTGTGCATTACCGCTACTAGCTGGTATGGAGTGTTGTTCGAGATTGAAAAATATCTATATTACATAATCAAATTATATTAATAAATTTAGTTATTCTTTAAACAACTCATATAATATTTTGTATCTGTATGCTTCCCAAATTTCTTTGTAATATATCTAAAATATTAAATGTTTCTTTCATGTTTTCAAATTATCTTATCAAACTTCCTTCTATTTGACATTTTTTAAATCTAATTTAGCATGGTAAATTGTAATATTTTCCTATATTATGTTTTTGTATCTTAAAAAGTGTACTGTTCAGCCCGATGTGTCCAAACCTTAATCTTATTACTCTTTCCTCCTTTCTGTTGCTTCTTCCATTTCTTCTTTCCCCAAACTGACTTTTTCATCCTATAAAACCATCTTCTTTTGCTTTCTCTATCACATCTTTTCTGTCATTCTAGCTTGAGATTTTGTTTGATAATACTCTTTAATTCTGATTCACTGATATTCACTCTTAAGTTTATGGGGTTTTGAGTTGCCATCTTAGCCACCCTATCTGCCATTTAATTTCCTTTTAATCCAATAAGTGCAGGTATCCATACAAATATTACTGTTAAACTCATTTGTTGTGTTCTGAATAATGTAAGCTGTATTTCTAATAACATATCTGCTCTGCTTTCTCACCTTCCAGGATGGAGTCTGGGCTGGGATGGCCTCTGGTTATAACCTGACACAAGCCAGACGCATGTCGCTCCGTGGAGCTAGGCGGAGCGACATGCGTCTGGCTTGTGTCAGGTTACTCTGGTTAGTCAAGTCTCCCCAATCTAAGTACGTTAAAGCTATTCTGACCTTTTAATGAATTTCAGAACCGCCCTACAAATTTCTGTATCTTTCCATCCCTGCAATATTCTCTTAATATTAAATGGTCATTCTTAATTATTCTTGCTCCATGAATTCTCCTTTGTCGTCTGTATTTAGTACAGACGACAAATACTCACAGTTTCCATATGGATGTTTTCCAATTAAGTGTAATATGCTATTAATTCCTGTATCCCGTCATTAAACGTGGCAGAACATCCTCCTCTCTCAGGCAAAGATCACCCCCGATCTCCATTATTTCCCCAACATTTTGATGGACAGAGTAATAGAATAGGCCAGTACTACTTTAGTCCCAGTGTCTTTGCCTCCTTTTTATATCAGTCTTTACAACGCTCTTGTCAGGTTCAAACACGTACAACATTCATTAAACAAACACGGAGGAGAGACAACAGAAGAGCTAATTTTCATAAATCTTGCAAGGAGAGCTAAACGGAGATGCTTAATACAGATCTAAAAATTCACTCTGAAGCAAATCTGTCACCTCTTTTTATTTAGGAAACCCTGGTTACATTTGTCTAGCTAGGGAGCAGGGATAAGCTAAACACTCTGTGACCTTCGAGATAATACCAAGCAGTTCACACAGTACAGTTGTGCATAAGCACTCCAGATGGCTGAATAGAGTTCATAAAAACACTTATTATAGTCACAACATATTTCTCTGCTTTCTGCAGACCTTCTGCAACGATGAGAGAAAGATCAGCCACATTAAATACACTTTAATATCTAAAACCTTAAAACTTCTTAGTAGTAAAGTGTAAATAAATATATATGATAAATGCAATGGACATGGTAAATAACATACAATCTGTGGAAAATAGTAAGAATAATTCTATCAGCTCTTAATTTCTGCCTATGAAGACTTAACAGGGAATATGTTTAATTTTCTTACACCCTGCTTTGCATACTTATCGGCCAATTAATGCGTTCTATTCCAAAATGAGCTGGCACCCACAGAAAAAACACACATTTCCTCAGTATACCTAATCTGTTGATTATTTGAGGCAGTTCTATAACAACATCCATTCTCAATTTTGAAACTAAATTCTTCAAACTTATTTTTTATTGCTTTTTCAATTGTCCACCCAAAACTCTTGATCTTCACCTCTTCCTTGTCCTGGCTTGGTTCCAGGGTCTTAAAACCAGGGTGACCCTGACTATGCCCACACAATTTTGCCCAGTAGGTCAATGCCAGCTGCGTACTTCTGTACTTCAATGGCATCTCACCTTGTCTTACTCAAAGAGCATTTACAGGGGTAGGACTTATTGCCCCACAACAAATTCTTAAGGGTTGATATTGGATAACGTCTAATTTATTAAGATTACTTTCCGCTGCAGAATCACAGATAATACATCCAAAATCAAGGATTGATCCAATCAAAGCCACATATATAGTTTTTAAACAGGAATGACTGGTTCCCCAATCACGCTCCCTGAGGTACCTCATCACATTCATAATTTTCTTCCATTTCTCCAGTTTTGTTTATATGTAAACTCAGTTTACTGTCAAACCATAATCCAAGATACACTCGTTTACTTTTTCTGATGTTTTCCGAGACAATTTGTTTAATGTCACTACTCACCTTTTTTCTTGTCAAGTACAAAACCCCCATTTTTAGGTCCAATCTTCTACATTATCAATAGCCTGTGGCAGTTTCTTTACAATAAAGTTAATATTCTCACCTTTCTTCCTACACTATCCCATCATCAGCAAAAAGTGACACCCCCATTGAAGCGTCAACAGAACAGAGCGGTAAATTCTGATTCAAACTTAATCTGGTATAAACGGCTAGTACTTATACAGCAGTTTAACTAGTCTTGACGACCTCAATGCACTTTACAACTTGTAACAAGCTAACTTCCTATATTCTACCCATCTGGAACAAACTTCCAGAAGACTGTAAAAAGTGTTTGAAAGCCTGAGTTCTTTTAAATCATAATTATAAACCCAGTTGCTTAGGATTTATTTTGAGTGTTCTAGTTAAACTTTTAACTGAAACATCATGAATTTAATTTGTAATCATTAAAATTTACTTAGTTTCATTAAGTAAAGTTGCCTTGTCTTGCATTGCATGGATCTTCATGTGTCTGTTTAAATCAGATTTGTTGTTAAATTTGTGTTTACATAGATCACAACAGAAAGGCTTCTATCCTGTATGGACTCTCGTGTGTGTGTTTAAATGTTGTTTACGTCTAAAAATTTTTCCACATAAATCACAACAGTAAGGCTTCTGTCCTGTATGGATTATCATGTGTTTGTTTAAATTTCCTTTTTGACTAAAGCTTTGTCCACACAGATCACAAGAGAAAGGCTTCTGTCCTGTATGGACTGTCATGTGACTGTTTAAAGTATATTTGAGGCTAAAGCTTTGTCCACATAGATCACAACAGAAAGGCTTCCATCCTGTATGGATTCTCATGTGTCTGTTTAAAGTTCCTTTTTCGTTAAATTTTTGTCCACATAGGTCACAACAGAAAGGCTTCTGTCCTGTATGGATTCTCATGTGTGTGTTTAAATATCCTTTTTGACTAAAGCTTTTTCCACATAGGTCACAACAAAAAGGCTTCTGTTCTGTATGGATTCTCATGTGTGTGTTTAAACTTCCTTTTTGACTAAAGCTTTTTCCACATAGGTCACAAAAGAAAGGCTTCTGTCCTGTATGGACTGTCATGTGATTGTTTAAATGCTGTTTGAAGCTAAATCTTTGTCCACATAGATCACAACAGAAAGGCTTCTGTCCTGTATGGACTGTCATGTGATTGTTTAAATGATGTTTGAAGCCAAATCTTTGTCCACATAGATCACAACAAAAAGGCTTCTGTCCTGTATGGATTCTCATGTGTGCGTTTAAACTTCCTTTTTGACTAAAGCTTTGTCCACACAGATGACAACAGAAAGGCTTCTGTTCTGTATGGATTCTCCTGTGTGTGTTTAGTGTTGATTTTCGGCTAAATCTTTGTCCACATTGATCACAACAGAAAGGCTTCTGTCCTGTATGGACTGTCATGTGACTGTTTAAAGTATGTTTGAGGCTAAAGCTTTGTCCACATAGATCACAACAGAAAGGCTTCTGACCTGTATGGACTGTCATGTGACTGTTTAAATGATGTTTGAGGCTAAAGCTTTGTCCACATAGATCACAACAGAAAGGCTTCTGTCCTGTATGAATTCTCATGTGTTTGTTTAAATGTCCTTTTTGACTAAAGCTTTGTTCACACAGATCACAACAGAAAGGCTTCTGTCCTGTATGGATTCTCATGTGTGTGTTTAAACTTCCTTTTTGACTAAAGCTATGTCCACACAGATCACAACAGAAAGGCTTCTGTCCTGTATGGACTGTCATGTGACTGTTTAAATGATGTTTGAGGCTAAATCTTTTTCCACATAGAACACAACAGAAAGGCTTCTGTCCTGTGTGGATTCTCATGTGGCTGTTTAAAGCTGATTTTCCCATAAATGTTTTGCCACAGTCTTTGCAGCTAAGCTTAACTCCTGTGTGGCCTTTCATACATTTTTTCTTCTCTGTAGAACATTTCTTATATCCAGAGTCTGACGAGTGTTTCAGCTCAGACAGAGGGTGCTCTACATCACTGTCCTCTTCATCCTCCTCACTGTCTTCAGCCTCTAAAGAAGTGGAAGCATCTCCATGATGTTGTATCCTGATGGATTCTTCTCCATCATTCTCTTCTGGAAGCTCTCTGCCTTTAATCTGGTCTGGATAAAGCTGTGAGAGCAGCAGAGAGTGTTCATCATCCAGACTCTTTATGGGAGGAGCAGAGACTGGAAACCTGATGGCATTAATCACCTCCTTCCCATTGAGCTGCTCTCCTGGCAGACTGATGTAGACTGCCTCCTGTTCCTCCTTGATGTGGGGGGGCTTTGGGTCATGCAGGTCTCCAGGAGGTCTGTGGTCTAAAGAAGCTTCTTCTCTAACAATCAGCTTCTGCTTAACATCTGCAGGAAACATTGAAACACATTATGCACATTAGAAATTATTTTGATCTCAGACTGAACTGAGGCACATTTTAATAAAGCTATATGTAGGAAATTTTGTTAGATTAATTTTTTTGACAGAACATGCAGAACAATAAAACAGAATAAAATGACATGACTGTTATAACCCCTGCAAAAACTCAGTTCGTTGTAGAGCTACCTTTTCAACCTTAAAGTGCTGATGACAAAACATTGACCTTTTCAGCCATGCTTTTAAAACAAAATGTTAGGCTTTGTTAAGTGTGCCTAATGTGTCCATGTCTACACTTACGGTGCACTGGATTATAAGACGCATTAAATATTCTTCCAAAGTGTGCAATATCTTCACGTACACAGGTCTCTATCCGTCTCTGTTGGGAGGACAGTAGTTAAACTACACTGCCCTGTTTCTAACATAAGGCCAAAATAAACTTTTTGGGTCAATTGTACCACATAAGATCGGTCAGTAAGCACAACTTTAATCACATTTCAACCGCACCATCAATTTTTGAGAACGTTTCAGGACTCTAAGTGTCCTTTATAGTTCGGAAAATACGATAATGAAATAAGTGCAAGTAGACTTCATTTTAAAAGTAGAAGTGCATGAGGGGCTAGTTTGAACAATCTACACATTAGAATATTATATTGCATCTAACTTTACTCAACAGATCTGTTGAGTAGGACAAGATGTTGTTATCCCAATAGATACCTAAGGTACAGACGAGACACTGTGACCATCAAGTGGGTGACAGCATCCCCTTGGTTCTCAAGTGGGTTCTCAAGCTGGAAAACAGCTTGTTCGGAGAAGACGAGGTGAGCGCTACCACCAGTCTTGTCTCATGCCAATTGTAAAGCATCCTGAAACCATTCATGTGTGGCGTTGCTTCTCAGCCAAGGGAGTCGGCTCTCTCACAGTCTTACCTAAAAACACAGCCATGAATAAAGAACGGTACCAGAATGTCCTCCGAGAGCGACTTCTCCCAACCGTCCAAGAGCAGTTTGGTGATGAACAATGCCTTTTCCAGCATGATGGAGCACCTTGCCATAAAGCAAAGGTGATATCTAACTGGCTTAGGGAACAAAACATAGAGATTTTGGGTCCATGGCCTGGAAACTCCCCTGATCTTAATCCCATTGAAAACTTGTGGTCAATCATCAAGAGACGGGTGGAAAAGGCCTGCTATCAGTCAGGATTTGGTCCAGAAGTTGATTGAGAGCATGCCAGGGAGAATTGCAGAGGTCCTGAAGAAGAGGGGTCAACACTGCAAATATTGACTTGCTGCATTAACTCATTCTGTCATTAAAAGCTTTTGTTACTCACAATATGATTGCAATTGTATTTCTGTATGTGATGACAACATCTGACATGCACACATGAAAACCAGAGGGTAGTAGATCATGTGAAAATATAATATTTGTGTCATTCTCAGTACTTTTGGCCATGACTGTAGATGATGAAGTGGCTATGAATCCCCTGCAGCCTACTTCCACCGGGCGTACCTTCACGTTCCATCCTTGTTGTTGGGCGTCTGCTGCAAGATTGGTGTATCTCAGCTTCTTCCGCTCAAAGGCTTCCTCTACGGCACCATCCCAGGGTACCGTGAGCTCAATGATGTACACCAGCTTGAGTGAGGAAGACCACAGAACGAGGTCTTGACGCAGGTTGATGGATGCAATTTCCGGTGGAAAGCACAGCTTTTTATCCAGTCCTAGGTTCTGCCCAGCTACACAATGTCAGCCCTACTGGTGATGGTGAAGCTGGCTTGACCCTCTCGAACAAACAAAGTGAACAATGTTTCTTCCTACATGTTTATGTCGCTCAATGCTTGTGGTTTGCAACAAGACAATCCTGTGAAAATCCATGAATGTTTTTGCTGAGTTTTGCTTGAATAAAAATGGTGGAAGTTCACTGCTCCTGCTAAACATTATACTATTACACCGGGTCTACTCTTTATGTCTTTGTGTACAACCCCTTTACTTGTGTGCTAATGGTGGGTTCTTTATTGAGTGGTTACAGTCCTACACTTTTAACAAGAGTTCAATGCAAGAGAGGTTGAGATTTGGGCTGTTTTTCTTTTCAATGGGCAGGTTTTACATTGTATTCAGGCTGAAAACTTTTGTCCCTTTTAAACGGGTTACATTTGGCCTGGCTATACTCGGATCCACCAGCTTTCTGAGCATTTTGATTATAGTTTTATAAGTACCAGTGTGGCTTTTTTCATCTCTACTCAAGAGTAGGGCCAATCAGAGCGGAGATGTGACGTGAACAAACTGCTGTTCACTGATTGGCCAAGGACACAGAAGGTTTTCGATGTAGAAATCAAAGGAAAAGTTACATTTAGAGTGACGTCATTAATATTAAGGACCACCAAAAACTTCAGTGGGTCTATTGTTATTCTCTCAGAACAGCAGCTAGAGCTGCAGTGAGTCCCTCCCTACTTCCCTCAGCGCTGCCTCACAGGCACAGGCAGCTGCCTCATCCTGAAAAACCTTCATGCAGTCAGAGCAAAGAGAGCAGAGAGGAGACCTGCTCAGTTTTCACATTGCAGATTTATAACGTGTGTAAAGCTGCCGGTGATTCCTAACTGGATTACACAACGGGATATAAATATAATGTAAATATAGGTTTTAACATTGTACTTTTCTTCTGAAACTGTTGCCCTAAAATAATTACCTGATTACCACACAACTTGAATCACTTATTCACCTCTTCAATGTGTGTGCCTCTAATTACTATCTTTCTGGTAGGATTAGATCTATGCAGTATGGATTCGGGCTATGTATAAAATTTCCTACATTATCACATAAATTAATCTTATTGTGTGTTGCATTTCAATAACATTTTAATTACAGTAACACACGTTAATCTTTATAGTTTTGTCTGATTGGATGCTAATGAATCCAGAGAGTTTTGGCCTTTAGCTGCAACACAGGACACAGAAACAAAGTAAACCAATCCTTACTGTTGATAGGAGCAGCAGTTAATGGAAACCTGCCATCAGTCTCCTCCTTCACCAGGAGCTGCTCTCCTTCCTGATGGACCCCGGGTTCCTCCTGTTCCTCCTTTATGTGGAGGGGCTCTGACTCCTGCTGCTCCCCCTCAGGACTCTGTTCTTCAGGAGCCTCTTCTTTAACATCTGCAGCCATCACTGAAACACATTACATGCTTTATCAACAACTAGATCTTTACAGTGTTACAACAATCTCAACAGATGAGACTGAAACTGATCAAAGGCCAAAGGCGTCATGTTGACCACCCCATCCCCATCTTATTGTAGCCGTGGCAACAGTGGACAGATACAAGCACTAATGCAACGTCTTTACAAATCTTAGAAAAGAGGGAATTAGGTGTGGAAATATAGCAGTGTTTCACAGGTAAACCTTCCCATAACTGAAAGAGCTAACATGTATAGGCTTAAGTCAATATTGAATGTCAGTTTTTGGTAAGGTGAGACTCACGTACATCTACAAACCCCCTCAATGTTAGCCTATCACGATGCTGACCCCAAACTTTATTTGGTCCCTTAGACTTGAGTACCAAAACTAAGGACATTCACTGGGTATTTCCAAGTATTACATTTATCAGAGATTTTACCAATTACTTGTGTGGTCTAAGGAACAGACGCTGAGTTGTGCAGCATCAACGTAAAGAATTTCCTTCTTTTCCACCCATAAGGTGGCTGGGCAGAACCTATTCCTGTTGCCTTCAGAATATAACCATGTATAAAGATACATGATAGAGACAGATAGATGGATAAATAAGAGGTTAAGAGACAGAAGATGGCTATTGCATTACATTAGTACATAATGGAAGTATTGCATTTATCATTATCACATGTTAGGTAAATAGAGTGGAGTTTACTATTCTATTATCAATTTTTTCTTCCTTGGTCAATATTTATTCTGGTAGTTTACCCTTATCTGCTATATACCCTTACCCCTGTTTCTTCAGAGTTAACGTTGGATTAGACAGGTCTGTTTCCTTTTCTTCACATTTTTGCCTCATTGCTAATAACTGTGTACACACACAAACATGTGTTTGCAACTGTGCCACCAAAATTTCACCATTGCAGGACAATAAAGGAATTCTTATATGTTTCAGTATGTAGTCTAAATTATGGCAGAAATGGTCCTCCATAGCCAACAGCCAGATGAAAACATGCATTCATCTTTCTAGACAAGATAAACTTGATGCTGAATGTTGCTACATGCTGAGGTAGCATTAGCACCTACTAAACCACGTGCTAAACTAACCTTAGCACCTCTGTGCTACATGCTAAGCTAGCTTTAGCACCTCCTAAGCAGAGCTGCAGTCTTAGCCAGTTTTCTGGGGGAAACCCTGCAACGAGTTGTGATGAAGAGGAGGAATCCATCAGCTGCTGAAAACGGCTCCTAAACTTTAGCTCCATCCACACAGTTAGCATGAAGAAGGAAATCTCCAAACCTGATGGGTGCAGCAGAACTCTGGGCTGGAAAACATCCCCCATCATTGGTGTCTCCTCTGCTGCGTCCTGCCGCTCTTTGAGCTCCTGCTTCCCTCCAGTTTCTCCGCTGTGCCTCCAGCTGCTGGACTTCTTTCCAGACTTCATCACCTGCAGCAGCTGCTGCTCTCTTTCAGCCTCACCAACACTCCCGCTTCTGGCCTCACAGCAACACAAGGACAAAGAACCAAGAAGAGATCAACGCGGCTGTAGTAAGGGCCAACGGAACCGGAAACACCCATCTTCTTCTAGTTTAATGGTGGATGGTAAACAACTTAATGCTGCATTACCGCCATCTACTGGTGTGGAGTATGAGTTGAATGTCTATCAAAAACAAACCTGATCCTATTTAATAAATCATTCTCTCTAGAAAGGAAACTGGTCCTGTAGCTTTTACTTCTTTACTCTTGACTCTTTCTGTACTGAGCCCCTAAAGTGACACTGAAGAGAAATAAAAAAATATATACTTTCTGATGTGCACCAGTTAGTTTCTCAAGCGTGTCTAAAGGTCACTTAAAACGTATCCTGAAGTCCTGCGGCCTATTTCGGCGCAAAGGATACACAAATGTTGAATATGTTGTGGCATTTATTCAACAGTAGGGAGCACTTTTCTAATATAATAGTGTTATAGAGCAATTAAGTCTCTTGCAACCCAGTTCATCATTAGATGATTTAGAGATGGTCTATGGTGTGAACTGCAGCCTCATCTGCAGCAATTCACTTGGTTCATCAATGTGAAGTTGTCTCTTGGATTCCCAGACGAGTCACAGACAGATGCCTGAGTTTTAACATGTGGAGAAACTTGCTGCTGCTGTTATCTGCTCCTGCTAAATAAATTATTGTGTCACCTTATCTAAATGTATTAATTATTTACTCAAGGCTGTGCTGTCCATGGTGCTGAAAATATGAAAGTTAGTAGGATGACCGTCTTCAGCTTGTTCTGCAAGAAAACAAACCATGCTTGGAGCGGGACTTCTAACACACACACACACACACACACACACACACACACACACACACACACACACACACACACACACACACACATACATCCAAACAGACAGATAAATCTATCTATCTATCTATCTATCTATCTATCTATCTATCTATCTATCTATCTATCTATCTATCTATCTATCTATCTATCTTATATATATATATATATATATATATATATATATATATATATATATATATATATATATATATATATATATATATGAATATTTTAAAATATTTTAAAACCGTCATTCCCTCATTTCTTTCTCACATTATTTTTTGTCTTGTCTCTTTCATTTACTTTCTTATGTCCTTCATTTCTGTTCTCCTAAACATAAAATCAGTATCAACTAATAAATATTTGGGGCTTTCCTTTGCTCTAATATCTGCCATTTCATTCCCCTTAACCCCACAGTGGGCTGGTACCCATAGAAAGTTATTATTATTATTATTTCTCATTCTATAAAGTGTTTGTTGTCTCTAAATTAATACGTCTGCTCTACTATCTGACTGGCTGTGCTGTAAACTGACCAAAGATGAATTAGAGTCTGAATAAATGAGTGATCTTAATGGTCTCACCTCTTCAACCACTGAACAGCTAACAGTATCGACAGCATTTCTCCTGTAGAAACTGAAACTCCATCCTGAAGCCTTTTCCCTACTTTGATGGAAAATAGTGGGACGATGAACGCTGTCTCAACCTGATTAACTGCATTTTCTGAAGCATCTGTGTTTATATGTACATCATGATAATCCTGGATGATATATTCCTGCACTGCTTATGCATTCAACATAAAGATCTCTCCTTGTTCTTTTCTAATAATGTAAAACCAACTGCAACCTCAGGAAGCCTCCATGGTGGTATTGTACACACGTGGACAAAGATGTTGGTACCCCTCTGTTAATGAAAGAAAGACAATAGTAACAATAGGTACTGAAATAACTTGAAACTGATAATAATTATTCTCCTGGTGAGCAAAGTGCTCCAGTTGTCTCAGGACTGAAGGCTGCCTTCTCCAGACGGCGTTTCAGCTCCTTCCATCCATGTTCAACAGGATTTAGATCAGGACTCATAGAAGGCCACTTCACAATAGTCCAATATTTCACTCTTAAGCAAAAACAAGAACTAAACTAGATGACTAAAACTGAGGGACCCCTGTAGACTTTACTGTAGTCAGCTTAATTGGTTAAATAGAAATAAACTCCCTGCAAACAGTCATTTTGTGAAGTGAATATTGGACACAAAGGACTCTTTGGATAAAGTGTGATAGTGATACAGTGGTGATTTAATGTTAGGCCCCCTTAAAGACTAAAGTACAAGTTCATAGGTATTTCATTGGTAGGCATATTTATATTTTTCAGCTTACAAAAACTACATTACATGAAAAAGGCTCTAGCATTTTATGGTTGTCATCACCACTGCTCATGTTAATCATTCCTTTTGTCCTTTTAGCCAACAGAAGATCCAGCTGTGTACCTTCAGAGGAGATCTCTGCCCTGTTTTGCTCTTGAATGAGCCTCGCTGTCTCCTGGCAGTTGGAATCTCTCCCATTCCAACATTTGCCAAAGACAACCTTGGTGAAGCTTTGCTGTATCTGATGACATACTACTACACCCTACATTTCACCTCTACAAAGTGTGTCCCAAGCCTTTTGTCTGTCATTCAGACTGAAGTGTTAAAGGACAATATCCAGGAGAAAGACAGCACAGGCTCATCCAAAAACGTTGTGGCAGATTGGAACAGTTTTATTGAGAAGTAGAGTTGTTCCAGCTAAGTGTTATTGACATTCAGGTTTGTGTTGAAAGGTTTTTCGATCTGAGGGCTGTAAAGTTGACATTTACATTTAAAATCCTTTAATTTTCAGATATACACATCAGTTTCTTATTTCATCAACACATTATGTGCCTCAAATGTTTTGCTTAATATGAGGATTTGTTGCTTTAGGTGTTGGTTTATCAGTTCTGACAGAAACACAAAATAAGTTTACAATAACAATTTGTCTTTACATTCATGTGTACAATAGCTGAAAAAGAAAGTTTCGTTTACAAATTAGATAAAGTTCTATAAACAGACCAAATTGTTGGTACCTCTCGTTTAATAATAGAAAAACCCACATTGGTCACAGAAATAACTTTAGTCTGACAAAAGTAATAAATAAAAATTCTATGACAATAAATAAATGAAAATCAGTCATTGCTTTTACTTCAACTATATGATTTTAAAAAATAAACTCGTGAAACAGGCCTGATAAAAATGATGGTACCTTTAATATTTTGTTGCACCTTTTGAGGCAATCACTGAAATCAAAACACTTCTGTGACTGATTAGTCCACAAATTAGTCAATATGTGTATTTACTCAGTACACTGTCCGATTTTCTTGTGTGCAAATACTTCGTCCTGCTTTAAGATAACCTAATAATGATTCTTGAATGCATTAGATTCATCTAAATTAGGTGCCATGGTTTTAAGATCTGTATAAAAGTGATTGAGAATGAAAACTGAAAGAAGCATCACAGGCTAGTCTTGAGTTTTATTAACTTACCAAAATATCCATAGGTCTGGATATTTTACAGATATTTGGCAGATTATTTTACTTCATTTCAGGAGAAATGAATTCAGACTAATACCTAGCATTTTTAACTGTTTATACATGGCACATTTTTGCAGTGTTCTAACAGTAACTAGTCTTCTTGGGCTGAGTTGAGATACTAATTATTGTTTTTATTCATTTTAATTATGTAAGTTCTGTTTTTAACAGAAGATGGTGTATACAAATATTAAAAATAAACAATGATGTAAAGCCATTTGGGTTGTCCTTGTACCGAAATGTGCTATGCTCTTGCCTTGTCTTGTGTTGTATGGGTTCTCGTGTGTCTGGAAAGATTCGATTTTTGAGTAAATCTTTTCCCACATAGATCACAACAGAAAGGCTTCTCTCCTGTATGGATTCTCATGTGTGACTTTAAGTTCGATTTTTGCTTAAATCTTTGTTCACAAAAGTCACAACAGAAAGGCTTCTGACCGGTGTGGATTCTCATGTGTGTCTTTAAGGATCCTCTATGCCTAAAGCTTTTTCCACATAGATCACAACAGAAAGGCTTCTGACCTGTGTGAACAATCATGTGTGTGTTTTTATATTCTTTATGGCTAAAGCTTTTTCCACATAAATCACAACAAAAAGGCTTCTGACCTGTATGGATTCTCATGTGTTTGTTCAAAGATCCTTTTTGACTATATCTTTGTCCACATAGATCGCAACAGAAAGGCTTTTCTCCTGTATGGATCCTCATATGTGTCTTTAACTCAGATTTTTGGACAAATCTTTTTCCACATAAATCACAACAGAAAGGCTTGTCTCCTGCATGGAATCTTTTGTGTGTCATTAAATCAAATTTATGGCTAAATCCTTTTCCACATAGATTACAACAGAAAGGCTTTTCTCCTGTATGGATTACCATGTGTTTCTTTACAATAGATTTGTGGCTAAATCTTTTTCCACATACATCACAACAGAAAGGCTTCTGTCCTGTATGGATTCTCATGTGTATCTTTACATCAAATTTACGGCTAAATCCTTTTCCACATACATCACAACAGAAAGGCTTCTCTCCTGCATGAATTCTCATGTGTGAGTCTAAATATTCTTTATGGCCAAAGCTTTGGCCACATAGATCACAACAGAAAGGCTTTTCTCTTGTATGGATTCTCATGTGTCTGTTTAAAGCATATTTTCTAATAAATGTTTTGCCACAGTCTTTGCAGCTAAGCTTCACGCCTGTGCGGCCTTTCCTATATGACTTCACATTTTTCTTCTTTGTAGAACATTTCTTATATCCAGAGTCTGACAAGTGTTTCAGCTCAGAAGGAGGGTGGTCTACATCACTGGCCTCTTCATCCTTCTCAGTGTCTTCAGTCTCTGAAGAAATGGAAGCATCTCCATGATCTTGTATCCTGGTGGATTCTTCTCCATCATTCTCTTCTGGAAGCTCTCTGCCTTTAATCTGGTCTGGATAAAGCTGTGAGAGCAGCAGAGACTGTTCATCATCCAGACTCTTTATGGGAGGAGCAGAGACTGGAAACCTGATGGCATTAATCACCTCCTTCCCATTGAGCTGCTCTCCTGGCAGACTGATGTAGACTCCCTTCTGTTCCTCCTTGATGTGGGGGGGCTTTGAATCATGCAGGTCGTCAGGAGGTCTGTGCTCTAAAGGAGCTTCTTCTTTAACCTTCAGCTTCTGCTTAACATCTGCAGGAAACATTGAAACACATTATGCAGATTAGAAAGTATTTTGATCTCAGCCTGAAATTAGGCTAATTTTAATTAGGATATATTTAGTTAATTTTGTTAGATTAAATTCTTTCACTGAACATGCAGAACAGTAAAACACAATAAAATTACTGTTATAACCCCTGCAAGAACTCCGTTCTTTGTAGAGCTACCTCTTTTATCTTAAAATGTTGACCTTTTCAGCAATGCTTTTAAAACAAAATGTTAGGCTTTGTCAAATGTGCATAATGTGTCCATGTCCACACATGCGCCACACCGGATTATAAGGCGCATTAAATATTCTACCCAAGTGTGTAATATCACTCCAGCCCTTCACATACACAGCTCTCTATCCATCTCTGTTGGAAGGACAGAGTAGTTGGACTACACTGCCCTGTTTCTAACATAAGGCCAAAATAAACATAACTTTTATATTGAAATAACATAGTTTATTGTTACTAGTGCGTACTCCAGGTGCGGACTGCCTTACATGAATGCACTTCTAGTTCAGACATTACAGTCTGGCAGTCTCGTAGACAGCTCAGGGGTTCGATCAGGTACCGTAATGCTCCGATTATCCTTTATGTGGAGCGGCTTCATTGGTAACCAAAGTCGGAGTTACACATCACACATTTTTGAGCACATTGTACAACATAAAATCAGTCAGTAAGCAGAACTTTAATCACACTGGATTATAAGGCTCTCCATCAATTTGAGAAAATTTAAGGACTAAGCATCTTTTATAGTCCCAAAAATACGGTAACAATAAAATGACGTTTTGGTTGAAGCTCACCGGTTGATGTTGCCCCTTTAGAAGGGCTTGTCGGCAACACGTGGTCCTAGGGGCTACTCGGTGCTCGTGGGCACCATTTTGAGACCCCAGCTTTAGAGTGATTACATAAATATTAAGGACCACCAAAAATTTAGAGGGTCTATTGTTATTTTCTCAGGAAAGCACCACCTTCTCTCAGTGCTGTCTCACAGGCAGCTGCCTCATCCTGAAAGCCCTGCATGCAGTCAGAGCAAAGAGAGCAGAGAGGAGATCTGCTCCGTTTTCATACTACAAATGTATAACACTTGAGCAAAGCTGCCGGTGATTCCTTCCTGGATTACAAAGGGGATATAAATATGAATATGATCTTTCTGAAACTGTTGCACTAAAATAATTACCTTTTTACCACACACCTTGAATCACTTATTCACCTCGTTCAATGTATGCCTCTAATAGCTATTATTAGATGGATTCAATGTATAAAATTTCATGCACTAGCGCCTGTAAGGCACACCGTGACGTCCCTATGCTAAAGGTACTATGACAAGAAGGATATAGACTCCTTTCCTACTTCCTTCCTTACTGACTGCACTATTCGGACAACATCCCCCCTTTGGCTAAAGAGTTCTTATCTAAACTACGTTTTCTAATAGGACGGTCAAAATAAATCAGCCAAGATATCAGGAAGAGAATTATGGACTTGCACAAGTCTGGTTCATCCTTGGGTGCAATTTCTAAATGCCTGAAGGTTCCACGTTCATCTGTTCAGACAATTATACGCAAGTATAAACACCACGGGACTGTCCTGCACATCTCAGGAAGAAGAACGGTGTCCCAGATACAAACATATATTGGTCCAAAATGGTAAATTAAAAAAAAATAATAAAAAAATCAAGTTGAAATCCATACTCACTCTTTACTAAACCATGCTCTCAATTTCTACAATATAGCCAATAATTACGCTCTGTTTCACAATCCATGCAGATTATTTAGTGACATCTGCCAAGAGTTTGGACGCGTGGCCCACACCTGTGACGTAAATCCTGTGGAAATGTTGTCATGTGTGAAGTTAAAGCACTGCCCTGTTTTAATCAGCACACCTCACAGCTTGTAGTATGACTTTACTTATTGGTTTGTCGTCTCAGCCTCCACCCTGACCACACTTTATTCCCCCTGTATTTACCCAGGGTGCCTCTAGGTGTGTAATTACCTAAGGTGAAGGCTGAGTTTGAAGTTGTTCTCCGAACAGATGTTTTATGTTTGTGCTCCAAGCGGACCCAGTGAGGCCTGGACTCCTGTTTCACCTTTAACCCACTAGCATTAGTCTAAAGCTTACAGGAACTGGCATTATAGGAAACAGCACTTTTATGTTGTATCCTCAAATTCTATAAGTATAGGTGCAGCCTTTTGGGCTCTGGGCTTCACTAAAGCCCCATTTACACTACCCTTGTTAAACCGATGCGTGCCGAGCTCGAGCTGAGCTTGGATCAGTTAACCAAGCCGAGCTTGGTTCTGACGAACGTTTACACATCACGCTATCTCGATCCCTCGCCATCTAGTGGCGATCTACGGTACTACTGCTCTCTGGGATTGAAGGAGGGAATCAAGCAAATCAAAACAGCGCCCGTAACATTCAGGATGTTATGCTTGGACAGAGTCGGCTTTTGGGACGTGGATAAGACAAACGATTGTCTAATCAGGGTTTACAAACGACAGAAGCTGAGGTTCATCACACTGCTAAGCAGAATCATCACTGGAAATCGTGCATAATGGTAGGGAAGCTAGTATTTTTATGACTGTCTAATGTCAGCTGACTGTAAGGGGATGACGGGGTCTGCTCATGCATCCTTTGAACGTGTGGACACAAATGGTTCCCATTTAATGTCTGTGAGAGCAAACGGCGTTCTCAGGTACCGGGTGTGTTGTTATGAGAACCCAGTACCGAATCTGTAAACATCCCTCTGCCTTTTAGATTAAATATGGTCAAATATAGTTACGGTTTAAAAAGTCTTTTTATCATTACACAACTCTACAATAGAAATACCACATTATCAGATAAAAGAAGTAGGGGCGACCACGAACGGGACTATTTTTTGACAAATGGTGTTTCCACCCGGTCCTGAGTGGCGTTTGTTTCAAAGTTCTGAGTTTGCAGAAGAGGTGGCATCACAGCAGCAGCAGCAGCACAGAAAGGAAATAAGATGAGATTTACTGTTTTTTATTAAATCTCCTGGAGCTGTGGTGTCAGATCCCACGTACGCAGAATTTTTATTACTTTTAAGGGCAGAGGAATGTTTTAGGATAATGGTTTGCAAACAGGTCAGAGTCATTACTTGAGGTTTAACAGTCCTAGGGGTCCAGTACCAACCTCTGAAAGAGAAAAGTGATCCAGGAGAAGATCTATATGAAGACAAAAACATATTTTTCATCTTCATATAGTTGAAAAAGCTACCCTCTGAAAAACGAATGCGCTGTTGGCTTTAGTATGTTTGTCAAGACTAGCTAGAAACAAACCAGCTGAAATAAACAAAGTGTCAAAAAGGAATAAGGGTCCAAGTGTCTATACAACTAAAGAACTACAGGCGCTCGTGGTGTAGCCGGTAGCGCGACTTATGTGTGAAAAAACAGGCCTGGGCGTGTGTGTCTGTCTGAATGTCTCGTAAAACATGCGACTAAAATCTGTGTGACAAATTTCTGTTTAAATTATAAATATCATGGTTTCAGAAGTATCTTTATTAGTTACTTTGAGAGACATTCGCCTTGGATACAAGAATCAGCTGCATTGCACTACATATTCAATCGCTAATAAGAGAAATCTTAGTAAAATAATAAAAAAATACAACAGAATAACTGAAATTAAAGATGAATTGCTTTTCTAAGGACACCGACAAAAAGGAAATTTGAGGGGCTTTAGGTTTTCAAAAGGTCATTTTATGCACATAATCTGTTATATAAACATTTGAGGTTCTCTGGTTTTGCTGAGCTGAGGCAAACCTTGAAGAAAAAAAAAAAAAGAAAGAAAAATTTCCAGACGGGATGGCTTAAGCATGGGAAACAGACAAAAACAAAAGTTATGACTAATTAACTCAAGGTAAACATCTGAATGTGATGTGTCAGTATGTTTTGGCCTCCAACAGAAATAGGAGCTCGAATAGAATTTTAGATTATGTCGACAGGAAAGGTCAAAGGGAATTCTTAATAAAAATTGAAGAATACAAAGTGCCTGTGATCAGATCAACTAAATATAGCTTGAATAGCATACTGCTTAAAGGTTTTATGTTTTATTTAGAGTTGTTGTCGGTTAAGCATGATGGTCAAACAATGCTCTAGGTCCGAGTTTCAACATAGAACAACTTAATAAATAATGACAATAACCAGGTTTGACAACGTATGAGTATTGGTAATTGTAGCAACAAAGTGTGATACATAGAAGGGCCTTTTAAGCTTTAAAAGACAATTGGTAAGAAAAATTTTATGCAATTCAGACGCTATGAGCAAAAAGAATATAAATGAATAAGCAAATATGAATAAGAAAAACTTCTGGGTGAAGATGGTGAAGTGGGCACAACAGTAGATAAATGAATTAATGAATTTTTCAATGTAAGCAGAGTAAACTCTGAAACTTTAAACCGCCTGCTGATGTGAAGCTGAAATTGCGAACACCGCATTTACTGCGTATGTTGAAGTAGAGGCGCAAATAAGAAGCAAATAATTATGATGCCGCTAAAATATGCCACTTCTGCAGACATCAATAAAGGCTTAAATGGATAGGGCTGCAACATTAGCATAATTACTCGTTTTACTTACTAACAATGGTGAATTGAGGACTATAGCAACAGTGAAAAGGTGTTTTGGAATAACCCACAGTTACCTACAAGCTTTAAAGGGGATTTAATATCCCTCCGCTTGGATGACAATAACACAATTGCTCTCCTTTTAACCAGATGTTAAAACATCCAGATGGAAGAATAAATATATTAGTGGGTTTAGCTAACTATTTGCCTAGGGGTCTTTTAGACCAGGATAATTTGGGGATTTTCCTCTTACCTACATCAATGAAAGTTAATAAGGCCAACTAGATTAGTTGGACATGTTTGGATCTGGTCAGGATAGTATAGCGACTCCTGGACACAAGGGGATAATAAAAGGACAACAGCTTGAAGATGAGATCAATGCATGAAGGTTGACTCTGAGCAACATTAAAGCTGCAATGGCACACAACATTGGAACTCCTGCTGTGCAAAGAACATCTTGAGCAGGACTAGGCATGACTGCTTTGCTTTACAGGTGATGGATTTCACCTGCAAGGTTTCATGAATGTGACCTGGACACTTCCAAGTATGCACTGAATTTGATGATTGTTATTTTTTGTTTTTGTTGTGACTGTTTTGGTAAATTTCAGGACAACTGAGAAATGGTTGATATTTACGCTAAAGCAATTTTTTTCATATATTCATAGATCCTGTGGGAGTGATCTGGTGTTTAGATCATTAGATGTGTTTGTTGCGTGAACATATTTCAAAACGAACAGTTTAACGTTTATTATTACATTTATACATTTCATATTGTGACAGTTATTTAAATAAACATGTTTAAATGATATATTCTCATAAAATATTTATTTACAAAAATGCTGTTCTGTTCCTTTTTTTTTAAATAGATACTTTTAAAAGGCTAAACTGTTTTTATTCTTTCAAGTTTTCTTGTTAGTTGGTCAGTTCTTTCTAAAAATCATTAGATTTGAAGAACACTAATAATTTTTCAAAGTTGTTTCTTCTGTAATTAATATATAATATTTAGGGGGTTTAAATTAATACAGTAAGGCCTGATGAATCATTATTCGGTACAATTCTGGTGCAGTATCAGAAGACTGGAGGAACATTTGGCCCAAATCCAGAGCAGATCAGGGAATACAGACAAATAATCTGGTATAGATCCGACCCATAGCTGGCCCTCATCAGTAAATGCATCGTATCGGTATTAGCTCGTTGTGCTAAAAGACATCGGCCCAGATCCGGTGCACGGATTTGATCCAGATGTTATGATGAATCTGGGCTGGATATGGGCCCAATACATTTCTTTATCTGGGGTGCTAATAATAGGTTGTAAATGTCTATGTTTTTGGAACTGTAACAAGTACATTTTGACAATAAAGTCGCGCAATGAGAACGTTAAGAGCTAGAAAAAAAACATGCGACCATCTTTCTATAAAAGATAAACCAAAAAGCGTTTTTTTTAAAAGAACTTTCCCAGACAGACGAGAAATGTATGCTGAATGTTGCTACATGCTAAGCTAGCATTAGCACCTCCTAAGCTACATGCTAAGCTAGCATTAGCACCTCCTATGCTACATGCTAAGCTAGCATTAGCACCTCCTAAGCAGAGCTGCAGGTTTAGCCAGTTTTCTGGGGGAAACCCTGCAACGAGTTGTGATGAAGAGGAGGAATCCATCAGCTGCTGAAAACGGCTCCTAAACTTTAGCTCCATCCACACAGTTAGCATGAAGAAGGAAATCTCCAAACCTGATGGGTGCAGCAGAACTCTGGGCTGGAAAACATCCCCCATCATTGGTGTCTCCTCTGCTGCGTCCTGCCGCTCTTTGAGCTCCTGCTTCCCTCCAGTTTCTCCGCTGTGCCTCCAGCTGCTGGACTTCTTTCCAGACTTCATCACCTGCAGCAGCTGCTGCTCTCTTTCAGCCTCACCAACACTCCCGATTCTGGCCTCACAGCAGAACAAGGACAAAGAACATGGAGGATCTATAAATGTTATAAGCATCGACCGCTTTCGCCTGTGGACGCTGACGAGATTTGGGGGCGCCATCTTGGAGCGGTTGACAGCTCAGCTCAGTGTAATAGAGGATGCGCAGAATCAATTTTAATCAATTATAACTCGCTGAATATTAAACTAATTTTCACGTTGTTGTTTTTTACTGAAAACTTTAAAACTATATAACACATTTTCCAGTGTTTTTAAATAATCTTATTGGGGTTAAAAGTAAAAGAATATTCTGACAGGATGTATGTTGCAAAACACAGCAATAATATTATAATAATATTTTTATATTATAATATATATATATATATATATATATATATATATATATATATATATATATATATATATATATATATATATATATATATTATATATTAATATTAAAATGTGTTTGTGTATATAATAATAAAAAATATTATTATATACACAAACACATTTTTACATGTATACACACACACATTATATATATATATATATATATATATATATATATATATATATATATATATATATCCATCCATTTTCCAAACCGCTTATTCCCTCATGGGGTCGCGGGGGTTGCTGGTGCCTATTATATATATATATATATATATATATATATATATATATATATATATATATATATATATATATATATATATATATATGCTGTTTATTCAATAAAGACTAAAGCGCCAAAGCTCTGATTGGAGAGGCTAACTCACAAAAACTTGGACTCTGTTTATAGCATCCACGTATCTCTCTACCTATTCCCCTCTTGGGGCGTTTACATGGACCAAACACCTAATTAACCATTATTCTTTTCTTGTTTTATTATAACAATCAATATTATTCATTATAACTATTATTTATTGATGATGTCAGATTCCATTCATTTCAAAAATAAATTAACCCGTAAAATGAGGTTAAGACGGTGGCATTTTATTAAAATGGTTTTAGTTTTCGGTCTGACATTGACAACTATTTTGATATATTTTGTTGGTAATTCTTTCTAAAATCCCAAAAAATGTTGGGAAAAGCTTTCCAAATTTTTATAACCTGCCCATAACTATTTTTGTTCAAGCTCAATGTGTTCAAAAGAAACCTAATTGAGTGGAAACCTGAATAATTTGGAAACAGTGACTACACTATTGCTTTTTTTTTAGTTTTGGGATTTTATTGAGAATTTCTTTCTCAGCACTGTAGGAGTGGTCACAGACCCACTGTTCAGCCTGAAGCATATAAAATGTTTTTTGAAAAAGTGTGCCCCCCTGAAAAAATGGAATGCCCCTCCCTGAAATTTGTTTCTGCAGCCAGCTCTGGCTTTAGGTGTTGGTTTACCAGTTCTGACAGAAACACAAAATCAGTTCACAATAAATAAAAATTCTATGAAAATAAATAAATGAAAATAAGTCAATGCTTTTGCTTCAACAGAAGGATTTAAAAAAAATACGAAAAAGGCCTGGATAAAGATGTTTTGATGCACAACCTTTTTAAGGCAATCACTGCAATCTAACGATTCCTGTAACTGATTAGCTCACAAATTAGACAATATGTGTATGCACTCACTATACTGTGTCTGAGTTTCTCGTGTGTAAACACTTTGTCCTTTTTTGAATATGAATAAACCCATAATGATTCTTCAATGCAGCAGATTCATCTTATTTAGTTGCCCTAGTTTTAAGATTTTTTCTATAAAAGTGATTGAGAACAAAAACTGAAAGAAGCATTAACAGGCTAGTCTTGAGTTTAACTGACTTACTAACGTACTTGGAATAAATATTTCACAATTTGTTTTAAGATATTTCTCGTTTGTCTAAAGCCTGTATATTTTCCTTTTTTCAAGAATCTTACCTAGTGCAATTGTCTTACTGAACTGGCAGATTATTTCACTTATTTAAGGAGATTCAGACTAATTCCCTGCATTTTTTTGCTTTTTTAGATGGCAAGTTTTTGCAGTGTTCTAACACTAATCAGTCTTTTTAAACACAGTTAACATACTGATGATTTTTTAATTTTTTTAATTGTTTAATATATGATACAGTTTTGGTTTTTACAGAAGATGGTGTATACACATGCGCAAAATAATCGTTTACAGCAAAGACATCCATCTATCCATCCATCCACCATTAACACCAAGTCAAATTCCTTGTAAGTGCAAACCTACTTGGCGATTAAAACTGATTCTGATTTTAAAAGTAGACGGGGTGTCTGCCTCACCGACCAAAACTGGGAGTTGGTTCCACAGGAGAGGAGCCTGATAGCTAAAGGATCTGCCTCCCATTCTACTTTTAGAGACTCTAGGAACCACCAGCAGACCTGCAGTCTGAGAGCGAAATGCTCTGTTAGGAACATACGGGGTAAGATCATATATCAGAACAGAGCTCTGATATATGATGGAGCTTGATTGTTAAGGGCTTTATACGTTAGAAGAAGAATTTTAAATTGTATTCTTAACAGGAAGCCAATGAAGGGAAGCTAAAATTGGGGAAATATGATCCCTCTTGTTGATTTTCATCAGAACTCTTGCTGCAGCATTTTGGATCAGCTGAAGACTTTGAACTGCATTTTGTGGACTTCCTGATAGTAAAGAATTACAATAGTCCAGCCTTTAAGTAACAAATGCATGGACTAGTTTTTCAATATCTCCCCTGGACAGAATGTTTCTAATTTTGGCGTTATTGCGGAGGTGAAAAATTTAAACTCTGGAAACCTGTTTAATATGGGATTTAAATGACATGTCTTGGTAAAAAAATAACACCAAGACTTTTTACTTTATTACCAGAGGCCAAGTTAATGCCATCCAGATTAAGTGATTGATTAAGAAGTTTATTTTTTGAGGACTGGTCCAAAGATTACAACTTCTGTCTTGTCAGAATTTAAGTACAGGAAATTTAAAGTCATCCAGCTTTTGATCTCATCAAGACATGACTGCAGTCAAAGTAATTGATTGCATCTAAAAACAAGGTAAAAATGCTAGGGATTAGTCTGAATCTCGTCAAATTAAGTGAAATAATCTGCCAGTTCAGTAAGACAACTGCACTAGGTAAAATTCTTGAAAAAAGGAAAATAATGAATTTTGAAATATTTATTCCAAGTACGTTAGCAAGTCAATTAAACTCAAGACTAGCCTGTTAATGCTTCTTTCAGTTTTAGTTCTCAATCCCTTTTATTGAAAAAATCTTAAAACCAGGGCAATAAGATGAATGAATCTGCTGCATTCAAGAATCATTATGGGTTTACGCGGAGAGCCCACCTGCCCCCGCCCATCCTCGTGACTTTCTACAGAAGCACCATAGAGAGCATTCTGACCAGCTGTCTCTCTGTATGGTGTGGAGGCTGCAGTGCCTCCGACTGGAAGAATGTGAGGAGAGTGGTGAGGACAGCAGAAGAGATCATCGGGACTCCTCTTCCCTCCATAAAAGACATTTCATCTCAGCGCTGTGTGTCCCGAGCCCGTAACATCATCAGGGACCCCTCACACCCCCACCAAGGACTGTTCTCCCTGTTGCCTTCTGGGAAGAAGTTCTGCAGCATCTGCTGCAGGTCCACCAGGTTCGGCAAAAGCTTTTTCCCTGCTGCCATCAGACTGTTGAACTGCTGTTGAACTGCTGAACTACAACCCATAAACTCTGCACAACATTCGCATATTTGCACGTTTTGCATCATTGCATCTCCATCTAGCATTATAAATGCTGCCGAACTCTTAGTTTTTAAATGCATTCTTGCACAAATGCCCTTTGCACAATCAAATTCTTTACATACAAATGATTCTTACTCACCTGTACACTGTGACTTTCTCCTGCATTGTTTACATTTCAATTGCTTTACTTAAATCACTGCTGCACCTTACACTGTATTTTACATCTACTGTAAATTACAAGCTGTATTCTTGCACAATCAATTCTGCACATACAAATGGTTTTTAAAAAATACTCACTTGTACACTGTGACTTTTCCTGCATTGTCTACATTTAAATTGTTTACTCTTTAAATCACTGCTGCACCTAATACTGTAACGTAATTTTTACTGCAATTTACAAGCTGTATGCAACAAATTTTCGTTCTGTACCACTCTGTGCATATAAAATGACAAAGTTGTCTAAGTCTAAGCCTGAATACGCACATGCAAAATAAACGTTTACAGCAAAGACAATCTGTTTTATTTTCAAGGTTAACATATGTATACATTGTATTTCATCACAGCTGGTGGTTTTATTGCTTCCTTTGATTTAAAACTTTGCTGTTATATTGTTACAATATCTAACAGATTTTATTTGCTGTAGACAACAAAGGCGGAGATGGCCAAAGGCCTCTTAACCACATGGATGACACACAACTGCTGTAATATGCGAAAGGGTAAACGCTGCTACTTACAACCACAAGCTCTGTTCTCTGCGGACATTTTTGTTCATTTCCGTGAGGTGGGCTGTGCTTATAGGTCATGCAAAGGATTATGGGATTCCTTATAACTCCTTAGCACATTGTGGCGTCCCTATGCTAAAGGAACTATGACAGGAAGCACATAGTCTGAAAGGCTACTCTGGCAGGAAGAAACAAAAGTCAGAATAAAGTTTGCAAACAAACAAAGGGACAAGGGGATTCATTTTTGGAGAAATGTCCTGTGGTCTGATGAAACTAAAATTCAACTGGTTGGCCTTAAGGACCATTGTTAAATTTGGAGGCAGAAGGGGGAAGCTTTCTAGTCTGAGAACACTATCCCAACTGTGAATATGGGTTGGTAGCATCATGTTGTAGGGTTATTTTGTTATTTTGCTATGTGCCAAAATTTCTTTCATTTGAATAAAAAAAAAAACAGAAGTAAAAATTTTGCACACAGCTTCAGTTGCTTCAACTAGTAACCACAGATCAGACCCAAAATCTGGGTGCACTAATGCAGGGGTTCTTAAACATTTTGTGGCGAGGGACCCCTTAGTAACTGGACATTTTTTCTGAAGACCCCTTTAATTCAATTCAATTCAATTTTATTTATATAGCGCCAATTCATGAAACATGTCATCTCAAGGCACTTTACAAAGTAAAAAATCAATCAGATTATACAGATTGGGTCAGATTATACATCTGGTTCTAAGGTCCTTACAGTGGCTCCCTGCATCTCAGACAATAGACTTTAAAATACTTCCGTTAGTCCATAAATCCCTGAATTGCTTGGCACCTAAATACATAACAGACTTATCAGTGTATCAACCATCCAGACCACTAAATTCTTCTGCAGGCTTCAGTCTTGTATGGATTCTCATGTGTGTTTTTAAATGATATTTTCTGCTAAATCTTTGTCCACATAGATCACAACAGAAAGGCTTCTCTCCTGTATGAATTCTCATGTGTTTGTTTAAAGTTCCTTTTTCACTAAATCTTTGCTCACATAGGTCACAAAAGAAAGGCTTCTCTCCTGTATGGATTCTCACGTGTGTTTTTAAATGATATTTTCTGCTAAATCTTTGTCCACATAGATCACAACAGAAAGGCTTCTCTCCTGTATGAATTCTCATGTGTTTGTTTAAAGTTCCTTTTTCACTAAATCTTTGCTCACATATGTCACAACAAAAAGGCTTATCTCCTGTATGGGTTCTCAGGTGTGTTTTTAAATTACATTTTCTGCTAAATCTTTGTCCACATAGATCACAACAGAAAGGCTTCTCTCCTGTATGGATTCTCATGTGTTTGTTTAAAGTTCCTTTTTCACAAAATCTTTGCTCACACAGGTCACAACAGAAAAGATTCTCTCCTGTATGGGTTCTCATGTGTGTTTTTAAATGTCCTTTTTGGCTAAATCTTTGTCCACATAGGTTACAACAGAAAGGCTTCTGTCCTGTATGGATTCTCATGTGTCTGTTTAAAATTCCTCTTTCACGAAATCTTTTTTCACATACATCACAAAAGAAAGGCTTCTGTCTTGTATGGATTTTCATGTGTCTGTCTAAATGAAATTTGTGGCTAAATCTTTGCTCACATAGATCACAACAGAAAGGCTTCTGTCCTGTATGGATTCTCATGTGTTTGTTTAAAGTTCCTTTTTCGTTAAATCTTTGTCCACATATATCACAACAGAAAGGCTTTTGTCCTGTATGGATTCTCACATGTGTTTTTAAAGTTCCTTTTTGCCTAAATCTTTGTCCACATAGGTCACAACAGAAAGGCTTCTCTCCTGTATGGATTCTCATGTGTGTGTTTAAAGAGGATTTTCCAATAAATATTTTGCCACAGTCTTTGCAGCTAAGCTTCACTCCTGTGTGGCCTTTCCTACATGACTCTACATTTTTCTTCTCTGTAGAACATTTCTTATATCCAGAGTCTGACAAGTGTTTCAGCTCTACAGGGTGCTCTACATCACTGTCCTCTTCATCCTCCTCAGTGTCTTCAGACTCTGAAGAAATGAAAGCATCTCCATGATCTTGTTTCCTAATGGATTCCTTTCCATCATCCTCTTCTGGAAGCTCTCTGCCTTTAATCTGGTCTGGATAAAGCTGTGAGAGCAGCAGAGACTGTTCATCATCCAGACTCTTTATGGGAGGAGCAGCAACTGGAAACCTGATGGCATCAATCACCTCTTTCCCATTGAGCTGCTCTCCTGACAGACTGATGAAGACTCCCTCCTGTTCCTCCTTTATGTGGGGGGCCTTTGTGTCATGCAGGTCGGCACGAGGTCTGTGGTCTAAAGAAGCTTCTTCTTTAACAATCAGCTGCTGCTCAACATCTGCAGGTAAAATTGAAACACATTATGGACATTAGATAGAATTTTGATCTCAGCCTAAACTGAGGCTCATTTTAATTAAAATATATTTAGGAAATTTTGTTTAATTTAATTCTTTGACAGAAAATGACACAATATTGACCTTTACAGCCATGCTTTTAAAATAAAATTTTACGCTTTGTCAAATGTGTCTTATTTATCCATGTCAACACATATGGCGCACTGGATTACAAGGCACAGTCTTTTGTTGTATAAAAAGACCCTTTGCAGAGTTCGAGCAGCATATTTTTCATCATTTATTGGGGAAAATAAAATAATCCTAGATTTCTCTTCAGTGCAGTTGCCAAACTTACTCAGTCACAGCTCCGTTGATCCATCCATTCCCTTAGCTCTTAGCAGTAATTACTTAATAGGATTCTTTATAAATAAAATTGATGCCATTAAAAATAAAATAACTGGCATCCTCCCAAACATGATTACCTCATCCTCAGTAAGTGAGGCAGTGCTGGAGGAATATTTAGAACCTGTGCAGTGTATGAACTGTTTAGAAGCAGTACAGCTTTCTGAGCTATCTAAAATTTTAGCTTCATCTAAACCTTCTACAAGTATGTTAGACCCAATCCCAACCAAGTTGTTTAAGGAGATATTCGTCTGATCAGTGGCTCTATTTTAGACATGATTAATCTATCCTTAGTAAATGGATATGTACCACAGGCTTTTAAAGTAGCTGTTATTAAACCTAAGAAACCTTCTCTTGATCAAGATGAGTTAGTAAATTACAGACCTATATCTAATCTTCGTTTCCTAGCTAAAATTTTTGAGAAAGTAGCTGCTAATCAACTTTGTGAACATTTATAAAATAATGACCTACTTGAGGAGTTTCAGTCAGGCTTTAGAGCTCATCATAGCACTGAAACGGCTCTGGTGAAGGTCACCAATGATATTCTCATGGCCTCAGATAATGGACTTGTGTCTATACTTGTCCTGTTAGATCTCAGTGCTGCATTTTATACAGTTGATCACAATATTCTCCTACAAAGACTTGAGCATACTGTAGGGATTAAGGGGAAAGCATTAGGCTGGTTTAAATCTTATCTGTCGGACAGATTCCAGTTTGTTAATGTTAATAATAAATCTTCCTCAAACTCTAGGGCCACCTGTGGAGTATCACAGGGTTCAGTCCTTGAATCAATTGTCTTCACTAATATATATATATATATATATATATATATATATATATATATATATATATATATATATATATATATATATATATAAATAAATATATTAAATGTGTGTGTATATATATATATATTTAATATATATATTGTTAGGATATCAACAAGGTCAAGTGGAACGAGCTGTTTATCCCAGAACTGCATGGCACACTTAGATGGCACTGACCCAAAAGATTGGCACATATCTATCAGATACCACCCTGGAGGTGACGCAGCTTCCCTGCTGATGTCACAGTTTGGATGTGTACCGCCCTTGTATGGGTGTATCCCGAGATCCCTTTATAATGTTTGCGTGATGAGCACTCGAGGCCTCCTGCCGATCAGGGGCCCATCAGCGCTGGTGTGACTGTAACTATTTCTCTGTCTTTACTTAGATAAAATATAACTAAAAGCATACTTGTCTGTTTTATGCGTCCTACATTCAAGGTAAAAAGTAAGTGGGAGTCGCCTGACTGGGTAAAGAGAACTGGGTCCACCGAGGGTGCTTCACCGTAGTCACGGCACGGTGAAACAGTAACAAATTGGTGTTTCCGCCCGGACCCAAAGGACGACGTACCAACTTCCGTTTTTTCGGTCAGGACGCCATTCCGGAAGAAAAACACAACGTGCGGCCGCACAAAAAAGGTAAGGAGATTTCATTCATCTCCTAGTGTCTTTTTCTTCCTGGAGGGCCGACTTTTTGTATTTCTAAAGGCAGAGAAAGGTTTGAGGATAATTGTTTGCAAACGTGTCGATGAGAATTTGGGATTTGCGTGCGGTCACAGAGGTGAGAGTCCGGGAATCCTTGGCCAGGGTTCCGAAAATACTGTGCACCTTGAGAATTTAGGGTTTAAAAGGTCCCCTTGTTAGGCACAGAGGAAAATACGTGTTCCTCTGTGCGTAGCATAAAAGCGGCCATTCTGACAGACACGCCTGTACGCGTGGCTTCTTAAACATCGTGTAGCCTAGAAATTGTGGGTTTAGAGCTCCCTTATTTTCCGCGAGGACGAACATAAAAATCTTCGTCTTTGCGGTAATATAAAAGCAGCCTTTTTCGAAAAACGAGCGCGTATGAGACTGAGAACACGCGTGGCTTCTAAAACATCGTGTAGCCTAGAAATTGTGGGTTTAGAGCTCCCTTATTTTCCGCGAGGACGAATATAAAAATCTTCGTTTTTGCGGTAATATAAAAGCAGCCTTTTTCGAAAAACGAGCGCGTATGAGATTGAGACCGGAGGTACCTACAGAGTTAACTAAAGATTGGCCAGAGAGAGTGTGAGTGTGTATGTGTGTGTGTGTGTGTGTGTGAGACACGTTACTACATTGAGCCGTGGAAGTGAAGGGTATGGGTGCACCTGGTCAGGTGACATATGACCTGCTCTTCCTGAGTACACTGGCTCATTGAAACTGCCGTGCAAAAACACAATTATAAGGCATATAGGAACATAATAAGTTTTGGTGTCTGAGAGATAAAAAATAAGCTCTCATTGGACCGGGGACAGGACGCTGTCCCAGCAGGTTGGCCAAGACGTGTGAATGCTGGAATGGCTGAGAATCAGGCAGAAAATGAGCTCCAGGGGGGTTCTTTAGGAACACTGCTGGAGACAGGAAAAAGGAGCATAATGGCAAACTTCCCACACAAAGATGCTGAAAACCATTTAAAACAATTTGAGGAGTGGTGTGAAAAAATGAGGAGAGACGGGGTTTTTGGTGATACAGAAGGGTCACCACCAGAGGCCAAAATGTGCACTTACTATTTACAGATGTTAAAAAATAGATTAGCCCTAGCACAAGTAGAAACGGGTGATGCAGGTGAGTTTGCTCGAGAAAAATACCAAAAAGAGGAAATCAAAATAGCAGGCTTGATAAAACTAACTGAACTGTATTTCAGCATGTGCTTCTCAGGCCTGGACAAACAACAAGAGAGTGAAAATCTGCAGGGGGTAAGGGAATCATCTTCTTTCAAACAAGAAGGTAAGTACACAACTATGCAAAACAATCCGCATGGTGATAAGGGAGAACTGTTATCCAAGGCCAGGAGTGTGGTGACTTCATCAGACCCTTCGGTGCAGGTGCCTGGTATGGTGTTATGTGGGGGACAGATAAGCTGTGACGTAAGACCCAGATGTAACCTGCATTCTAGCGAAACTGATCTTTCTTTACCTGCAACAAAACAAAGTGTGCAACTGCCATTGTTTCAGACTCACAGTGCTACAGGACAGGTGAATGCAGCTGTTTACAGCCCTCTTTCATGTGCTGACAACGTTCATCTGAGGCACATGTTCCCTGATCCCAGAAAAGGGGCGCACCTTTGGATCAAAGCATTCGTGGAGACTTTAAGCGGGTATGTATTGGCTATTGGTGATGTGAGGACTGGCTTATCAGCATACCTGGAACCACAAGAGGTACATGAGGTTGAAGTCTCTGCTGGAACGGACGTACTAGGAACAGCTGCCCCTCTGGCCCCGGTGGCACAGCAACTTTGGAGCACACTGAGGGCGTTTTATCCGGTAAGTACGGATTCTGCCCTTTTAAACGACACTACACGTTGTGCAGGGGAGTCGGCTTCAGCATATGTGAACAGAATGTTGAAAGTTTGGGAAAATCACACAGGCTTTTGCCCGTTATCAGTCACGCTGCAGCAACTCTTTAAACAAGCAATGTTAAAGGGCCAGGTACAGGATGTTAAGCAGAACATGTATAGAATGGTTGCGAGTTATGATATGCCTTTAGATCAATGGATGGCAGCTTTGGTTCATCAGCTGGATATAGATGATAAAAACATGAAGCAACTTAGCAGTGATATACAGAACTTAAAACAACAACTCGTAGCTGAACAGCTACAACAGCTGAGAGACAATCAAAGTAAAAGGAGGAGGAGGAAGAAGAATGTTGCAAAAGCTCAGATGGTTATGGCCCCGACACCTGTGTTTGGTTCAGACCAGTTTGTGGGATCCCTCCCTCCAGAAGTACCATTTCAGATGTATCAGAGTCCTCCATGGGGACAAATTCCCAGCAGAGATACACAGCAGTACAGAAATCATAGAAAGGGACCAACCAAAGGTTATGATGTG
The DNA here is from genome assembly GCF_011125445.2 of Fundulus heteroclitus. NCBI lineage: Eukaryota > Metazoa > Chordata > Actinopteri > Cyprinodontiformes > Fundulidae > Fundulus > Fundulus heteroclitus. Next base: position 3,061,606 of record NC_046384.1, read on the forward strand.
CCCTTGTGCTGGACGTGTGGTTACCCAGGGCATTTTGAAAGAAGCTGCCCTAACCGTCGTTAGGATCTGACCAGCCCTTCCTCCCTGTCAGAAGTAAAGGCCTGCGTGTGTTTGTTTGTCTGAATGTCGTCAGTTTCTATGTATCTGTATGTATGTAACTGTATGTAACTGTACGTATGTATGTGTCGTTTGTAACTAAACGTTCTTCTGTGTGAATTAATTAATTCGGTTAAAAATTATTGTTCATGGTTTCAAGATGATCATTTGTTTTGGGAGAACTGCAGCTCCGTAATTCAAATGACATTTTGAGCATGGACTAGGTTAACAAAAAGGTAAAAGTAAGAGAGATTTAAATAACAAAGTTTGTTTTTTTTTAACATTAAATATCTGGGCAAATTAAATTGTTACACTGAGATATGCTAACGTGTCTTAAACAGAAAATATCCCAGGGCTGTAAGAAATACTTGGGACTGGGGATAAAAGTTTTTGTTGTTTGGAGCTTAAATATGCAGTACAGCAACCAGAGGCGTTAGGGCTGTATTCAGTTATGCTATTAGATTGCGTTTGGCTTGTGTTTGTCAATGAATTCATGACAGCTGAAATAATAACAGAGAAAAAGCTTTTATATTGTAATTTTAGAACATTAATAAAATGACAAACAGCATATGGGGAGCATATGGGAGAATGTTTGGGAGAAAAGGATTTTACAGCTACCTAAAAAGAAGAATTTAAGAGCACTAAGATATACATGATTTTTGATTTAAATAGATGAGACAAACTGCTTTAAACAGACTGTATGGGACTAAATATGGTTGCTTTTCTAAGGGTTCTGTATTAATTTATTTTATTTCTTTTTACTGGGGATTTGAATGCAGCTAATGAGAAATTTTGAGAAGTATCACAAGGCCACATTAAGCATGTCATCGGTTACAAAAGCATCTGATGTTATTAGTTATGCTGAGCAGAGGCAAGCCTCAGAGGGTTAGTTTAACCTGAAACAGGACAAAAGATATGATAAACAAATCTGACCATGATGTAAACATCTGAATGTTATGGCAAGGCTGGGTCTGTGTGTTCTGGCCTGGGGCATGAAAACTATGTCAGAGGGAAAAAATAAAATAAAGCCAGCTTGTGAAGAGTTAGATTATACTTCTAATCTCTTTGTTTTTGGGTAGCCTTCTCAATGTGCTGAATTACGGGGAAAACTCTTTATCATGTATAGAAAATCACTAGAAGCTCGAAAGCCTGAAAGAGAAAATGGTTGCTTTAAAGTTTCACCCTTGACCAATTTAGATTGAAAAGTTATATATGAATAAAAGTATTACTAATAGCAAATACACGTGGTCAAAGGACCAGAAGGATATCAAAAAGTTTGTAATACGTCAAAAACCTATGTCATATTGGAATAGACATAATTGTGCTCCTTGGAAGACAATTTTGTTTGTTTTTGTTTGTTAATTTCTTTTGTTTTTTTGTTTTCTTTCTGTTGGAGGGGTTCTGAACAGAGTTCAAAGGAAAGGTGAGGAATAGATCTAATTTCCCAGGATCAGCAGAACAACATCACGTTAAAGTGACACTAAGGGGACCAGGGTTTTAACTACATGCTATTAACACTCTTGTTTTTCTCTGAGTTATTGCTTTCAGAATAAAGGAGACGCCACCTTTCTGCCAACGGGGGGCTCTGAGGAGACAGTGCGGTAAGGAGTTATAATCAGATTTGGACACTAAATTATACTTAGTTTTGACTGAGGAGACCTTCCGGCAGGAAAGGTGGTGTCTTAAAATTGTTTGTTGCTTTCTGCTATTAACAGCTCTATCTTTCTGCTTCTTTTTCTTTGCAAAGAAACCTGGTCAATATGATAGGGATGTGCTAACATAGAGATTTAGTCTCATTTTAGACATTCTCAGATGCGAGAGAATACAGAAACAGTGCCGCAGTGCCATGGGGGCTGATCCTTGGGACAAGGAGAAAAAGGTGATGTACTTGACTCCTGCCTAATCCAGTTTTTAATAAAAAAAAAAAAAAAAAAAAAAAAAAAAAATCAGTAATTTTTGCAGAAGCTGCATAGAGGTTTAATGGGGAATGTGATGCTACAAAGTTAAGAGAAATGTTTTTTATTAATGAACTTATACAAAGAGGTTGAACTGTCTGTAAAATATTTTGCTTGGATAAATTTTTAAGGGATCAAGATCTGGGGTAAAGGTGAAAAACTTCAAGAATAATTTTGTTTCAGAGGGAACGATGTGGTTGATTTTGTTTTGAGACAGTTTTCTTGTAATTTTTGTTTTGATTTTTTCTTTTCAACTTATTTACACTACACTACGGATGAAGATAGACAATTCTTGTATTGGAAAATTTGATTTTGGACAAAATCCATATTGGCAATATGCTGGCAGAATTCCTTGTGGTTTCAGACACAACGATTGAAGAAAGAATATTCATGGACAGCGCTTGTCCTGGAACGATGTTGTGCTGTTGAACTGAGACATGAGGACTGAAAATGGACAACTAATTGCGGGGGCAAAGACAGAGGCATCGGATAACCTTCAATGGACCGCAACACGAAACAAAGATGAGTTGGCAGACACCCCTTCTGCATTTCACATCAGATTTTCCTGCACATAATTAAAACACGAAACACACATTAGAAACATACACATTGGCGGATGCGCTTAGAAGAAAACTTTCAGATTAAAAGCAATCAAGATTATTATTAAACCCCTAGGATGTTAATTGTTTTAAGTCAGAGCTGTTATTAGCGAGCGATAAGAGGGTCAAACGCATTCGGACAAGTGGTACTGGTCTGGAAACAAAGCTGGTAGAGATTTTGGGCCGCTGATAAGAAGGATTTTCTTTTACTTTTCTAACAAGGTTTTTATTTAAATCATTTAAAATACATATAAATATGTTTTGGAATTTTATTAACCCCACAAGGGGTTTTGAAGTAGATTCAAAGAGGCACCTTTAAGATAACATAAGCTTCATAAAATACATCATGCATGAGAAGAAATAGGGGGGAACCGCTAAAAGACATCCATTTTGCACCAAAATATTAAGTTACGGTATGAGAGCATAGAGCAGCTTAAGTAATTATGCTAAACCTAAAAGGTTTGACAACTTATATTGGGGATTACAGTAAGGGGATTACATAGAGGGGCCGTTTAAACGTAAAAGGAAAGTGGATAAGAACAATGTATGCTATTACATCAATGGGCGATAATTATGATCATGAAAAAACTAGTGGGCGAAAAAGTTAAAGTAGGCATTACAGCAACAGTTAATAGCATAAACGAATGACCTAACGAGTGAGCAAGCTAATTTTTCAATATAAGCAGAGTAAACTCTAAACCTTTTAACCTTGTTCAACCGAAGGATAAATTGTGAGCACAACATTTACTGGGTATCTTAAAGTAAGCAGAGGCGCAACTAAGAAATTAATTATTAGGATGTAAAGCAACACAAAGGTTAAGGACTTGAATGGATAAAACTGCAAGTTTAGAATAATGCCTTATTCTAATAAATAACTTGGGTAAATTAGGATTAAAGCACCAGTGTAAATAGTTTGGAATTGTACGCAGTTACCTAAAAGGTGTGAGGAGACTTAACAACTATCTGTTTGAACACAAAATAGCACAATAATTGTTCTTTAACTAAATGTTAAAACATCCAGAAGAAATAAACCCGCATAAACATAGTTTAGCCACCTATTAACCTAGTGGTCTTTTAGACCAGGATAATCTAACGATCGTCCTCTTGTACATGCAGAAAAGTAATGAGGTCAATTAGATTAGTTGGACATTTGGTATCTGGTCAGGACAGCAGAAGCACTCCTGGACACAAGATGAGGATAACAGCTTCAACATGATATCGATGCATGGAGGTTGGCTCTGAGGAACATCAGAGCTGCAATGGCACCGGACAGTGAAGGTCCTGCTGTGCTAACAAGACTATGCATGACTGCTTTGCTTCACAGGTGATGGAATTCAACTACAAGGTTTCACGAACACGACATGGAGAGGTTGGCGTTCAGGAAATGTACCTAGAACACACTCTTGGACTCTTTGGGGTAAATGGGCTCTAAAGGGGGACACTTAACAGGAGATAAACTGAAAGCCTGGGCTTACGACGAGAGACATTTCAGACAGGGGGTGTGGACACCCAGGAATTGCTGCTGTGGTTTGAAAATGTCAGAAATTTGTCGCAGGTGGTGGAGTGTTTCGATGACCCAGGCGCTTGGAACCAGGTTGAACAAAGGAGACAACGTCGTGTTCCCACAGGGATTACCTATAACCTAACACTGAACTGTGAACAAATTTATGTTTGGGGTTGCTGGGGTTGCCAGAAGGAGCATCGGAGATGACTTTCTCTATCCTGACCAGGTTCACACTTAAAATACAAAGAACAAAATTATAGAGGCCAAAACAAATACGGACATAGAGAAGTGTTTATACAAAGAATTCCACTATTCGTCAATTTAAGGTGCAGATACTAAGGCTAAACAAAGAATTAGAAGAAGGGCAAAACTTAAAGCTGATCATTTACCAATGGGTGGTCAATATTTAAGAGGGTTTAAAGGAACTGCACAATTTCTTCAATAATCACAACAGACAGTGATTGATGAAACAAAAAAGCAAATTCTAGAATGGGAATTTTTAATCTGCTGGGACAAGACGGTGTAAACATAAAATAAGGATATAAGATCACAAAGGTAATAATAATAAATGAATAATAATGTAAGAAAATCACTCGGAGTAATGTCTGCTTAAAGTTTTTCAAGGATAAACTAAACACATGAGAACAAGAATTAGATACTTGTTAAAGGGTTGATTTACTTGGGGATAAAATTATGCTTGGAAGTATTATCTATTAAACTAATGTTGAATGACTGAAAAAGGTTTAAAGACCTAGAGCAGTATGGAGCTTCTTACATGGTCAGGGGGCGATGTGTCTAATAAGCAACAATGACTTACTGCTGACAGCATACTACAGTTTAAAGGTTTGTTTCAAACAAGATTCATACAGGGGGACATAAGATAAAACCAGGGTCGCTTACAAAAGCTGTCTATTAAAACAAGCAGAAGTGATTAAAAAATCAAGAATTAATGGGGTTAGAATTGCTCTTCGCTCTAGGTGGAGGGCACATTCAATTACAAGTCTTTTGGGTTGATGCACGTCAAGCTGAAAGTGATTCACAGAACTACTTCCTGTCTCCGCCCTGGGCTACACCCACTTCCTGAATAGCAACCAATCACAACTCCGTGTGGGCGAGGGGCATGCACACACTTCCTTTCTCTCAGCTGAGCTTTTCAACATAAGACAAGAAGTACATAGGGCTGCTTCTGATTAATATCACAACATTATTCTGCAAATATATATAGTAGAGCTTTCTTTTACAAACTTAAGGGTTTTTCTGTTGGTCTTGTTAGAAAAATGTGAAGTATTTTAGAGCTGGTTCAGTAAGAAGTTTCTGAAAGGTTTTAATACAATTCCTTGTGTGCTAGATAAATTAAGATGAACCGTGTCACAGTAGCCATGAAACATATGATGATAAATTTCTATTGCAGAGATCTTTTCAACTGTTGGACAATTGTAAGGTGAGACACACATGGGAAAGAATTATAGAGAAATGCTGCTGTAGATAACGTTGAACTTTCAGATTTCTCTTTTATATAAGAGTAATGCAAGATCTAATGATTACAGTAAAGGAGGTAAAGCTAAGAGCATAATAATTGTGAACAGAAATATCTGGATGTGAAAGTGTTTGAAGAAGGTAAATGTAAAAAGGATTGGGAGTCTTGATAAGAACACTAATTACACCTTGTTTCTGTTATCCAACAGTAAACAAGGCTTGGTGTCTGCCAACCATCTCAACAGAGCATTTTCCTGGGGATAAAATGCTTCTTGCCTGAAAAAGGACAGGACACTCATTACCATCCAACTAAATCGTTTTTGTCCATGCGGAGGAACCAAGAAGAGGACTGGGGATGAAGAAGCCAGTGAACTCTGATTCCTTATTCTTCAACGGGAGGAGTTGCCTGAAGAGACCCTAAGCGCGATTAGATTATTTTCTGCCTTGTGCCTGAATGGCCTGAAGGCTTCCTTAACTTTGCGTTATTGACGTACAGACTCTTTTTATATCACAAACCTGATTTTTTCCTTTCTCTTCTCCACTGACTTCCATCACCATGTTTGATCTTATGTGTTATGATGTTTATACTGTGATGTTGCATTATGATGATCGCTATGGCTTTCTGACTAAGAATGGAAACTCTCTGTTACAGACACACACACCAAGACCTACAGTTCTTGCAATCTTTTTGCTTTGTTATATAGAGAACCAGGATCTGATGGCTATCACAGATCCATAAATTACTCGGTAAGGCTAATTTTTAGATTCAATACAGGGTGTCTTCTCGCTCAGATTGGCCCAGAGTGGGATTCCCCTAGACTGGGCTCCATCACTTTTTTGCCATTTCTTGGAGATGGTTTTTTGTGATGAAGACTCAGCCTGCCCTCTGATGCCCCCTACTGGTACTCTTGGAGTTGTGAGGACTGAAGGTGTTGGATGATTGTCCATAGGAATGGAGAGGGGAGGACCAAGTAGGAGGTTTCTTGGGGTGGGGGTAGAGTAGACGAATTTGGCCTTGATTAAGGTACACCTTTAGCTTATATAGTCTAAAGTAAACTTAAAATAATGTGCGCATAGGAACCTAAAACAGGCCTAGCTTGAATAGTTGAACCCTAAATTGTAGATAAAATGCTTGGACTGTGGGCTTGAGTAAAAAAGGCTGAATTATGAAGTATTCATGCTGATTGATGCTAAGATGTTTCCATTGTGGTTTGTCCGGCCCTTTTCTTGGAACTATTTTCGTTG